>NC_064419.1:42051033-42651033 GCF_023375975.1 Astyanax mexicanus | reverse complement strand
TGGCTCTGCTCGTCGCTGGCGGTAAGATGAGCTCTGGTCTCCATCTAATATCCACAAAGCATTAAATCTTAGATCAGTTTCTTATAGTCAGTTTTGTTGCTTGTAGTACTTATCTAAAGATTTAATAAATGAGCACAATTTTATCTACATGCACAGTAATAACTTGATTTAGAAGTGTGCACCATTTCCACATGATTAAAATATGTATACTATTTTATCTTTATGTATAGAATGTGTTTATGTTTTAAACTAAGTAAATTTAAAGTAAAATTTGTGGCATATTATATATTTTTTAATGCATACATTTGTATTAGGACTGGGAAATATATACAAAGCTATATTATACAAAATATAAAAAATAGCACCCACAATAACAATACCATACACTTACTACGTAAGTTACCATCTGTTTACAATTTAATTCCAAAAAATTGCATGCTTTGTTCTTTTTTTGGAAATGCTTTGTTTTTAAGAGTGATGGCACTTAATTATTCGGCAAATTATGGCTTAAAAACATCGTAATTAAAGTTGTATTAATGTTTTTTTATAAACAAAAATATTTTAAAATACTGTATATTAAAATATAGTAAAGTATCTTTTTTATTTGAACACAGATAGTCCTTTGTGAACTATGATTAAATATGAGGTGAATTAAAAAAAAACTTAACATCATTGCAAAATATGAAAAATTAAGAAAGATTGTTCAAACAAGTTCAGCAGGAGTAATAAACAGACAGGGAAGGAAGAAAGCAAAGAGACAGGAAGGGATAAAGTGTGTATATATTTAATTAATGTTTAAATTAATAATTAAAAAAAAAGTAATCTACCTTCTGAACACTGTAAGCATTACACTTACTGTTTTTGGCATTACAAATAAACACTGATGCCTTATATACATTACATTATATTTATATGGTATTGTATCATATATTCTTTTAATCATATCTATATATGAGTTGTTAGTCTAAATTACCAAGACTAACTTGAATCCACATAATAATACAAGGCTTTTTTTCTTTTTTTATTTATAAACATTTTGTATCTAAATAGTATTTTTTCTCTTGTGTGTGTGTGTGTGTATGTTTGTCTCCTTATAAACAGCCTACGCATGTGGGAAGCCCACCAACCCTCCCTCAGTGAGCAGGGTTGTTGGAGGTGAGGATGTCAAAGCTAACAGCTGGCCCTGGCAGGTGCTGGAATATATTTTCTATTATAGTAATATATACGTATATATCGTCCATTCCATGAGTCTCTCTACGCTCTACTGTTCTTGATTTAATCTGAAGATACATGAAGTTTGGAGGTGTGTAGTGCTCCTCAGCATCACACATATCCTCACAGTAATGCTGCAAATCTAGTAGAAGACCTTCCCTAGACAAAAGAGACAGTTATTCAAACATATACAGGATGACAAAATGTTGTTAAAACACCTAATTTTGGAGGAAACAATTAACAAGCAGGTGTCCCAGTACTTTTGTCCATATTGTGTATATGTATACACTGACACAGGTTTATCCAAAAGTAATAAAAAGTAAAAACTAATATATATATATATATATATATATATATATATATATATATATATATATATATATATATATATATATATATTTTTTTTTTGTTTTGTTTAAATACATTGACCCCTATTTCTTCTGCATATCCAATATCCGATTTAGGCCTCTCTGCAGTACCTGAGTGGCAGCAGCTACTACCACACCTGCGGAGGCACCCTGATCGCCAGCCAGTGGGTTCTCACTGCTGCCCACTGCATTGGGTATGATATATTTTTTACTTTGCACGCACTGCTATTATCTTCAGGAACTGCAAATCTAGTTAAACTATTAAAGTATGATGCTTTGTTTTTGCGCTACATACTAATAATACATTGTTACTATTTATTTATTTATTTATCCAAGCAGCAGTCGCACCTACAGAGTGTACCTGGGTAAACACAGCCTGAACGCCGCCAATGAGCAAGGCTCTGTAGCCATCGCTCCTGCCAAGATCATTGTCCACGAGCAGTGGGACTCCTACAGAATCCGGTTAGTATACAGCAGCTTCCAGACTGTTCTCATACAGAATTCCCCAGTGGTGGAACAAACTACCTTTCACTACCAGATCAGGAGCGTCCCTCACTATCTTTAAGAAGAAACTCCTGAAGACAGAGCTCTCCAAAGAGCATTTACTCTCCTAACACCTCTAACTAC
Organism: Astyanax mexicanus; assembly: GCF_023375975.1. Lineage (NCBI taxonomy): Eukaryota > Metazoa > Chordata > Actinopteri > Characiformes > Acestrorhamphidae > Astyanax > Astyanax mexicanus. The sequence continues at coordinate 42,648,826 of NC_064419.1, read as the reverse complement.
CTACCTTCCACTACCAGATCAGGAGTACTAGGAGTGTTCCTCACTATCTTTAAGAAGAAACTCCTGAAGACAGAGCTCTCCAAAGAGCACTTACTCTCCTAACACCTCTAACTAACTACCTTCCACTACCAGATCAGGAGAATCTCTCACTATCTTTAATAAACTCCTGAAGACAGAGCTCTTCAAAGAGCACTTACTCTCTTAACACCTCTAACTAACTACCTTCCACTTCCAGATCAGGAGAATCTCTCACTATCTATAATAAACTCCTGAAGACAGAGCTCTTCAAATAGCACCTACTCTCCTAACACCTCTAACTACCTACCTTCTACTACCAGATCAGGAGAATCTCTCACTATCTTTAATAAACTCCTAAAGACAGAGCTCTCCAAAGAGCACTTACTCTCCTAACACCTCTAACTAACCACCTTCCACTTCCAGATCAGGAGAATCTCTCACTATCTTTAATAAACTCCTGAAGACAGAGCTCTTCAAAGAGCACTTACTCTCCTAACACCTTTAACAAACTAACTACTTCTAACTTCATTTCCTTCTCCTCCTCCTTTCCTTCTTTATTCCCCTTGGCCTCCTTTAAGCCAGACCCGGGCATTGTACGGCCCGCGGGCCACAACTGTGTTTTACGGTAGCCGCATGCACAGCGGAGCTGGGGGAGCAGAGGCTCGCGCTTCTCGTGCAGAGACTGAAAATGGAACAGAAACTAGTTTTACAGTTAAATAAACATAATTGAACCTGGTCTAATCAACCCATATACACCAGAAACACAACTACCTATCTGTACAACAGTATAACATTTTAGAAATACTTGTCCCATAAAATAAGCAAATCAAATGGTTATCAAATGGTTATCAAATGATACCACAATTATCACTGGATGTTTCCAGTGATAATACTGAAAAAAGACAAGAATTTAGAGTCATAAAAAATAGGAAAATTAAAGGGTTATCATATCACATCACCAACTTATTAAAGATCTCTTTCTCGTGTATTCAAGATATATGTTTTTAAAGTGATATTGCTGTATCATTTTGGAGTAATGGGATACCAAACTTAGGAAAAATCTGTATCCAGTTATTTCATTTATTTAAGTGTATTGGGCAGAACCGGGCTAAGTATATTAGTCTGGTCCTCTAAAACCATTGCAATCTCTCCTGTGGCCCCTTGGTTTTGTTTTTGCCTTGTACTTCTATGTCCTCTATTTCTTATGTATATGATTATTTGTAAGTGGCTTTGGATAAAAAACGTGCACTAAATGCTATTTAATATAATGTAATGTAAACTGTAATAACATTATTGTTTCAGTAAAGAGTCATACATGGAGGCATCTTTTTTCTCCCCCCCTGGTTTTGTGCGTGTCTGTTTCAGTAATGACATTGCCCTGATCAAGCTGCAGACCCCTGTGCAGTTTTCTGACACCATCAGTCCCGCCTGCCTGCCCCCCTCTGGACAGGTCCTGCCTAACAACTACCCCTGCTATGTGACAGGCTGGGGTCGTCTCTGGAGTGAGTAGCCCCATCTAAAAACAGATCATCATAAACAGAACATGTGAGAATGTAGCAGTAATTCAGCAGTTCTTCTCCTGCAGGCCATTTATTACATAACAGATTACCAGTAGAATAAATGGAGCAATTATGCTGATCATGCCTCATACTTCAGCTGTTGCTTGGATTGTATTAATCAAGTCTAAAATTATAAGAATAAAATAGATCTTTACTGCATTTGAGCTCTGTTAGGTAAAGATGTTAATTATGCACAAGGATACGCAGTGTCAGTGATGTAAAGCACCACTCTTCTAAAGCAAATAACAAGTCAAATGTTTGGACACACTATGTTTTGTCAGTGATTTTTTTTTTTTTTTTAATCATTTTCCACATAAGATTAACACTTAACATATACAAATAAACACATTTGGAAATATTTTTATACATTAGATTCTTCAAATTCTACTTCAATTCAAATTCTAATTCTTCTTCAAATATTTTAAGGAATACAAAAAACAAAGATGCATTTTAATTGCAGACTGTATTAAAATGCATAGTTAAAATGCACATATTTATATATCCATGTGTTCTAAGCTTAAAATGGTTACACTATTTAGAAACCAGATGAAATAGGCCTTTTGATTTTCTTTGCTGTAGTTCACACATTTTCACTTTATTTTTATTCACTTCTTACTTTCGCTCATTTTTTTCTGTTTGTCTGCCTGTCTGTCTGTTTGTCTGTCTCTCTTTCTGTCTGTCTGTCTGTCTGTCTGTCTCTCTCTGCAGCTGGAGGTCCTCTTGCTGATAATCTGCAGCAGGCTCTGCTGCCCGTGGTTGACCATGCTACCTGCACTAAGCCTGATTGGTGGGGAGATCTGGTCACAACACAGATGGTGTGTGCTGGAGGAGATGGTCAGCTGGCTAGCTGCAACGTAAGTCCTCTGTCTGCTTAATCTGCTCTGCATTATTATATGATAACATGACCAGCTCCTGTCCCTGAAAGTAATTATTGTGGAATAAATTAAGTATTCTTACAATAAATGTGGTTAAGTAACTAAATGAATTTCAAGTAGGATTTTTAGGTGTTTTTTTTGGCACTATGTGCTTCTTCTGTCTGTACAGTGAGACAAAATAATATAATATACTCATTTTGTTAAAACTTTAAACTATTGCTTATTGCTCTCATAAATCAATCAGTCAGTTTTCACATACAGCGCTGGAAAAAAAATACGAGATTTTACCAAATGAAAAACCTCTGGAATATAATAAAGAAGATGGATGATCACAAGCCATCAAACCAAACTGAACTGCTTGATTTTTTGCACTAGGAGTGGCATAAAGTTATCCAAAAGCAGTGTGAAAGACTGGTGGAGGAGAACATTATGTTTTAAAACCAGGGTTATTCCACCAAATATTGATTTCTGAACTCTTAATACTTTATAATATTAACTTGTTTTCCTTATTATTATTCGAATTAAACAACAATGTTAATTTCCCTCAAATATATACCTATAAATAGCAAAATCAGAGAAACTGTTTTTCTTATTTTTTTTTTTTCAAAGTTGTATAATAAGCTTTATATAATAAATGCTGTTAACACTTCATAAGAATCAAAATGAAAAATAGACACCAGCTCTATGCAGGCTGCATGCTATTTATTTTTATTTTTCTCTGACAAGTGTTGTGTATAATGTGTGTATAATGTTTTTGTCCAGGGCGACTCCGGTGGTCCTCTGAACTGCCAGAGGGCTGATGGTACCTGGGACGTTGACGGTATTGTGAGCTTTGGCTCCAGTCTGGGCTGCAACTATCCCAAGAAGCCCTCTGTCTTCACCCGTGTTGCCTCTTACATTGATTGGATCAACAAGGTGACTGCACTATTCCTTACCTACTGCATCTATTTATACATATATTTCCTATTAAGTCATTTGCAGGGCTGTTACATTAAATATATTATCGACATATCATACAATATATGGGCATGATCTTAATAGTTGCTGAAGAACTAAGTGCAGTTCTAGATTTCTCCTGGATGCCCTCAGCCAACATTATGTTCAGTTCCGTCAGCAGCTTAACCGAGTTACCAAATTTACCAATTTACCAAACCAGGTGTGAAATAACTCTATTAAACTCAGATGAGGAGAGATTAGGAACTGTTTTAAGGAAAGCAGGGCTGTAAAAGCTCTGCTTTTTGTAAAATTATTGTTTGTATTTATTGTAATGCTGTTTTTTTAATGAGCTAATAAACACTTACTTCACAGATAAGACACTTAGTCTTTATTAAAATAATGTATGTAATTAATATGGTTACACCATATTTTTGAAGTTCAGACTGTAATTGTTCCTTTTTGTTTTTCCAGGTGATGACATCCAACTAAACCATACAAGGAGGAACATTTAATAAATCAGTAAAAGAGATTATGCCCAGTGCTTTTATTCCCCCATATCTGATGTGTACAACTCATACTCGTTTAAATAATATTTCTCAGCCCAAACCTCTGAAAAACTTAGGACAATTCTGAAATGCCTTATACCTCTAAATGCCTTTACCCTGAAGTATTAACATGTATTATCTGCATGTTTCAATAAAAAAACTATGCCACTCTTCATTTGTTGCTTAACTGTTCTTTTGGGTAGCCAAACTGAGAACCAGAAAGTTTAGTCCATTGCTTCCATTTTTAACCCACTTGTGGGAGGGGTTAAACATGTGGGAGGGGTTAAACATGGGCTCCCTATTGGATGTTCAGTGCACATGGGGCCTAAATGGACCACATGTGAAATTAAGATGGTCTGTAATGATGGGGCCATTGGGAATATTCTTGTCAGTCAAACTTATTGTGACTTAATTTAAAGATGGCGTTGCCTTAAAAACTTTCTGAAGGTACTGTGTGTATAAACAGTGTTTTTAATAAACTATCTGTGCACTTTCAAAGCTCTTAGTACCTCAATTTAAATATCAGAGCCCTCAGAATACTATCAATAAAGTGTGGCGCTACTTGGAGTTTGTTAATGGTGTAAAATGATGATTTCTTTGCATGGGCAGCACTATGCCCCGTCACTAGCATTGTAAGTCTGTTGGGAGCATTGGCTATAAGCGCTGTATTTTGGAATGCAGGGGGTGAATGGAGGTGGGCAATTCGACAAAAGTTTGCACTCGTCATCATATTTCACTACACCTAAGTCCATTTCACACTGATTTTCTCCTATAAATAATCTCTGTGTATTTTTATTGCCATTTATTTTAGTTGTCATAATGCAACCAGTGTGAAATAATCAGTTTTATGTTATACATATACAGTAGATCAAATAAGGTGTTCCAGGGTGTATTACTACTATTACTACTAAGAAAATCCTGCTTTGTGAAATCTTTTTTAATTCATTTACTGTGCCAATAAAGATCAAAACTTATTGAATATAAAGAATGCATGAAAAGAAGAAAATAAAGACTACTAGTGAGATGCAAATGTATACAGCTTTTTTACTTACATATTTTTTATATGTTAACAGCATAGTAAAAAAGCATATATTTGCTATATAGTACAATTTGATCTTGAGCATAAAAAATGTGAACAGGGGTTTGACCTAATAGAAATGAATTAATAGGTCTGTCAAATTAAAATGATAATTTTGATTATTTAATCACAGAAAAAGTGGAAAACAATAAAAAAAAACATCTAGTTTTTTATTATTTTATTTTATTTGGATTTTTTAAACTTTTGCCTAAATATCTAAAGTATAAATGCTTGCATTTCATTTTTAGGCATTATAAGCATGGCTGGTATATTTTATTATTAACATATTTCAGCTATTAATGTAAAAAATGTCCTCCTCCTATGTGTCTTCTATAAATTGTTGTTTTTAGGTGAATAAATGTACACAACTATAAAATAATAAAGTAATAGCATAGTGTTGTAAGATATTTACAGTACATACACCATCTGTAACAGACTGAATATGTAAAGAAATATATTTTGCTGTTTATATTCGTAGTATATTTTTACAGTCTTGCTGTAAACTTACTAAAAGGTTTTTTTTTTCCAGTTTTTTTATGCATTGCTTTGTGCAGTTAGACCACTTTTGTTAGATTAATCATGATGAAGCAGTGATTCTCATCTCTAATGCTGAAGGTCTTCTAACCTGTATGTTTTGGGAGCTTATTTGCTATAAAAAACCTTATTCAAATGATCAGTTTATTATTAAATGTCAGAAATCTAAATTTAAGTTTGTTAAATCCAAAGCTTCCAAAAATTATTCATATCATAGAGGGTTAATAAAAAATGTTAATTATATCAACATGAATAACATTAAGCCAATTAGATAGTCCCGCCCTCCTGCGCTGGGATTGGCAGCCTGCTTGTGGCTGTGGCAGTGTATTAGCCAATCATAGTACGAGGTAAAAAGACGCAGCGGCGAGGGGGCGGGGTTTTTAAATCCAGCGTTACCAGGGCGCTGATATACAAAGCTGTCGCCTGGTGAGAGAGGACCGGGCGCTCCGCTGCTGAATTATCCCTGAGGAGCTTTAATTAAATTAAAACACAGAGAGATGCTCATTCCCCGTCTAACAGTCAGAAAAGAGGGTAAATAAAGTTAAAAAAAAACTGTATATTTAGTGTTATCTGCGGGTTGTGGCGTTTTCAGCTCAGAAAAGTGATTTAATTACCGTACTGCTGAATTTATATGCTCAGGAAAACAACAGTAAACTAGCTATTAGCTAACTAGCTTAGCCAACTTTTATTTAAAACTCTTAAATATAGCCCTAACACAACGACTATGCTAAAAACAGTCTTACAGCGGGTTTGTTTCTGAGCAGGCTGAAATGAAGGCGTATCTAAAAACTTTATACTGGATCTTTAAACTGCAGCCCAGGCGCACCACAGTGGGCAAACACAAGGACTCGGATCTCTGTCTGCAGGTAGGAAAACCTCCACTCAGCCTCTCATACAGTTACCTACAGTTTTCTACAGAGACGTAAAAAAAATAGTGCGTGGCCACGACTTATTAAGGTGTGGGAACGAGATCCTAAGGCGTGGTCACAACTCGTTAAGGCACGTAATTATCTTCTAAGACATGGCTACAACTTACTAAGGTGTGGCAACAATATTCTAAGACATGGCTATGACTTGTTAAGGCATGGGGACCAGATCCTAATACATGGCCACGACTTATTAAGGAGTGGGAACGAGATCCTAAGGCATGGCCTAAGGCATGGCCATGACTTATTAAGACGTGAGAATAGGATCCAAAGGCATGGTAACAAGATCCTAATGCATGTCCACGGCTTATTAATGTATGAGAACGAGATCCTAAGGCATGGCCACGACTTATTAAGGCGTAGGAATAAGATGTGAGGCGTGGCCACGACTTATTAAAGAGTGAAAACGAGATCCTAAGGCGTGTCCATGACCTATTAAGGCATGGGAACGAGATCCTAATGTGTGGGATAAAGATAATTATGGAGAGTGAATGAGATAGTAAAGTCATGGCTACAACTTATTAAGACGTGGGAACGAGATCATAATGCGTGGTGACGACTTAGTAAGGTATAGGAACGAGATTCTAATGTTGACTGATAATATGTCAGAGGTGCTACTTTTAAGAATCTTAAATGTAAAACATATTCTATTTGGTTTTATACCTTTTGTGTGTACTAAGTAATTCAATGTGTTTTTTTCTTACTAGTTTTGATGATTTTAGTATTAATCTAAAGGCAGAAAAAACACTAAATTTAAATTTAATCTCATTGTTTTCATTTCTTTGCATTAACATCTGTGACACTTTAGCATATTAAGTTTTATTAAGTTTCTTTATTATTCATTTATTTCTTTGATTTTTTAAAATACTTTGAATGTAAACACATTAAACATAAAAATCAATATACAGTTGTATAAAATAAAATAGTAGAATAATGAAAATAATAATAATTTAGGAAAACTACAAGAGACAATTCACCTTGAAAGACAAACTACACAAGATATAAACAAATAAATAAATATATATAATATAATACACAGTTCTAAATAAATATACCTTTCCGTATTTGTAGGATGACCCTCTCAAATGTGTTGAGAAAGACTAAACCTGAATATGGGTTTAAACAGTAAACATGTTGAGAGTATTATTTATTCTATTTTTGATCAAATAGAGAGGTGAAAAATAAGAGGAGTAAACTAAGTTGCATTATCAGAATTATCTGGCACTGTCAGGTTTTGCTTGCTGTTTGATTGTGGTCTGTTTTATTTTCTGCAGAATGGGGGTGTGGATGAGCTCCATGCCACTATTGAGTGGAATGAGTCGGAGCACTGCTACGTTCTGACTGATCTGAACTCTGTTCATGGCACCTACGTTAATGACTGTCGTATTCACAACGCAGCGGTGCGTCTTACACCCGGAGACGAGCTCCACTTCGGCTACGGAGGCTCAGCCTACAAACTCTTACTGGAGACCTCAGACCCAGTGAGAACTACAATATATATTACATATACAGAATAAAGAGAATAGAAATCATGATGAGTTATTGATACAGATCTATTTACTCCACTGCAGTCAGTGCCTTATGGCAATATACCTGCAGAGATATTGAGCCGAAGACTAGAGTGTGTTCCTGTAATGTTCCTGTAATGTAAATGTTAGTTTAAAGCCCTATCTGGAACGGGATTAGTTTCTCAGGGTGTCCTGAGGTAATTTTCTCTTTTATGGCGGGTCCTCTGTGATCTTTATTCCCGTGCGGAACGACCATGTACTTGTTTTTCTCAGACGTCCTCTGAGAAAATTACAGGCTGAATTATCTACTGTTTTTCGCTGAACTCCGTGGTCTTCCAGTAATTATAGTCCTGTCTGGACTGACATCTCTGAGTTGCATCACCTCATGTTTAATAAATTAGCTATTTGTCCACTCTTACGCACCGTAATTACACTTTGGGAGTGCGTTTCCACAGAGATCCACATAAACACAAAAGCGAGTGGAAATGGAGGAGCTACTGAAGAAGTTGTCATGTGACCGAGAAAGACAAAAAACTCACTGGTCCTCCTGTTTTTTCAATTGTTTTATCACTGATTAGAAGTGAGAAACTAATCCCGCCCGGACAAGGCTTTTGATCTAATCTTTGGCACAACTAATGCTTTCAAGTGCCAATTGATTAGTGTATCAAACATGTTATTTTTATATGACATATAAACATCTATTACTTTTACCGACCTGGATATTACACATTGTGTTTTGTTAGTGAATTGCTACGTCAAATATACATTTCAATGTTATGCTTTATTTATTTAGGTTATTTAAAATATCTAACACAGCCTGTTTCAACCTATTCTTTTCATGATGTCTTTGGTCAATCAGCTCCCTGTTCTGCCTGCCCCGTCCACTGCACCCCCAGCCCAGGCAAGGAGTCGTGCACGGTCCCCTTCTGTTACCCCTCGTCCACCAGGTAGACCACGCCCCGCGAGTGCAGGAGCTAAACGGTCCAGTCTAGGCCCAAAAGCTTCAGAGCTCTGGGGCCGAACTCACAGAGCAGGTAGGATTTTTTTTCCCATTACTAAGTTTGTAACTGGTGTGCAGACAAATAGTAATATGTTTGGCAGGATGGATGAGTAAATGGCATAAATGTCTGATTGCTTAGGTGGCTGGACCAGCAGCACAGGGAGACGACTCTCTCCCAGAAATATATCTTCATCACAGAGCCGGCTCAGTACGCAGGACTTAATACAGGACAAGGTGAGGCTTACCCAGCGGGTTCATTCTTAGGCCTAAAGCATATTTCACACGAGGATGTGAACAGGTTTTGTGTGTACCGTATTTTTCACACTATATGGCACACCAGATTGTAAAGCACATTAAGATACACTAGTAAAGACCAGGGGTGTCGCCATGTTTTCCTTTTAATTCAGCAGTTTAAGTCTTGCTGCTGGGTGGTGGTGGGGAGGGGGGTATCTAAAAGCTAAGCTGACTAAACATAACTTTAATTCTTAAAAAAACATTTTGTTTCAAAGTCAAACAAGCACTGGATGTTAATCTACACAGATTTCTCTCCTAAAAACTGTTATTTGGTATTGAGTAAAGCAGTTTCATTTATTTACAGTAAGCTTATATTTCCAGATTTCTACTAAGGAACCTGAATGGTAGAATTCATAAATAAGGAGCACTGGATTAAAAGGTGAAAAAATCCTAAAAATACAGGAGTTGGGATTTAAAATGTGTAGTGACGCATTTTATAATGCAACACAAGTGCAAGTTGCATTCTGAGCTTTGCCACAAGGGGGCGCTACAGCAACAGCAATACTACAGCAACAGACATTGTGACTTCAGCTTGAGTTGTCTGTCTCACTCACACACACACACACCCACACACACTCTTTTCTCCAGGATGAGAGCTGGGTGAGGCGCAGTGAGGAGTGGAGTGGTGGGGTGATGCTGTGTGAAGGAGGAGAAGGTCAGGGGAAGGAGTGTGTGATGGCAGCTCTGAGGGACGAGGTGTCTGCGCTCAGGCTTCAGCTCAGTCAGAGCAGTCAGAGCATCCAGAGCGACCCGGAGATCCGAAACAAACTCAACAGCCTGGCCAGAGACATCCAAGAGAAAAAAGAGGAGATCCTGCAGCTGAAGGAGCAGGTGGAGTTTAGAGTTTTACTTCTGCTCTCAGTTTATACCTGTTTGTGTTTTGCTTGTTTGAATGTACAGGCAGTTTTATGCAGTTCTGAGCTGTGACTGCAGTGTGTATGCTGTGTGTAGATGCTGCAGATGCAGAAGAGTTCTGGTGAGCTTGTTGCTCAGTCTGTAGCAGAGAGAGAGCAGAAGATCATCAGTCTGAGAGAACAGCTGGCTAACATCAAGAGTGAAAACAGCAGAAGTACAGGTGTGAGGAGCCTCCTAGAAACTCCTTTTTATCTCTTAAACTAAGTACGTGACTTGACTAGGGATGGGCGATATGGCCCTAAACTAATATCACAATATTTTCTAATGATCAGATTATACATTTAATTAGATTAGATTTGCACCTACTGCAACAGAATAAATCTTAAAATATTTTAAATATTTATTTAGTATAAATCTAACAATTTGTACATTTAACTTATTACTCACCAAGGCACTGAATTAAAAAATTATTATATTCATACAGCTCTGAAAAAAAATAAGACCACTCAAAATTATTTGTTTCTTTATTTTTACCAAATTGAAAACCTCTATAATCAAGAGGAAGATGGATGATCACAAGCCATCAAATCAAGCTGAACTGCTTGAATTTTGCACAAGGAGTAAAGACATAAAGTTATCCAAAAGCAGTGTGTAAGACTGGTGGAGGAGAACATGATGCCAAGATGCATGAAAACTGTGATTTACAACCAGGGTTATTCCACTAAATATTGATTTCTAAACTCTTAAAACTTTATAAATATGAACTTGTTTTCTAAATGATAGTATTTTTTATTTGGAATTTGGAAGAAATGTTGTCAGTGGTTTATAGAAAAAAAAAATTCATATTACTCAAATATATTTTAAGTACAAAGAACCTCATGGACATGGCTTGTGTTTTACTCATTCTCTCACTGACTTATGTACTCATGTTTGGCAGGCAGTAAAAAGGCTACTTCTGGTTCTTTTCATCAGTACAAACTATGCATGTCATTTTTTCTATGATATAGGCTCTAAACACTGACACTGAGAACTAGAATTGTGGCCCATAACTTTTGCCTTTGTAATTTTTTTGGCATGTCAGTGTACACTGCAACCTTAAAAATTACCTGTAGTATTTTATTTGATTTTATCTCATACTTTACTGAAGTCAGATTTGCTGTTCCTTTATCAGCGCTGGTGAACAGCCTGCAGAAAGATCTCGTGTCTCGGGAGAAGCAGACCCTGAAGCTGGCTGCTGAGGTCGACAGACTCAGACAGGATGTGAGATATAAAGATGCCCAGCTTAGCAACATGGCAAACAAGGTATTTTTTACTCATTTTAATACCAGTGCTTTAATAACACGCTACTGCCATCAATCTCCACTTGTTTTCTAACTGACTTTACTTTTAAAAGTAAAACATTCTCACACAGTTTTCACAGATGAAAGCGAGTGAGAAGCTTCAGGAAGATTTTCTGGCCAGAGAAAAGGAGCTGGAATCACTCAAGAAGGTGCCGGATTTAAAATTTACATCAGAAATTCCCTGTTTTGTGTAAGACAACATTTTTAGTAGTTTACAGAAGTAAAATTCCCAACAGTACAAATATATAATATACACAATGGATAATAATAATGTATTGATGTATTACAGTCTGTATTGTTTCGAGGTATTGTTTTGCAATATTGTATCGATTCTCAAAAACACAGTATTGTTTTTAATTAAAAGTTTACACTTTTTTTTACCCCATTCTGGGGTGCGTTTCCCAAAAGCAATTTACAGAGTCTGAACCATCATTACGCTACTCAGTTTTTTCTCAAAATCTTAAGTATACCAAACGTTTACAACTACAGTAGTAGTTTCCAATTTTAGCTCCAGATTTGCCTTAAAAAAAGTTGAATTCCTGCTGATTGTGTCTTCAATAAATTAAGGATTGTAGATGGTAGGATTAGAAGGATGTCGGAGTATGTGAGAAAGCTAAAATATTATATTAATTTTGCTGTACAAGCATTTCAAATGTGTTTGTTAATGAAGCTCCAAAAAAAAATCTAAATCTAAAATTAAAAAATAAATCTGGAAAATATTTTTTGTTATTAAAATATACAAAAACTGTCATCATCTGGATTTAACTAACTAAATGTGTAAGAGCCTCCCATTGGATAAGCTGAAAAGAAGTAACTGATGCAGTGAGTAGCTTCTCATTTGTTAAACAATTATGTAAAAACTCATCCTGTTGTCGTGGAGAAGATGTTAATCTGTTTTGTAAAGGTCAGATTGCCAGTAAAATATTCTAATATATATATATATATATATATATATATATATATATATATATATATATATATATATAAATTAAATGACAGTATAGCATTTTGAAATACTGTAATTAAACATCGTATTAAAAACTCATACATCATATATTAAAAACTATTGAAAATGTATCTGACTAAAGCTTACTAAAACTGCATACACAATATACAGTAACTGTACAAATAAGCTATGCATGTTACTTGTACAAATTATTATAGTTTCCAATGCTTCAGGGGTCACGATTCCAAGAGGGGTTGTAAAGGCTGTGCAAAATACAATAATATCTAGTATTAGTCTGAATATGGAATGTGGCATTGTAAGCATGTGCTTTCTGATAGTGTGCTGAGTGATATGTGTTGTCCTGCAGGCTTTAGAGAGGTTGGAGGAGACTCTGAGAGAGAAGCAGAAGGAGCTGAAGCAGCTGAACACAGAGAGAGACTCCCTCAGACACAAGCTGCAGCAGAGGAGTCAGGTCAGAACAGAAAGATAAACTTTCAGATCAATATTTAATTTTGACAGCATTATAGCTGTATGACATGCATCTCCATGTCCTCCTTTGTGTGTGGGGGGTGTAGGAGCAGACCTCACTTTACTCTGAGATGAGCAGAATGAAGTTGCTGCAGCAGCAAACACTGCAGAGAGAAGAGAAAGCTCAGACTGAACTGAGACACTCACAAACACAGGTTTTCACAAATTTACAATGTAAATTTAATATAAAAAAACACATTGAGTGAGAAGAGGCGTGTCCAAACATTTTACTGATTCTGTACATAAAATGAAAGCTCTCATTTTTGTTTTAGCTCCTCAATTTTTGCAGTCAGATCAGCAAATGTATACTACTTACTTCTGAAACAGTGTCAGAACAAGAGGTAAGTGAATGAGCGTGTAGAAATCTGTTAACCAATTTATTAAACTGTTTATCTATATCCACCTGTGCTTTTACTTATTCAGTATTTCAGTTGAATAAGTATACATATATATATACGGTATATATATATATATATATATATTCAAATTATATATTATTATATTATTCAAATCTGGTGTTTGGTGTGTAGATGCTGGAGCGTTTGTCAGAGCTGGCAGAACAGAAGGAGGAGTTCAGAATCAGAGTTCAGGAGCTGGAGCAGAAACTACAGGAATGCACTGAGAACCAGAAGCTTGTGGAAGAAGACACTGAGAAACTCAAGGCCAGACTGACTGAATGGCAGGTATTATTAGAGCTTTTTACAGTATTGTGCATATGTTTTAGGCACATGTGACAGTTGAAAAGCTCACTGTTTGGGCAGTAAATGTTTATTTACTCTGTAAAGCACTTAGGCTATGTTCACATTACAGTCCACATTGTTTAAATTAGATTTTTTGCTCAGATTGGATTTGGATATCTAGACGGTTCACATTCACAAATGTAAGTGATCTGTATCTGTGTGTAATGTAAACGAATCTGTCCCTGAAACGCCTCACATGAGCACATTGTCTCAAAAAAACTCATATTAGAGAGACGAGAGACTCATAGCTTTATAAAGTGAAATGGATGAGTTTGTTAGCAGCTCATATGTGGAGCATCTTTTGCTGGAGTGTAGAGCAAACAGCTGGTCTGAAGTGCATGCTCAGGTCGAGGACGAGAAAAAAGGACAGGTGGTTTGCTTTTGCTGTTTTTGCCGCTATAGCTGCACAGCTGCAATAAGAGATGTGTGGGTATGAGAGATGCACGTAGCGTATATGTAAAAGCATGAAGCGCATGAATTCCGATTTGATCGTTCACATTCATGTCGCATGTCCATGAATCAGATACGTATTCGATTTAGGACCACATACGAAAGTGACTCAAATCTGATTGCAAAAATCGAATTCGGCACGTTGACACAAAAAAATCAGATCATTAAGCACAAAATCAGATTTGAGTCACTTCAGCCTGGTAATGTGAACATAGCATTATATAACAATAACTATAACATATTTGCATTTATAAAAAATGTAGTGGTTCTACAATCTTTATACATGCCTAACAGCAGCATGACTAACAAACCTGGAAAACTCAAGGAATTTGAAAATAGCAATTTCCAGGCCTGGATAAGTTTTGGAAAAATACAAATAGATTGTGGAGAGTTTTCATGGCTGAGCAGCTCCATCCAAACCTAGCATCACAAAACAAAGCAATGCTGGCAAGCTCAGGATACTTTTGGCAATGTAGTTTATTAATAATCGTCTATTATTTAGATAATGAGAATATGTAATTTATTTAAAACTGCAATTTATTGATGCATGAATGTGTTTAATCTTTTGCTACTGTATGCATTTAGAGTCATATACAGAAGGATTGCACAGTGGATTCAATACAGAGCCAGATCTCTGTTCTCCAGCATGTAAAGGTGTGCCCTGCAGTCAGCTGGATTCAGACTCACACACTTTTAGTACTGAGCAGTCTACTCACTCACCTGCAGGACACAACCAACAGACTGCAGGCTGCAGCAGGGGTGGAGGTGTCAGAGAAGACTGGAGGTAAGTGACAAAGCCGAAAAGATGGACAGAAAGAAACCAACATGAGGAAATATATAGAAAAAGTACTGAAAGCTATCTAAGATCTGTTTTAACACCACTGTAGGAGTGCCAGGAGCCATTCAAGCTTTGTGTCAAAAACATCAGGAGATCCAAGCAGAACTCAGGAGTCTAAAGGTCTGAATCTGTTTTGTTAAATTAATTGACTACATTAGTTACTGCGAGTAGTTCTACTTTATTTCTGTACATCTATAATTCCACCCTCTGCGTCTGGTTCTTCCCTTGTTTAAAAAGGAAGTACACTTAAAATCATTAAAACTTATGTTCAATTAGGTAAAGAACACTAAAAGTGCATTTTCTATTTTATATATTTAATGACGATACGCATTGAACCTACTTTCTCTGTATTTTCATAGAAAAGTATTTTTAAACACTGCTTTTAATTAAACGTTGTGTTGTTAGAAAATAAGTGTAGTGGCATTAAATACTGCTTAAAGTGAAGTAGTTTTTTCCCTCAGTAGCATTAAATTGTTTACAATATGTGCATCACGGCGCAAAGTATTACATGTAATATATACTTAAAGTGTATTAAAAATTATGTTTAAAAAACACATACTTAAATCTATCTTGGAGAAGTTTGGAGAAGTTATAAGAACAAAAGCACTTACTAATGATTTTATGTTGTATTCAAATATAGCTTAATTACAGTTGAAATATACTTAAGTTGCCATAAGTTGTTTAAAAATAGTATGTTTAGCATGTATATTTAAGTACGTATTAATTTTAATGCTGAAAGTATGTACTTTTCCATGTTAAGTATATTTAAATATATATATATTCTTAAATGTACTTTTTTTTTGTTTTACAAGGGTCTCCTTGGCTGTAGCTAGCTTTCACACATAGTGGCCAAGCCAGTGCTTAGTGCAATTCCCAAACAATGGACAAATAAAAAGAAATCAGGTTTAAAACTGTGTAGTTTGAAACAAGCCTTAGCTATTTTATTAAGACATGTTTATTATTATTCAGAGCACACAGACTGACAGCTTCTGTAACATTTAATACAGGCAGAGAAGCAGCAGCTTGAAGAAAGAGAAGCTCTGGCTGGTGACCTACAGGCCATGAGACAGGAACTACAGCATCAGCAATTACAGGTGCATCTGCTAATCCGTAGTAACACCTTACCAATCTTAATTATTCTCAGTATGTGTCAGTGGCTGGGAAATAAAATGAAAGTAGTAAATAAGCGGTAACAGTTCAGCAGTGTAGTGTAGTTTTTTCCACTGCCGCTGTGACCATGTGCTGGATGCCTTCTGCAGGTTGCAGAGAGACATGCGGAGATGGAGAACAGTGTAATACTGCACATGGAGAAGATGAAGACTGATCTAGAGTCCTCCAGAACAGCTGAAGTGAGTCAAACTGTCCACTCACAGCTGAAGTAGTAACTTTAGTTAGTCATTTTATTAATACAAAGAACAAGCCAATAGCTGGCCAAATGTTTATTTATATTGGAGATATAAATAAGACTCTTCCTCAGACGTACAAATCAGCTACCTCACAATATTCTAATTTCTTAAGCTTTGTGAAATAAAGAAGCTGTTTCATAAAGAAGAATGGACATAAATCTCAGTCTCCATATGCGTAAAGCTGGTAGAGACAAACCCCAAAGCACTTACAGTTGTAATTGCAGCGAAATTTGGCTCTACTTAGTGTTAATATAAATACTGAATATTTTTGAAAAAAAAAAAAGTATATTTTCTCTTCCAATTCACAATTATGCAATACTTTGTGTTGGTCTATCACTTAAAATCTTAACAAAAGATTTAAGTTTGTGGTTGTAATGTAACAAAAATGTGGAAAAGTTCAGGGGTTATGAATACTTTTGCTAGCCACTGTATGTATGCGCAGATTAACTCCATAAAAGCAGAATAAACACTTTTTAATACTATTTATTCTGGAAGAAACATGTAATAAGCAGGTGTCTCAATTTTGCCACCTTTTGTCTTCTCAGGCTGCTTTACAGTTGCAGATGGAGACGCAGGAAATGGAATGGTGCAACAAACTGAAGGAAGCAGAGAAAAGAGAAAGAGAGCTGATGAAGAGACTCAATGAAAGACAACAGCAAGAAGAGCACTGGAGAGAGAGAATAAAAGCAGTGGAAGAGAGAGAGGAGGAGTGGGGGAAACGAGTGCAGGAAGCCCTGCAGAGGGGAGCTGAGGAGGAGAGAGAGAGGATCAGGGTGGAGATTGAGGAGTACAGGGATCAGGTAGGTACAGTATGCTACAACATATAAGGCTTTGCTCCAGCTCACCTTGCCATGAGCATGCTTACCAGTGTTCAACACCCTCACACGATAACACCAGCATTTGTATGGTCATGAAAAACTGGAAAAGTCTTAAAATTTTTAAATAGCAATTTCCAGGCCTGGATAAGTAAAATACCCAGAAAGATTTGGAAAAGTCTTGGAAATTTGCTCTACAAATCATTTTTTTATCTATCAATTAAGAAAAGCTATTTTGAACTACCAAATACATCAGCTCAGAGTTCAGTAATTTAGCCCTACACAATGGAGCTCTCAAGATCTGACACACATTTTATTATTTCTTAAATATTTTTTTTTTAATAAAATTAATTTTAGGCCTACTGTAATCTTTTTTGTTTATAGTGTTAGTTGATTTTTTGTTTTATTGAAGGTATGGATAAATCATGGAAAAGTCATGAATTTTTTTGGTTAAAAAATGTAACCCTGAAACACTGTGGTGTTTCAAGCCATCTCCTGAGGTAACACTAATAATTGTGATAAATTTAGACATTGCTATCCCATGACTTTTGTCAGCACATCAGTGTTAGTTATACTATACAGCTAGGAACTGTGCTAGTATGCATCCTGCTGACTACATTGATTGATCTGAAGGTGCGGCAGCATGCGTTCACCATCGTGGCCATGGAGAAGCAAGTGCTCTCAGCCCAGCAGAGAGAGACAGAGGTGCAGGAGGAGAGAGAATCCCTGATGCAGCAGCTCACAGGTGAAACTGTGACTGTATTCTTCCAGAAGATCATGGTGAACCAGAGTATTACCATTTAATATTTTATAAAGATTGTAAAAAATATTAATCCCTCCTTCACTTAGAGGCACTCGGCAGACTGGAGGTTGACGAACGCAAACCCAGTGTTTCATCTGAGCCGTCTAAAGAGCTGCAGCAACTGGAACAGACAGTGACATCTCTCAGGTATAGTAAATTTCAATGTGAACAACCTAACACATACTTAGCATACATTGCTAAATGAGGCCATTGTGTATTAATGATATGCTGATATAACTCATTCATTAAATCTCATTATGCATGAATTGGAATACAAAAAGTAGCTAAAATTTAACATGGTCCATGTTTCCACATTTCAAACGAGGCCTGATAGATGGAGGGGACATTTTCTACCCATTTCCCAAGTTGTGTAGACATTTAACATTCACTGAGCCACAGTATCACATATTTAGAGGGAATACATCATAGAAGATATTACTACCCACAGTGGGAAGTGCAGTGGATAATGGTAATGATCATGACTGGTAGCATCTGTCTAAAACTGTCCAAGCAAACAGACATATGACTTGACATATCCTGCATGTTCTTTAGCTTCTGTGGGACATGGCAAAAGTCATGGGACACAATACAATGATGTGGCATGAAGGTGTAGTGAGCAGAAGTGAAAAGAATGCTCCACACTTTGCCTAAGAACGATTCAATCAGGTGAGATCATACAGCATGCCACCCACAGCTGTCCCGCAGTTGAGGACTTCTTAAAATCACTTTAAGGGCCCTGTGCAAGGTGCGTTGTGATGCCCATTGCTATCTTACACCCCATCAACAGTCAGCATACACCCCCGCTCGTTAAACACGACCTTTAACTCAAAAATAAACAGAATAAAGAATAAAATAACATTGCTGTTCCCTTAAATGAGCCACTGGCGCTCCTTCACAGCATGAATGCGCAGTTCAGTATATTCTGTTGCGATGCATAAAGCGTCATTAAGATATGAACGCGCCAAAGTCAGAGCTTACCTGCCTCTTAAAGGGAATTACAGCTGACACGCTGATTGGTTTATTTCATGTTAAGCCTCAAAATACATCCATGAATAATAAAGAAAATAATTCATGCATTAATACAGGTGTATTTTTTGCACCCGTATGATACCAAAGACAGATACACCCTAATCCAGCTGCACAATTGGCAATTGACCAGTGTGCTATAGATCACTAAAAAAGGACCATAAGAGTGAAGTGAGAGCTGAGCGCATGCAGCTTGTGATCAGGTTTTGTAAGCACTTGCTGACGTTGTCTCTCTGTGATGGATGTGTGGGAGTCATGTGGGGGCTGGAAGACTCACTGTGAATAAGAGGATAAATGTGTGTGGAAGGTCAAAGTGAGCATCTGAGTGATAAAACATTAACAAGTTCTGTCATCACTGTATCAGCTAGACACTTATATAAGAACCCTAAGTAGCGTTCCGAGAAGTTTAGAAGAGATCAGAAAAAAAATAATGAAAGTTATTTTTCCCAAATTATTTTAAACAATTGCATCTAAAAACATGTCTGTTTACTGACTTGATATATCTCTAATTTAGGGCATCACTTGAAGCATCCCAACAGGAAGTGATCAAGCAGGGTGAGGTCATCACCTCTCTGAGTCGTGACCTGGCACATGCCCATGCTCGCCTCTCTGACCTCACAGGTTTGTTACATTTAGACAGTAAGGAATAAAGGATGTTAATATTGCAGAGTTTCCGTTAATATTAGAATGTTTGCAGCAGCAGTTGCAGGTCCACAATAGGCCAACAGGGAAAAAAAGGAAAAAACGCTGAAATGTCGAGTTTAAGTTGATTTTTATGCTCTATACACATAAATTGAATTAAATGAAATAAAGTATTCAGCATTACTTGGTATCAAACTTTGTATCAGTTTATCAGCCCTTTGGAAACTGGCAATTTTCCTGCTGAAAGATAAAAGCTGTTCAGGTTTAGCATAGTAATGTTTGCTGAGCTAACTAGCTAACCTAGCAAGACGTAGTCTATAGCTGCCTTTCTGTGTATAAGTTTCATTCTTGAGTAGCACTTTGAGGTATATTTTTGACTAAACTTGGACTTCTTTAGTACACTTTAGGGCTGCACGGTATATCGTTTAAACATCATCATTGCATCATTGCGCAGTAGTCACATTGCATGAACTGTGATGTCACCTAGGGCAATTATACCAAACAGGTCTTGTTGCAATGCTGTTTGCTGTTCAACACAAGAAGTATATACACAGCATTGTAATTTTCTGAGTGTACAGCACTGTCTCTGTGTCTGTGTAAGTGACAGGTTGCTGCTGCCTGATTAGCACATGGGAAGGGTGAGCGGGCTTAAACATGACGTAACCGCATGATCTCCAAGTGGTTGGGCACGTACTTGTAAAGGCAGCGGCTGACAGCCTGTCGAAAGCTGTGCACCTCAGTCTGGCACAGTTTTGCACAGATATTTCCAGTTACAGACGAAATTACATTTTAATCCCGAAAAAATGCTCTTATTTACCTTTTAAAAGCCATTTAAATGCCAGATTAAAGGTCCGATTACTGTTGTTTTGCCGTTTTCCTCAGGTTTTGAGTGCTCGGCTGACACTAAAGCTCTGACTTAGCTCTCTCTTTTTCAGCTCTAGTACACGCATTATTAGAATAGCTTTGCTGAGGAACATTTCTGAATAATTGCACAGCTGAGGTAGCGAGCTAGCTAAATGTTTAACTAGAATAGCACTGCTAAAATTAATTTAGGATTATAAGAGCACTTCTGAGGTAAATGTACTGTGCTTTGTTGGTTTGTCTGCTGGGATGTTTAGATGTTAGCTAAGTTTCAATATATATATATATATATATATATATATATATATATATATATATATATATATATGTGTTAATTAGTTGTGTAGCTATAGGCTTGTTCTTTAAACAACAAGACAAATGTTTAATTTTGTTCGGTTTCAGTGTCAGCGGAAAAAAAAAAAAAAAAAAAAAGTTTGATGCATCCATAGTGGTAAAAAGAGTATTTTGCACACTTGCTTTTTGGCCAAACTCCTGCATTAATGACCTATTGCAGTGTTTGTCAACCAGGGTGCCATCTGGCCTCACGCAATATGCGGCTCTCCGCATATTTCCTCTCCAGAGTCAGCGCGTGTCGGGGTGTGTCCCAATTCACAGGCAGCATACTCTGGAGGATGCGACCCACAGAGATAGGCAGTGTATTAATCAAAAGTGAAGCCACCACAGGTCGGAAACCCCCTGCTGTTCGGCTGCAGAAAGCTGTGTAACCCCACCCATCCCCATAGGTTTCAATGGCAAAACAGACAACTTTCAATCACGTTTTTTTCTAATATACTGTAATTCTACCTCCTTTATTTAAATGCAGCAGCTAGTGTAACCTCTGCTTATATTGTCAAATTTTTATATCCCCACAGAATTCGTTTTTAAAAACGTTATTCAGCTCTATTCAAAAAAGGTGTGGTTATTGTAAAAGGGCTGCTTATGGGCGGGACCAGTAACAGACCGTCAGCACCGCTCCGCCCGCTCTGCAGTCTATGACCGCGAGGCAGCCCTCAGGGGCGGGGTTATTCAAATGAGTAGGTTGCGATCCACAGTCTTTCTCCCTCCTCTGGTCTCTACTGCGCAGAATCGGGTGGCAGGATCGCCAACATGGCGGAAGATTTTGGCTTCATTTTCATTGAATGAATGGGAACGGAGACACGGCATCCATCTTTTTTTACAGTCTCTGGGACACTCTGTAAAGTTTTTTCCCCCACGCGATGCACTGCGAGAGTTGTGTGAAGCGCTCAAGCTAGCATGGAACGTTTTTTAAAAAGAAGACTGCAGAGTCAGATAACTCTGAATCGGAGCCATTAACTTCTTCATCAAGTGGTAGTTCAGCAGTGAGTGTAGCAGAGTATTTCACTCGTTTGAAAAGTCAGCAGTTTTCGCGCTAATTGTAAATTACCCCTCCCCCCTTCTCACCTGAAATAAAATATTCCGCCAGCAACACCCCTCGTTTTGACCTGAAGTATTGCGCCAGCACACCCCCATCCCGTTTAGCTCCCTCTAATAAATAAATGCAGAGTATATGTTTTAAATACATTGTAAACTGGGGTGCCTTGACATTTTGCATACTTTTAAAGGGTGTCATGATAGAAAAAAGTTGAGAAACTCTGATCTATTGAGCAGTTTTTGGTTTGAGTTTCTGCTTTGTAAGGAAAGGCAGCTGTTGTGTTCAGGGGAGCTGAGTGAGCAGCAGAAGATGGAGCTGGAGACACACAGAGCTCTAGTGGTGGACCAGAGGATGCAGCTGAGCACTCTCACACAGAAACTAACCATGACCTCTCAGCTGCTGGAACAGAGGGAGCAGGAACTGAAGGCACTGAGAGAGAAGCAGAGGTATGATAGAAACGGAATTTACACAAAGACACACATTATTTATCATCTATAATGTTTTAATAAGTCAGAGTAGTGTTATTTGGTGATAACAGTCTCATTCTGTTTTGCTACCAGACACATGAAGGCAGATTTGAAGAATAAGGCAGAAGGCCAGGAGGACATCAATCTCATTCCTCTGCTCACAGACCAGCACACTAAGGTAGCATTTCAGAGTTGAACTGGAGTCTAGTAATATAGAAATACTGATGATGTGGGTGATAACAAAATATAGATTTTTGACCCTTTCATGTTGACCTCATTTACCAAAAAAGCGCCAAATTTTAGCTATGTATAGACGAGATGTCAACCCCACATGTGCTTGATTTAGGGTGTGACATTGTGTCTTTGCTATCGTAACATCAGGAAAAGTACACCATGCTCGGCTCAAAACACGCAAAAGGCATGTAGTAATTCTCTTAAGCAATCATGGGTGTGTTTTGGTCACAGCGTGAAATAAATGAAATAAATTAAATAAACCAATCAGCGTCTAACTTGCCTTACATTCCCTTTAAGAGCCAGGTGCACTTTGTCTTTGGTGGATTGCTATTTTAATGGCGCAGTGCACAGTACTAATGCAGACCAGGCAGTTATTGTTACATTATTATTTTTTTTTTCCCCATTTTTTAATCAATTTAGCTAGGCCAATTGTCTCACTTATTCAGCAGCTACTCAGCTGTATATCCCCCATCACTGGTGCTGCCACAACACCAGAAGATTGAAGATAAGCACATGCCTCCTCTGATATTTGTGAAGTCAGTCAGTGCCTCGTTTCCAACTGCTTCTGATGCAGAATTGCTGAGTAGCATCACAGCGCACTCGGAGGAAAGCGCAGCAACTCGGTTCTGACACATCAGCTCACAGATGCCTTGTGCTGATGGACATCGCCCTAGGAGTGATGAGGGGAAAGATATAAGCCATATACCCACCCAGAGAGAGCAAGACCAGTTGTGCTCTCTCGGGGCTCTGACAGCTGATTGTGCAAGCTGCATGACCAGGATTTGAACCAGCGATCTCCCGATGATAGTGGCAGCGCTTTAGACTTTTGATTACCGGTCAGAAAACAGAGAAAACACCGCCATCTTGCCACTAATGCCGCACATGCTGTTAGAATATTATATACTGTATAGTTTAATTGATAGATTGTCTAAAGCCTTTGTACGTTATGATCTTCTTCTGCTGAAATTCCTGCTGAGACTTTCTCTCTTCTTCCTGTGTTTTAGGATGTGGCTGTCATGGTTAATCCCAGCCATATGACTACTCAGGGTTCAGTAGGCAGAGGTCATCGTCATGAAGAAATGCTGCACCAGCAGAAGAAAACGCTCTCTGAGATGAGAGCGAGGATCAGATCTGTGGAACACAAGTGTTCCAACAGTAAGTGACAGATTAGGATTATTATATTAATATTTTTTATTGTTTTGGCAAAGCATACAGAGTACTTACAGGAAGTTTACTGAGCTAAACTCAGATATAATGATGATGATTATGTTTTTTTCCTGGTGTGTAGAGCTGTTAGGCCAGCAGGGGGAGCCAGTGAAACAGGGTCAAATGAAGAGTCAGAAACTTCAGAGACCTGCAGTACGTAGAGGATCCATCAGCTCTGTGGTACCAGAACAGTTAATGTTTCCTTTATATTTATAGCCTTTTTTAAAGCTTCCTTTGTGCTATAAATCATTTTCCCCACTCATACACTATATGGATAAATGATGATGATGGTACACCTGCTCATTAATTATTTAATCTGAAATTAAGGGTATAAAAACAAAGTTTTATTCTGTTTTTGTTGAAGTAACTGGAGTAAAAGAAAGATTTCCTGGATGCAGCCTAAAGTAGCTGAATGCATTAATAAGAACTGATGTCGACAAATATTTGGACATATCTGTTGTACAATGACATGCCAAAAGTCATGAAATAGCAGGATGTAGCGATGTAAATCACACCGGATTATCGCAGACGCATTATGCAACACTAGTAAGGAACAGGGTTGTCGACATGTTTTCCTTCTAATTCAGCAGGACCCGTAAAGCTAAGTTAAGCAAACAAAACTGTAATTCTTAAGTAAACATTTCCATTTTCAAGTCAAACAAGCACTGAATGTTCATCTATACTTCTCTCCTGAAAAGTGTTTATTTGGGTGAGTAAAACGCTTCCGTTTATTTACAGTAAGCTTAGATTTCCAGATTTCCGCTAAGGCTGGGTGCAGCAGCATTAGCATTAGGAGTATAATTAGCCACCCGACAATGCTACACTGAGGATTCCTGAGTGTTCCGGTAAATCAGGACTATATCAGATAGCTGTTTGTCCCACTTAGCTTGTTTTAACACTGTTAACACACAGACTACAGTGCTTTAAATACTCGCCTCTGAACAGTGAAAGAGCTAGCACGCTTAGCACGGTTAGCGGCTAATGCTATCACTGCTCCAGCCTCAGTGCTGTGGAACTAAACTGAAACTCAGCAGAGCGGCTTTACTGCTCTTTACTACCTGACTGGTAACATTCATACGAAATGCGCACCAGATTATAATTTGCACTGATGATTTTTGGGGAAAAATAAAGGATTTTAAGTTCATTTTATAGTGCAAAAAATATAATAAATAATAAAATGTTACCTCCGGGTTTGGGAATGGCAACACTGGTATAAGTTGTGAGGTGTGTTGTGGGTAAAGTTGATGTCACACTTTAGCCTGTGTCTGTCCAGTGTCTTTTTCCTTTTTTTGGTTCCTTCCTGCTCCTGTCCTCTGTTCTCTTTTGTTTACCTGTCATGTTTCCCAGCCATGTGCTAATGTTGTGTTTTGGTCTTGTCTCCGCCTTAGCCCTGCCTTGTCATCTGTAACCCCTCCTGTCTCATTTGTAACTCCGCCCCCCTCATTACCTCCACAGGTGTCCCTAGTGTGTGCATGTGTATAAATACCTCATGTGCTCCTTTGTTCTGTGTCGTGCTTTTTGTTTGACCGTGTCCTGTTACTCTGTCTGGATCTTGTTTATCTGTTTTGTTTAAGCCTCATACCTGCTGTGTTTTTTGTCTTAGGTATTCAAGGTTTGCTTTATGTAGTTTGTTTCTTTGTTTGTTGTTGTTTTGCTTGTTTGTTTGAGTCTTTTAGTTTATCCTTTGTTTTATAGTGTTTGTTTAAGTAACCTTATACTTTAATTTGTCCCTAGTGTTTTGTTTTTTGTTTATTTTCATTATGGAAAATAAAAGCCATTTGCATTTGCATCCTGACTCCTATTCCGTGTTACAGTTGAACACTTGGCATTGTGTTTATGGAGTAGAAGTGTTACTAAAAAAAAACATTATAGAAGTTATTACCATCCACAGTCTGACAGTGCAGTGAACGGTAATTTCTTGAGAAGTTCTCATGAACATAAAATTGGTGTGTATTTGAAGCCTGCAGTTTTAAGCTGTCATTTATACGGTACTCATACATAGGCAGTATGAATTGTACAGTATGTACTATATGCAGCGTATATATGCTGTGTTAAATTTATGACAGTTACAGATTTGCTTTGTTTCTGCAGAGCGGCTTTGCCTTCCCTGAGGCTTTGAGTGAAGCAGCTCGGGAACGCACAGCGAGACTGGACATGTCCGACACTCTGGAGCTTAGTGAGCGAAGTGTGAGTATTCTCTGAGTATTTGACTGTGGGTGTGTGAGTTCCTGTGACATACTTTCAGCCCATTTCAGCCCATTTCCAACAGCTGTACAACACTGTTCTAACTCCAGAAATAAATACAGTACAGAATATACACAGGACTGCACAGTATGAGAGAGACACTGTATGTCTGTAGTATACAAGAAGTGAGTAGTGCAAAAGAAAAATGGTACAGAACTCTATATGTAAGCCATGAGCATAACATTTCACAAATGAAAGGCACACCCTTACAGATAGCACCAGTGTAATCACTACTCCTCGTGTTTCAGACAGTCAGAATTGCTTGTGCTCCATCTGAGAGAGATGGTTTCTTATCTGTGCTACAGGAAGTGGCTGTGTAGTTTAGAACCAGGACTTTGTCACACACTGGTATGATAACTGGGGTGGACTGAACAGTTTACTAATGTAGGAAATCCCTGCTCATGGGTTGAGGCACTGAAGGTACCAAGTGCTGAAGTGTTGTAAGTGTTATCTTGTCCCATTCTTCATGAAAAAACTCTTTAAGGTGTTTAACAGTGCAGCATATGGTTTTGCATTGCCTTGTTGTAAAATGCATTTAATGCATATCCCTATAAAAACATTGTACTTTTTTATTGAACTTCTGTGACTAGTCCTGGGCGGTATGACCAAAAATGTATATCACATTATTTTTCAAGATTCTGACAGTTTCACTTTATATCACAGTATTTATTTTTACTATTATTTATTTTTCACCATTGGGATTTAAATAGGTTTGTGTTACTGTATTGTTAAATTAAGGCTTTATTAACTATTGGGTTTACTTTGTCCCACAAAATTATACAATATATAAAGGAATTCATCAAAATAAGCTGACAAATTTAAACAGTAGACCTTAAAAAAAAGCAGATACACCAACAAATTTATTTTAACAACAATATTTTGAATAGTTCCATAAACACTATAAATGGACTTAAAATACCCAATGTTTAAGTATTCAAAATAAATATTTCTCAAAAGCTCTATTGCTTCAGTCCAGTGTGCAATGCAACAGTATTAGTATATTTAAAAGGGCTAAAGTTACTGCTCTTGAAGTTTATTTGTACCTTGTATCCAGAGTTTTAGGGAGTTTTCACTTATGCTGAATAAATGATTCTGTACCCAGGACCGATTCTGGGTTAGTCTGGGAGAAGAAAGGAACTTTTCTTCGAGCTGTGGATCGATTGCGAAATTCCATTCGTCTCTTTTCTCAGTGAATAATTGCTGTTTGCTGTTGCTTTTCTATTTTACTCAGATAAAAACAGTGATACGGTTAGAAACAGCAGCAGGAGCTCCTTAGATAAAGGGCTGTTCTCATTTCTCTCCAGGCAGGACGGAGCATTTGACTCAACAGAGTTAAGCTACCATCACTCCGGTGTTAGCTTGTGATGCTAACAGGCTAGCATTAGCTAGTGAGCTATGTCTGCTTCTTTGGTGGTGCTGTTCTGCACAGCGCTCCGCAGCTCTTGTAGCGGAATGGCGGTATGTGATAATTCCCTTCCAGGAAATAAACCCGTATGAACTAGTATACCGCCCAGCACTGTCTACGACTATTATGTATTTATCATTATTTTGTCTGAATATTCAAAGTTCATTAATATACCCCATGTCTGGAACAGCCAACCAATCTAAACTGAAATACCATCATGAAAATGGCTGTTTTCTGTTCTGAATTAAGCAGTTAATTGCCTTATTGTTGGCACTGTTCCCCCTGTTGTGTTAAAGTACTACAAGCTACAAACTCATTCACCCAAATAAAGGAAATAAAGGATCAGACTAAAACCAGCAGGCCATTAGAGTTCCAGACTGCAGACTTGGACTGAGATTACTCAATACAGACCCAGTCATCCAGAACTGTTCCAGGGCCAGTAATGTAATCAATATAGATTCTGTCCAAAACCATCAGACTCTCTCTTTTTATCTCCCTGCTCTCACTTTCTGCTGTTGTGTTTAGTACGTGGATCTGGCGCGGGCGCTGTGTGAAGCTCTGGAGCTGAGCGAGGGGCAGCTTTCAGGGTGTGTCCCGATGAAGCACGTCCCGCCAGCAGAGAGAACGCGGCTGGCCTCCCTCAGGCAGGACGACCTGGAGCTGTTCCGAACCCGACTGGCTCTGCAGAACAGCCAAAGCCAAAAAACACACCTGTTGCTGCAGCAGAGCCAGGCGGAGATACACACACTGAGGTGCTCAAATGTTCAGAAACATATAGCGCCAGGAATCAGAGGAAGTGTTGGACTAATTAGCATTTTGAATGGTGATTTAAAAATGTAGTCTTGGACTAGATTTAAACCGACCCATAAAGTCTACAACCTAAACTATTATATGCTTACAAGGCTATGCTTTGCCTTAGTATTCAAATAAAACTAGATAGAGGGTCCCCCCAACTAGAGATTAAAAGAAGATAAAGACACACAAATACTCCAAGATATTATTCATAAAAACATCAAGAAACAACAAATTTGATATACCAAATTCAAGTTTGTTGAATGTTAATTCCTATTTGTAGGATAACATGTCCCCTGTCACATGATGTCTGCAGAATGAAAGACTTTTGACAGTGGAGTACTGATTTCTTGATGGGATTTGAGCTTTACACCTTACACCTGATGAGCAGCAGTTAGGCCGTAGGGCCACTCTAGAGCTGTGAAATTACACTACACTACGACAACCCAGTTCTAAGTTAATTGAATTTACCTCTCTGTTCTTTCTTCAACACATTTATAAATGTGGTTTGACAGCTTTAGAGTGGCGCAACTGTCTAACTGCCAAATTGATAAGGAGAAAGAGGAACAAAGCTATTTATTTAGATATTCATAAATCTTTTTTTTTCACTCTTATCAGGGAAAGCCTAACTGGGAGTCAGGAGCTGCAGACTGAGCTGGACAGTGTTCGTGCAGAGCTGAAAGGTGGGAAGCAGGAAAACGATGCACTCCGCCAGGCCCTTCAGCTCATCCAGACACAGCTCCAGCACCAGCAAGACCAGCACTGCCCTAAAACTCGCAAGGTAGGATTTACACTAAGGCCAAAACGCATTCAAACTACGCATCACGATGCTCATTGCTGTCTTACACCTTACACCATCCCAGAGTTTAGGAATAAATCTACACTGATGAGCGTGGTGGTCTGGAAGTGAGGTGTGTTCAGGTAACTTTCTAGCGTGTTCCTGTTTTGGTGGTGTAAAACACAGGAGCGCCACTGACTGAAATAAAACTAGACAAAAATCAATCATCAGAGTCCGTTCCAATAGGTGCTCCCAGCACACGTACACCCCCGCTCTTTAAACACACACACACCCATGGACGGAATTAAAAATAAAATAACATTGCTGTTTCCTTGCTCGCTGTTAAGACGCATGAAAGTGCCGCGCTGTTAAGATACAAGTGTGCCAAAGTCAGAGCGCACCTGCCTCTTAAAGGGAATGTCTTTTGAACATTTTTGTGCTGCACAAGGTGTATTTTTTGCACCCAGACAATACCAAAGACACACGACATGCCCTAAATCCAGCTGCACAAAGCAAAATTGACTGATGTGCTGTAGATCGCTAAAATAGGGCCCATGATCTGCTGTTTGTTTGACAATTAGGCAGTTAGACAGTTGCTCCAATTTAAAGCTGGGAACTAGGTTTAGTAAATTACAGTGTGTAAATATAAATGTGAAGAAGTAGACCTTCTATATAAAACATAACATGACTGATTGACTCAACAGCATTTGGTTAAATTTGATTTTTGGCCCAAATACAAAGCCAAACACAAAGAAATCAGAGTTCTTCCAAGGTGTCACACAGATATAGAAAAAATGAGACAGAGACAGACAGACAGACGCAGTATAGACACTGAGATCAAACTGAAGAAGAACCATCAGAGGCCCGGAGGTAAAAAGCAGTTTGATTCTTTCACACAGAGCCACAGGCACCCTGTCGACCGCTCACCAGACACATACTGCATTATTCAGCCCTCTAGATCAAAACCCCCAGGTTCTGCTGAAGACACGCAAGAGCTCTGTTGTAGAGGCCCCAGCTGAGACGAGCCTTGAGTAACAGGAAGTGTGCTCTGGCTCTCTGCCTGATGGACCTCTAACAATGCTCTGTTTCTGTGGGCTCAAACAGCAATGAGGTCAATAGAAACAGAATAAATAGTGAGCCGCAATATGTTGTGTAGCGAAAGGAGCTGCAGTAACTTTGGTTCTTGTACTTATCAAATTAGACTGAATAAAACACCTTAACCATAGAATGAGTATTATTAGTAGTGTTAAACAGAATATTGAGCAAATTATCTTTTAGGTAATATTCTTTTTGTTTAATAAGTCATATCTTACATTCCTTATGGTTGTAACGTCATAATAACAAAAAGTATAAATGCAGGCAGTTGCATAGGGCTCTCGCACAGGCTACACCATAGAGAATGAATTGACTCAACACAGAACTATACAGCTCTAGAAAAAAATAAGAGAGCACTTCAGTTTCTGAATCAGTTTATCTGATTGTGCTTTTAATTGGTATATGTTTGAGAAAAATACACATTGTTGTTTTACTCTATAAACTACAGACAAAATTTCTCCCAAATTCCGAATTAAAATATTGTCATTTAGAGCATTTATTTGCAGAAAATGAGAAATGGCTGAAATAACAAAAAATATGCCGATCTTTTAGACCCTAAAATAATGCAAAGAAAACAAGTTCATATTAATAAAGTTTTAAGAGTTCAGAAATCAATATTTTTATTTTTGTTTTTATTCACATTTTTCATGCATCTTGGCATGTTCTCCTCCACCAGTCTTACACACTGCTTTTGGATAACTTTATGTATTTACTCCTGGTGCAAATATGCAAGCAGTTCAGTTTTGTTTATTGGCTTTTCCTCTTGATTACATTCCAGAGGTTTTTAATTTGGTCAAATTCAAATAAACTCATCATTTTTAAGTGATCTTTTATTTTTTCCAGAGCTGTATGTCCAACAGGCACTTAAGACTCTTTTTGGTTTTTGAGTGTGACTCAGTTCAGTCACAGGTGGGGGGAGGCCTTCAAGCAAATCACAGGGCTGATAAGAACCAATAGCTGTGGTGGAGGATGGAGGGTTTCAGAGCAAATGAGTTGGTGATTAGGACCAGCCAGTTAGGAGGAAGGTCTCAGAACAAATTAGAATGTGAACTAAGCAGGTTAAGAGGTTAATCTTTAGGTTCATGATTAAGTTTTAACCCTTAAACTCTTAAGCTTATTACATACTATGATATATTAGTTACTGCATGGACAACAATACAGACTGGCTGAATTATTTGTAAGTTATAGGATTGATTTGAAATCCTGTGGTTTAGATTTAGAAAGACTTTAAGGGGTTAAGTGGGAACGCCTTTAATTTAGTATGTTAGTGTGTTTTATGATGTCATTTCCCTCCAGACTGTTGTGTAAATACCACCATATGCATGTGTCCAGCTAATCTAGAGGTACGATCTGAATCATACTGGCCCAGCAACAGCGAGTTACTGTCAGAGTTTCATTAGATTGCCTCAGTTGCTTTTGCAGAAAGGGTGGACAGAGAGAGAGAGAGAGAGAGAGAGAGGAGAGAGAGAGACGTGTGAAAGAGAGAGATAGAGTTACACTAGAGGTTTAATGTGTTTGATTTCCCTCTACTTATTTCAGTTCAGAGCACAATGTCTGTACACTTTAATGGTATTGAAGTTGACCTCATTTAACATCCAGGAAATTACATCAGCTCCATAGGAAATGGACTCTGTGTGCAATCAGTGTGTTTTTGTTTTTTTTGTAACTGATTGTGCTTGATTTAAAAGGTCACTTCATACTTTTTGGTTTTAAGGTTAAGAACATAAAGCTTAGAACATCTCTAATTTGGTTTATGGTTTATTTTAAAGCATATTGTATTTGATGAACAGTAGTAATTGTACACTCTTGTTCAGCTGACTCTACATTTTACTCTAAAATGTTTTTCTATTGGATTTATCTATTGACATATTAGGTGTCTCCCCCAGTTTCTGACACTCACCATCGGTGTGTAGTGATTACCCCCAGGCTATCTTAGGTAAGCTTCTAAATCAAGGGTCAGCAATTAAGTTTGGCTGAGGGCCAGATGTTTTCCAAGCCATTATATGGTGGGCCACAAAAAAAAATCTGTTTTGTAAAATGAAGTGTAATGGGATGTGTTACAGACTAGTAGCTCTCCAGCCCAGAGGGTTGTTGAACCCAATTCCAGAACAGTTGATCTTAAAGCAGGTAAACTCAAAAAGAAAGAAAAAATAAATAAACACACCTCTCCTCACACGGGATCAAACCTGTATTGTCAGGGTTGTGGTCCAATACACTACCGCTGCCTCGGCTAGTGAGATAGGGAGCCCAAGAATGGGCGGAAAAACGAGAACGGGTGGAAACTAAAGTCACGCAGAGCACGACAGGGAGACAGGGGAGGAATGTAAACAAAAGTTCACCAGAGAAGCATTTTATTTATTTTTTTCTTTATCGTTTATTATAGTTCAAACAACCTCATGGGCCAGATGTTTCATGCCCCATTTGGTGGGCTGCCTATTGCCGACCCCTGTCTTAGATCATAACTGCCTTGCCTCTATGTTGTAGGCTGTGAGAGCAAGTGTCATGTTCCGAGCTATTCTGTACACTATATAGCATTTTCTAAAAGTAATAAATATACATATCTATTTTATTCACCTGACCAAAACATTCAAAGTATAATTATTGTAAAGCAAACAAGTTTTAACTCAATTTTTCGGTAAACAATAATTAAAAAAAAAAATTAAATCAAAGCATGTCATTTTAGCTGACCGATAAAACCCTGATTGTCCATTGTTCTGTTTTTCTTTTCCTCTTTCCCTCTCTTTTTCCTGCACTGAGTAATAAAGATTGTCTTTTCAGGCTCTGAATGTGGAGAGAATGGAGGGGAGGAGTGCAAGGATTGGCCATCATAACTGTGTACCAAATGACAACTATGATAAGGTGAGTTTGGTTTAGAAGTTCCAGAGCCAGCAGCCTTTCTAGGTACTTTCTGGGTCGTTTTGTTAACCCTGTCAGGGATACAGTCATTTCTGCACAGATACAAATAAGATGGTTTATTTACAAAAATAGCAGTACAGGGGATAGGCAGAACATTCAGGGTCAATACCAGAATACAGCAGCAATGGAGAGTAAACATACCGTAAACAGGAATCAGTCCAAAGGTCATCCAATATCAGAGGGTAGGCAGAATCGAGGTCAAGAAAAACAAAACAAGATCATACTCAGAAAGGCTATGTCACAGGGTACGCGAAAAAGGTTGGAAAAAACAAAATAAGGTCATGCATGAAAATGTGTGTATATATATACATACAGCTTTGGAAAAAATAAAAGACTACTTGATGTTTTTCCTGGATTTTTACCAAATTTAAACATCTGGAATGTAATCAAGAGAATGATGAATGATCACAAGCCATCAAACCAAGCTGAACTGCTTGGAACAGGAGTGGCATAAAGTCATCCAAAAGCAGTGTGTAAGACTGGTGGAGGAGAACATGCCAAGATGCATGAAAACTGCGATTAAAAACCAGGGTTATTCCACCAAATATTGATTTCTGAACTCTATAAACTTTATAAATATGAACTTGTTTTCTTTGCATTACTTGAGGTCTGAAAGCTCTGAATCTTATTTTTGTTATTTCAGCCATTTTTATTTTTTTTTTACAAGTAAATGCTCTAAATGACAATATTTTTATTTGGAATTTGGAAGAAATGTTCCTATGTCCGTAGCTTATAGAATAAAACAACAATGTTCATTTTACTCGAACATAAACCTATAAATAGCAAAATCAGAGAAACTGATTCAGAAATGTAAGTGCTCTCTTAATTTTTTCCAGAGCTGTATATATATGTTAGTGAACAGGTGTAATCAATATTCCGGTGATTGACTTCCTGTAGTTTCCATGTGCAGTGACCTGATCGTGTGAGGGGGTGATGTCAGTGTGTAGTGCATTCTGGGTATCGTAGTCTGGAGGCTAGAGATCACAGGCAGAGTTGAGTGTCAATCAGAAAAAAAAATAAAACAGATTTAGATTTTGATATTTTAGTTGCACAACTGAAAGGCCATTTCTAGGGCTGAATGATTTGGCCAAAAATGTAGTATATTTCACAGTATATTTCTTAATTTCTAAATATTGATATGAAGTATATAAAAGCCACAGACAACTATATAATTCTACATTTAAATAAATTCTGTAATGTGCCCTGTATGGAACTTAAATCCGTACTATAAGCTGTAAATAGTGTATATGGAAATATCATAAATGTGTTTAAGCATCTTATCACTGCTGTTGGAGAAGATGCCTCAAAGCCTCAAAGGGTTAAACAGCATTAAAGGATGCACACAGCTGACCAGCTCTTCTCGATCAGCTGTGGTAATCTGGCCTGAATATGATCTCATCTCTGTTTGGCTCAGACCTGATTTTATGCAGCTGTTCCTTAAGGCTCGATTTTTGTCTCCATAAACTCATTCCTACATGCTGACAGACGCTGTCAAGGACCGCCCAGCATCTGTCCACGACCCTTTAGCAGAACCAGCGTTGTGTCATTTGGCTACTCAGCTGTTCTCTGAGTGATTGGCCACAGATGTCCTATGAATTTAGCTGTTTATTTTAGCTTTTGTTTAGGGTTCTATATTCCTTTGAATTACAATTGTAATTGTTTTTTTATCTGTTTATACCAATTACTGTAGATAAAACAAGACAAGACCATATACTAAACCATATACACCATGCTTATGCTGGGCACAGATTTGATCTCTGCCTTTAAACCAACCATGCAGTGAATTCAAGGGGGATTTTGGTCCACTCTTCTGCACAGAAAATCTCCAAATCCTAAAGTTTTTAGGATTTGGCAACTCAAGGAACTCATCACTCTAGGATCTTAATGTGTTCTTAAGCCACTCCGTTGTTGCCCTGGTTGTATATATGTTGGGTCATTATCATGGTGGCAGACCCATCCACAACCCATCTTCAATGTTCTGACCAAGGCCAGGAGGTTCTAATTCAAAACTTTATGGTACATGGCTCCATTCATAATTAACCCCTAAACTCATAATTCCGTTCAAGTCTTCCTCTACTTCTACCAAAAAAGCCCCAAAGCAGAATGTTTCCACCTCCATGTTCGTCAGTGGGGATGGTGTTATTGCAGCTTCACAATTTTGGTCTTCACATTCTTCCAAGCCTTTTTTCAGGTGTTCATTGGCAAACATCAGACAGGTCTGTACATGAGCCTTTTTAAGCAGAGACTTTGCTTTGCAGTCTCTGCAGTATTTCAATCTATTACAGTTAAGTGTGTTACTAATGGTTTTCTTGGCTCCCAGCTTCCTTGAGATCATTAACAAGCTCCTCCTGTGTAAATCTGGGCTGACACTTCCCCCTTCTTAGAATCATCCCTACCCCATGAGGTAAGGGTTTGAATGGAGCTTCAGAGCAAGGGCTTATATTTCTTCCATTTTTAAATACTCATGCCAATAGTGATCTCCTTCTCACCAAGCTTCTTGCTGGTGGCTTTGCAGCCCATTCCAGCCTTGAGCAGGTCTACAGTCTTGTCCCTAACAGTTATTGGGTCCTGCCCATGGAGGTTGAGAGGTTTGAATAAAAGAGACTGATTCTGTGACAGGCAGTGTTGGGCACGTTACTTTGAAAAAGTAATTAGTTATAGTTACTCGTTACTTCTCCAAAAAAGTAACTGAGTTACTAACGGAGTTACTCCACTATAAAAGTAATTAGTTACCAGTAAAAGTAACTATCGTGTTACTTTTTATTATTCGCCCGTCAAAAAAAGGAAATCAATTATGCATTTACTATTATTATTAGAAAAATAACAAAAAATAACAAACGAAAATAAACCCAAAATGTTGACAAAAATATAATCTAACGAATTTCAAAAAAATAAAACGAAATTCTCCACACAACCAAAGAAAATTACTAAAACTTGTAATACTGAAAAAAGCGGAAAAACGCGTCTGGGGATGAAATTGAACAAACCAAGCCACACTCAAAAGAAATATGTATATATAAAACAAAATAATGGACAAAAACAACAATTTAATGCCCGTTAAAATGGTATTAATATAACAGCTTCACCAAAAGAGAATAGAGCTTAGATCGTGCCCAAAAAATCCGACCCAGCCCGAGCCCGTGCACATTCTGCCCAAGCCCGAACCATAAACTGTCATTATGAACCCGACCCGATCCGCCCCATAAACTGTCTGTTTTCGGGCTGATTGAATGAGCGAAATATAATCAGAATTATGTTAATTAACACTGTAACATAGAAGCATAGAACTATTATTTAATTTAAATGATTTTTAAGAACAGCTACACACAATGCTGCAAGTCAAACGCGGAGGCGTTCACGTGCGCCCAGAGCTACGTGATTACAGTTTTCATTTTTATTATAGTTTAATTTTATTTTGTTTTTATTTTTTCTGTTCATTTTAGGGTGGGCTTGCTAGCGCGAGCGCTTTACACAAGAACTAACGGACCACGAGGTGCCGCGCGCTCGGCACAACACCGCCCGCTGTACAACTCCGCTGTACAACAGCGCTTATAAATAAATTAAACACAAAAATGAGGGTATTCTATCAGTAATTTCAGTTCGTTTTAGTTAGTTTTATAAACACAAAATACAGTTCGAGATGGTTATGTTTTTCCTTTTAATTACCGTTTTTATTAGATTCAGTTAACACAAATGTTTTTCACTTTCAGTTTTCGCTATTTCGTTCGCTTTAGTGAACAATAATAATTGGTTACTTAGCAACATTGTGATTATCACACCAGAGCTTTATATAAAATAAAAATAGGAGCCTGATTTCGGGTCGGTCCTCAGGTCAGGTGGGATTCGGGCAGAGAATCTAAGCTCTAAAAGAGAAAGCAGCAGCACCACAAAAACCGGAGCAGCTAAAAAGAGCTTAACGTCCTTAATTCGGAACTTGGGTTGTCCACGGCAATCACTGAATTGATTAGAGCACGCAAATCGTCACAATTGTGCCTCACTTCACCACGCCAAACCACGTAAACCTACAGGCACAGCGGCCAGAAGCTCAAGTTCACAGGACAGAGGAGGGGTTAACCAGGGCAAAGCGAAGTAAAAAAAAAAAAGTTCATAGAGCTGCTAAAGTAACGTGCAGTAACGGGGTGTCGGAAATGGTAACGGCGTTATAGTTACAGTCATAGTAATTAGTTAGATTACTCGTTACTGAAAAAAAGTAACGGCGTTAGTAACGCCGTTAGTTTTAACGCCTTTACTCCCAACACTGGTGACAGGTGTCTTTATACACATTATAAGGTGAGATTTAGAGTACATTCTTAAAGCCAAGTCTGTTAATCATTTCATTCTTATGATTTAGCAGAATACGATTTTTCGGGGAGAATAAAAAATGTGGCAATGTTAGAAAAATTAATTAGACACTGTTAAACTTGTTAAACTTAGACACCGAAGATGGAAAGAAAAACTGGATGGAAGGCACTAGACTTCGGGTGACGCTTCACTTCAGCCAGTTCATACAGTCTGTGGATTATGCTAATATATCCATTATGAAGGAAACACGGTGTCATCTTTCTAACAAAAGCTCACAAGATCAATAATGTCACTGTCTTAATGAATAATTCACAAACATTAAGTACTGCGCTCTCTTGTACGCAGACCACTCAGCTGTGCTAGTTAGTGGGAGTACAGTCTGTGTGTGTGTCATGCCCATATAGAAACCCTGTGTCTAAGCTGGATTTCTGCAGAAATTATTGGGATTCCAATCATTTGCTTTCATTACGCACTGTGGCAAACAGAAATGCTGTACACACACTGTGTCTTAGACTTTGTACATTCTTCTCCCGAATGCCACTGGATCGTTTGAATTACAAGGTTGTAAACAAGTCTGGCTGGAGATTTTATTGCGTACCACCTTGTGCTGCGTAATTAATAGAGTTTACGACAGTGGCTGCACCCACTAATTTGCTTTTTCCTTAATGTGGTTTTTATGGCTCCATTTACTTAAGCTCGTAAACCCGCTGCCCTTTTCCCCCTGCCTTACTTGTATATATGTGCGCTTGTGTGTTTGTTAATGCTGAAAACGGTTGATATCGTATATTATATTTGGATGAATATCGTCGCTGTCCAATGAAAAACACTTATCTCCAAAACAACAACTTTACAGGAGAGAGGAAAAATCTTGTAAACTTTCAATGGTAGTCAAAGTTTTAAAAAACATGTATTTCAGGTCATTTTAAAGAGGTTCTTTTGGTCCGTTCATTAAGAAATTTTGGCCCAGTGTAAGGGACAGTTTGTCTGTTCAAATTATGTAGTAAACTAAAAATTGACAAAAATGGAGATAAGTGTT
The DNA here is from genome assembly GCF_023375975.1 of Astyanax mexicanus. Taxonomy (NCBI): domain Eukaryota; kingdom Metazoa; phylum Chordata; class Actinopteri; order Characiformes; family Acestrorhamphidae; genus Astyanax; species Astyanax mexicanus. The sequence goes on along the minus strand of NC_064419.1, from coordinate 42,610,436 downwards.
TTTTTATTGGAAAACAACGATATGTATGTGTTTGGTGCAGGTGGCAGTGCCGAAGAGACGGCAGCAGCAGCAGCAGCAGAGAGAGAGGAGACGGAGGAGAGAGTCTGAGGTGGACGTTGTGAAGAGTGAACCTGGGCAGAAGGAGGAGGCCGCCTGTAAAGTGCTCACTCAGCCGGTCATCGTCCTGCAGCAACAACCACCACCAACCATGGAGCTCACTGAGGCCCACTGACCCCACACAGGTTCAGCTTCACTCAACACATGCAGTTAATAACTCTGTGGCTGTGAGGCCACTGCTGTTACAGCACAGACAGCTGGACCCATCCAAGGGTCTGTCCTGTGAGCTAATCTTAAAGTGACAGTCCCTGGCACTATAATGCTAATAATTAAGTAATTAAGTAATCAATGGTCTTTGTATAATCTATATATCTAAACCAACATATGTAAAGTTGTTTAATAATAATAAATATGGATGATGGCCAGATTGCTTTTCTTTGCTTCAGCATCATCATAAGGGTTTAGGCAGTAGATTCACCCCTCCCACTTCACTGGAAAAAAATGTGCACTTCAGACATGAGGACATGTCAGCCCTACAGAACAAATAAGGCAAAGCAATACAAGCTCATTGTTTTTATCAGGTTTTATGTAGATTTTATATATGGATATTAGAAACTTATTTTGTGTTCGTTACAGACAGAAAACAGCTTTCTCATATTTTTCCATCACTGCAACTTAATTCAGGTCTGAAAGGGTTAAATGGTACATTATAAATTTAACAGTAAACTGCCAGAACTTTTAAGAAAAACAAACAAAATGAACAAAAATTGTGTATTGTAAAAAAAAAAATGAAAACAAATTGTACATTGTAAAAAAAAAAAAAAAAAAGGGATTTGTTAAGGAAACTTGTCACTGGTTAACAGCTAACAGCTGGTATATAGCAATGAAAATAAACCGAGTTTTGGAAATGGATGCAAATAAATTATAGTTTATTGAAGTTTATTGTATTAAAGCAGTGTTGGAACAGATGGTGTTACTGCTGTTACTCTCTACTGCAGCATTTACACACTTATACACATTCACAGCACATTCGCACTTTTATCATTATAATAACTAGAAAAAGACACAGAAACACAAATAACTCTGTAACTATTAAAAGTAGAAGTATTTTCTTTAGAGAAATTACAGATGAAGCCAGAGAGCAGTGAGTACTGTTTCCTACACCTTCAAAAGACTGTTGGAAACTGGAGAAAACTGCTACAAGAAGAATCACGTCTGGCTGACCCACATGGCAACAGCAACTTTAGCCTTTAGCTCAGATTAACATGATTGAGTCTCAGTTTCAGCAGCGATGAGAAGAATTAGAGGTCTGACAGGATAAGTAAGTCATTTCTGAGATCAGCTTCATGCAGATATATTTGAAGTGAGGTCACTCTTCACTTCTGATGCTTCAGCAGGGTGTGTGCTGACGGCTGTGGATATCTTGAATTCTGATGCATCACAAATGGCTGCATTATCAAAGTGACTTGCTGGCTTGGAATCCCACAGTGGCCTTGCCAAGCATGATACCAGCCAGCCTGGGCGGGACTTTAGATTTCTCGTACAATAACAGTGCTGGAAGGGTTGTTTTTAGAGTGATGCCATCATAAAGCTAATTTTGGCTCCCTCAGGAACATATCTCTGGATCTGGAGTTTAAAATAAAAATTAAAAAATGTTTATTATTAGTTTTATTTTATCACAGGAACAACACATCATGGCAGAATGCACATAATTTATATCTTTTTCAGTTTTAGTTTTAGTTTTTATTTATTAAAAGTCCTGGCAGTTACTACTTACTTGTGTACCATTTCAGGTTAACCTGGGATGTTTTAAAACTTTTCATTGGTACTCAGTTTATTTGCCAATGTTATCAATTTTAGTGTTAAATTAACACTGTGAGTGAAATTTAACACCCTAAATACTAAATTTATACTGGCTAATTTACTGGTGACTTTCGGATTTTGCACACTATCAAAGAACGTCTATTTTCTAATCTATTTTCATACATAAGGTGCACAGGATTATAAGGAGCATTTTAAGCAACAATAGTAAGGAACAATAGTAAGGAACAAAGATTTCTCTCCTGAAAACTGTTTATTTGGGTGAGTAAAGAGCTTCCGTTTATTTACAGAAAGCTTTCCAATATTTTCAACAGCGTGTTTAGCAGCAAAGCTAGCCACAGTTAGCAGCACTTATCGCTAGTAAATTCCGCCCAACAGCACAACACTGAGTAACCCTGAGTGTTGTGGTAAGCCAGGGCGCTATCAGCTAGCGATTCATACCACGTAGCTTGTTTTAACACGGTAAATTCACAGTCTAGAGTCCAATATACTCACCTCTGAGCAGTGAAAGAGCTAGCGCTGCGGTTAGCGGCTAATGCTAATACTGCTCCAGCCTCAGTGCTGGACAAACTTCACTGAAAACTCACCTTAACAATGCTGTACTTCAGCAGAGTGGATTTACTATCTCTAATGCCTGACTTAAAATTTATACTGTACGTGCTCCGAAATATAAGGTGCACTATACATTTTTGGAAACATTTTAGGAAGAGTATTTTAAGTGCACCTTATTGTGCGAAAAGCATGGTACTGTGTAATATATTCAGCATATAGGTATATATTTTTTAAATGGTAGCATGTGATGAAAACCAGTTTTTAAATGTGTTGGATGTTCTTTAATATATGAAACAAAACATATTAATCAACAGCTTTGAATAATAATGTTATTACAGCTGTAGCACAAGGTTTTCTAGGATCATATATTCACGCTATTTAAAAAGCATAATTGATAAGAGTTATATGTCCACAAGGAGGATGTTCTGGCTACAGTCAGTCTCTCAGGTGATATTTAAATGAATGCTCTTATGCTTTTGGCGTTAAAGGCCAGTAATGCAGATAGCGCTCGACTCTGTCTTTCTTCTTCTCTTCCATTTTCTATATTAAACAGCAGAGTTAAACAAATTGTATTGAATAATTCTTACACATTTAATTCATCTTGTACAACATCTTTGTCCTCTGCTGTGACATGACAGATGTCATAGTAGCAAGTAGCATAGTAACTGTTAAAGTAGCAAAACTCATTGCTAAACACGTTACCTCTCTCTTCTTTTATTCTCTCTCTCTCTCATTTTATTCTCTCTCTCTCCTTTTATTCTCTCTCTCTCTCCCTTTATTCTCTCTTTCTCTCTCTCTCTCTCTCTCTCCTTTTATTCTCTTTCTCTCTCTCTCTCCTTTTATTCTCTCTCTCTCTCATTTTATTCTCTCTCTCTCCTTTTATTCTCTCTCTCCTTTTATTCTCTCTTTCTCTCTCTCTCTCTCTCTCTCTCTCTCTCTCTCTCTCTCCTTTTATTCTCTTTCTCTCTCTCTCTTCTTTTATTCTCTCTTTCTCTCATTTTATTCTCTCTCTCTCTCTCCTTTTATTCTCTCTCTCTCTCCTTTTATTCTCTCTTTCTCTCTCTCTCTCTCTCACTCTCTCTCTCTCTCTCTCTCTCATTTTATTCTCTTTCTCTCTCCCTCTCGTTTTATTCTCTCTCTCTCCTTTTATTCTCTCTTCTCTCTCTCTCTCTCTCTCTCTCTCTCTCTCTCTCTCTCTCTCTCTCCTTTTATTCTCTTTCTCTCTCCTTTTATTCTCTCTTTCTCTCTCTCTCTCTCTCTCCTTTTATTCTCTCTCTCCTTTTATTCTCTCTTTCTCTCTCTCTCTCCTTTTATTCTCTCTTTCTCTCACTCTCTCTCTCTCTCTCTCTCTCCTTTTATTCTCTCTCTCCTTTTATTCTCTCTTTCTCTCTCTCTCCTTTTATTCTCTCTTTCTCTCTCTCTCTCCTTTTATTCTCTCTTTCTCTCTTCTTTTATTCTCTGTCTCTCTCTCTCTCTCTTTCTCAAACACACTGTGGTGTGAGAGGTGGTGGTGGGAGTGTTGTGAGTGAATCAGCATTTTAGTTCTGCATGATAACATGTTTGCAGCGGCCTACAAGCAGCCCTGTCAGCACTTACACACACACACACACACACACACACCCCTACACACACACACACACTCACACACTAGACAGCAAAAAACTAAACTCAAGGGAAATATGTACATGTCTGTGTGTACTGTGTATGCACTGTTACTGAATGGGAATGGGTCAGTATGAAATTTTCATTTCAAATCAAATTAAAGTTTCAATAAAATGTATGTTTTATGAAACTGAACATTATTGAATATCACACATACACATCAAAATGATTTTAATCCAATGCAGTCACAGTGCACCTTGTGCACGGTGTACGGTAGGGCGCGCATTGTTACTTTTCTACTATTACTATAGTATAGTCAGGATACTACTGTTGACCTGCTACTAAAATACTGTGTTCTATAGTACTGCTTACTATTTTTCTGTTATGTAGTACAGTTTACTATTATTACTATACTCCTGTTTCTATACGACTTAGTTTCCCAGGGGGACATCAGTGAAAAATATTTCACACTTCTACTCAGTGATAAAACTCTTGCATTCGGACTGCAATTAAAAAACAGGAGGACCAGTGAGGTTTTTTTGTTGTTTTTCTCGGTCACATGACATAATCGGGTTCAGTAGCTCCTCCATTTCTACTTGCTGTTGTGTTTACGTGGATCTCTGTGGAAACGCACGTAATTAAACGCGCATGGACAAATAGCTATTTTATTAAAGGCGAGGTGATGAAATTCAGAGATTTCAGTCTGGATGGGACTAAAATTACTGGAGGAAAAGTTCAGTGAAAAACAGTAGATATTTTAGCCTGTAATTTTCTCAGAGGACGTCTGAGAAAAACACACATGGTCTTTCCAAACAGGAAATAAAATCACAGAGGACCCCCATACAAGAGAAAATTACCCCAGGACCCCCTGAGAAACTAATCCTGTCCAAATAGGGCTAATTTCCCATATGGCTTTATTTATTAAATGGTGATTACCGTACTACTGTTAATATATTGGTCTTTTATGCTTACAATCATTATAACTATCTAAACAAAGAGTTGTTAGAGTATGTTTTACTGTTAACAGACTGTATCAATAAATAGATATGCACTGTATCTGTGATTTCACTTTCAAAATGCTGTGGTTATCCCTGGGATTTGTAGTGTTATATATCATTAATAGTGGTACTCTTTCTGTTTGTCCTGGTGCACCGAGGCAGAATGTTACAGCGCAGTTTGAGAGTACTTCCTCGCCGTGTTTACGCAAAGGCCCTGTGTTTGGTCTTGTGGACTTTTCCCCTGACTCTTTCCCATGACATAATGTGGGTGTTTATTACTGTCAGCCACTTCTCTCCAGCACTGACCCAGATTTGTCCTGTAGTAGAGGAGAAGCAGATGGAGAGCGCATGTTTCTAATTTGCCCCGGTCAGTGTGTTATAGCAGCAGAACATGTATTTAAAATACATTTTTAACCAGACAACTTAAACAAATCTATAAAAATTAAGAAAATGCAAGCGGAACACATTTAAGCCTTTTTGAGGATCTGCAGAAACCCTATATGAGCTGTAATGTTTAGTGTAATATAATGCAGTCATATTCTCTACATAAAGGGCTGCTCATTAGACTCTTACGAGAAACTGTTTACAATAAAACAGTAGTCAGAATGTATTCTGTAAATACTGAATTCACTTGAGAAGCTGTGAAAATGGTCATATTAGCATATCTCACTGAATCATTGTTTATGTATTTGTTGTAACTTGCCACCCTGAAAAACAGCTCTGCATATCATTTACATATCACAGAAATCTCAACAGTACTAAATCTGTGCCGTTATATGTTGTTATAACTAGTGTTTCAGCCTGACAGGACTGCCAATCCGAACAGAGATTAGTAAACAGTACCACTGGAACAGGTCAATAGTATTAAAGTAACTATACTATAGTAACAGTATAGTAACATGTTAAAAGTATTATAGTATATTTTCTATAGTAGTAACATTAACACCATACAATTAAAAGTTGTGCAGTAATAGCCCAGTAGTATTATAGTAACTTAACCATAGTAACAGCAACATTGTAGCAATATAGCAATAGTGCTATTCAAACAGTTCTATAGTAACAGGTGAAGAGCAGTCTTGTAACTGTACTGTAGTAACAGCTGTATAGTAACCGTACTATAGTAACAGGTGAACAGCAGTCTGGTAACTGTACTATAGTAACAGGTGAAGAGCAGTATGGTAACTGTATTATAGTAACAGGTAAATAGCAGTATGGTAACTGTATTATAGTAACAGGTAAATAGCAGTATGGTAACTGTATTATAGTAACAGGTGAATAGCAGTATGGTAACCGTACTATAGTAACAGCTGTAGAGTAACAGCTGTATAGTAACAGGTGAATAGCAGTATGGTAACTGTATTATAGTAACAGGTGAAGAGCAGTCTGGTAACTGTACTGAAGTAACAGCTGTATAGTAACAGCTGTATAGTAACAGGTGAATAGCAGTAGGTAACGGTATTATAGTAACAGGTAAATAGCAGTATGGTAACTGTATTATAGTAACAGGTGAATAGCAGTATGGTAACCGTACTATAGTAACAGCTGTAGAGTAACAGCTGTATAGTAACAGGTGAATAGCAGTATGGTAACTGTATTATAGTAACAGGTGAAGAGCAGTATGGTAACTGTATTATAGTAACAGGTGAAGAGCAGTCTGGTAACTGTACTGAAGTAACAGCTGTATATTAACAGCTGTATAGTAACAGGTGAATAGCACTAGGTAACGGTATTATAGTAACAGGTGAATAGCAGCATGGTAACTGTATTATAGTAACAGGTGAAGAGCAGTATGATAACCATACTGTAGTAACAGCTGTATAGTAACAGGTGAATAGCAGTATAGTAACCATACTATAGTAACAGGTGAATAGCAGTATGGTAAGTGTTTATAGTAACAGCTGTATAGTAGTATGGTAACCATACTATAGTAACAGGTGAAGAGCAGTCTGGTAACCATACTGTAGTAACAGCTGTATAGTAACAGGTGAATAGCAGTCTGGTAACCGTACTGTAGTAACAGCTGTATAGTAACCGTACTATAGTAACAGGTGAATAGCAGTATGGTAAGTGTTTATAGTAACAGTTGTATAGTAGTATGGTAACCATACTATAGTAACAGGTGAAGAGCAGTCTGGTAACCATACTGTAGTAACAGCTGTATAGTAACAGGTGTATAGCAGTATGGTAACCATACTATAGTAACAAGTTAATGGCAATATGGTAAGCGTACTATAGTAACAGCTGTATAGTAACAGGTGATTAGCAGCATGGTCAGCATACAATAGTATGGTCTTGTAGTACTACTAGTAGTACTGTAGTATGGTTACCATACTACAGTAACAGCTGTATAGTAACAGGTGAATAGCAGTTTGGTTACCATACAATAATAATAGTTGTATAGTAACAAGTGACAATTAAAAATCAGATATGAATATGAATGATTAATATCTTCATTATTATCTCAACTAATATAATATCATACAAGCTGTTTCTAATAAAATGAACAATGTTTATAGCCCCTCTATTTAATGATGAGCTGTTTTTATAGTAATATTTAATGATATGTGATAAGAGGTGTTAGAGTTCCCCTTAGTAAAGAGGAACTTGGATATCTCTCAGTGAGAGTGAGAATCATTCATCTTGGTCATACGGCGGAGCTTGTGATTGGAGGAGAGGTGTGGTGATGCTGGTGGGCGTGAACAGCCCCCTCCTCAGTGCAGAGGAATCTTACACTTCATTCTGTCTTTCTCCTTATATGGAGAGAACGCAGGTAGTCATGCTTTCAGAGAGTGTCTCTACAGCCCCTCCTCTCCCATGGAGGGGAGTAGTGATAGTGTGGGTGTGTGTGTGTGTGAAATAGAGAGAGAGAGAGCCCTACTCAGCTTCCTGAGTCACGAATCAGACTCAGCTGACTCATTCAGCCTTTTTTTCTACTTTAAGCGCGTGTGTGCATGAACACACACACACAAACACCCTAGTAATACAGGCAATACACCAATATCACTGCTTCAAGACTTCAGTTTAGTAATGTAACAAACCTTAAAATAACCCACAATTGGATTTTTCTGTATTTTTAATCATTTATTTCAGATTTTGTCCTGGGTGTAAGGTATCCAATCCCCATTTATATGAACTCTTAGGAGGGTAAAGACCAGTACACATCCCCTCCGATATATGTTAAATGTGTTTTTAAACAGAAGGTTCTCTCTGAAATGATAAACCATGTTAAAATCTCAATACGTTGATTTAACCCTTGTGTGGTGTTCGGGTCTGTGGGACCCGTTTTCATTTTTCATCAAATGATACTAAAAAAATATTTTTTCTAACTTAAACTCATTGGCAATGGCTCATTTTTTGTGAAAAACATATATCAAAACACATTTTCGATAAACACACACTGTACACCCCCCCCCCCCCCCCCCCCCCCCCCACCACCACATTTATATTACATACAGTATGTTTGGCCAAGGGCTAATAAACATTACTTCATTTGTAAATTTGAAACTAAACAAATGTTCTACTCATATCTTGAGTTTAATTCATTTTCTTTTACATTTTATTAAAAAACTAATAAAAAAAGTAGCACTTTTTAAAAGAAATGTAACATAAGAAAGGTAAGGGGCAAATATTAACCATGTAAGCTGTTTTTTATATTGCTTGCAATTTAGGTGAAGCAAGCATGTGTAAAGCATTTTAATGTAAAATTGCTTACTTTTGCTGAATTAAATACAAGTAACAAAGTAAACGAGTAACAAAAATATGAACACCACACAAGGGTTAAAAATAATTCTACTAATGACAATATGTTCTTGCATAATTATATAGCACTCATTTTTTTTATTTAGTAATCTGCTGCTGCAGGCAGAAAATTAGCTGTTCTCTGGTTAAACTGAAGTGAAAGATGCTAACTGTGGTGTAATTGCTCAACATATGTGTTGACCTTAAAGCCAGGGTGCAAGACTAGATAATTAATGTTACATAATTAATGTTACAGATATGAAGAGACAGGTGATGTCCTACTCCTGATACGTCCTGTATGTGTGTATGTGTTTGCAGCCAGGCAATCAACCATAGATATCGAATTGTTTTTTTTAAAGGGTCATGGTCAGGTAAGAAAATAAGGTGAAAATAAACAATGGGATTTCATTGTCTGGTATGAGTAGATGCCATGAAAATTCCAAATTTAGCCTGGATACATGATACGGTTGCCAAGGCAATTTAGCAAACTGGTGAAGATATTTCTGGGAAGTGTCCCTCGTATCACTACTAGAGGTGACTGACTCTTGTGCAATGGCTCTTCAGATCATCACACCAGCAGTTGGGGCAGTGTGTTGCTTCACAGCAAAGGTAGGTTTAAGGTGCTCACCACAAGGCCTCCATAATCAAACCAGACCAACATCAAATGCCAAAATGTTAAAGAGGTTTTGCTTATTACAAATGGTTACAGTAGTTTAGTTTTAGACTTAATTTGTATTTTAGGTTATACTTATGTTTTATTAGGTCATCATGGATGTCCTGATAGTGAACTACAGGTCTTATGCTGGATTAGTAGGACCTATTTAAATGATTTGAGCAAACGTTTACGTAAATCTCCACTGCACTGTATAGTAATAGAGTTATGGTAGGTGGGTGTGTGCATATCTGTGTTGTGCACTTAGTCTGCCTTCATTTTAATTTGCCTTTTACTGCTTTGAAGAGTATTTGCATGCCTACAGTTAGCATTTCAAACAAAGCTTAGCACAGGTATCAATAAATCAGTGATGATGGCTGTAAAAGCACAGTTTCTTTGTCAATAATTTGCAGACAGTGCATTGATCACTTACAGAAATACAAAGCAGATGGCTAAACTATTATTATTATTATCCCTTCCAACACATTTAAATTAAAATTAACTTATAAAAAAAAACTTATACAACAAGGTTTCTTCAGAAATCAAGAATATTAATAGTTTACTGCAGTAACAGCCTCTACTCTTATAGGAATGCTTCAGACAAAATGGGGAAACATTGCTGCAAAGATTTAATTGCATTCAGCCACAACAAAAGCATTACTGAGGTTATGTTCTAATGATGGATAATAAGTTCTGTGATAAGTTTTGTACCACAAACCACTCTCCAGGTTATCCGTAAAGAAGCCCAGTAATGGGGGCTTTATACCCCCATGTGGAGATTATACAAGCTGTACAACACCTGTTTCAATGGGAGGTACACATTAAAGCAGCATTATGTGAGGAGTGGAGTGTAGTTCACATATATTTGAGCCCCTCGCTTATGGACAACAGTATTTCATATGTTCATATGCTTGTCAACCAGCTTGGCTAGTCACAGGTAGAGCTTAGATTGGGTCCAAAATATTCATATATATTCATTTAATATGTCATTTTTAATAAGTAGAGCATTAAAATTGAGTCAGAATTATGTTAAATAATACTGCAACACTGGAGAATATCTATTATTTAAGGAAAAATTATTTAATAAGAACAGATCTCCGAAAAATTAAAACATGAACAATGTGAACCATGATTTACAGCACTAAACACTGATAAAGTAGGCTATATGAATGATGTCTGAATTATCTAATAGAATTTTACATGGTTTAAGAATAGAAAATAATTTCTAACACGCTCATTTTTTAGATTAAACTCATAGTCTATGTGCAAAAACACATTTGTTACTTTGCTATATTGTGATTATCATGGCATAGCTTTATATAAAATAAATAGCATTAAAAAAGCTGGCCCTGAGGAAAGTGGTTGTAAATCTCTGCCCGACCCGGCCTGAGTTTGGGTTTGGGCCTTAGTTCAAGTCGGGTTTAGGCAGAGAATCTAAGCTCTAGTCATGGCGGTGACCTGCTTGGTCCCACCAGCATGGTGATGCTCGTTCTGCTTGGTCAAACTGGATGTTCGGGATGATTATGTTGATCCAGAGCTAAACTCGCATATCCAGCTTAGGTTGGTCATGATGTTTTTTTTCTTTCAAAGATATAACAGGTTTTTTCACATATGTGACTCTTGTTATGCAGCGTAATTCAGCTACAGCAAGTCAGTAGAGCATCATGATTTTAATATCAGCATAATTCTGTTTTAAAGCAGCTTAAAGTCTCAAGGCTTTTGGACATATGCTGTTATCCCTTTGGTTTTAGGGTTACTGCATACATGTTTTAATCCCTGTATATACACTATATATCACTGTTATGGTGGTGCTGGTGTGTGTTGTGCTGGTACAGTAAGTGGATCAGCTACAGCAGTGCTGCTGGAGTTTTTAAACACTGTGTTTAATCATCACTCACAGTCCTCCACACTCTATTACACACTTCTACCTACAGCTGAAACACCTTGTAGATAAAGTAAAGTCAGAGACAGAAGCTCTGAATCTGTTGCTGCACAGATTGTGTTGGTCAGGCTCTATACCTGATCTTTCGCATCAGGATCTACCTGATAGTATCTGATTTACTTGTACCAGCACAACACACACTAACACCTCATACACCACCACCATGCTATTCAGTGCTAATCACTGCAGTGCTGAAAATAAATGACTTACCACCCTAATTATTAGTTTAATCCCATACTTTGCTCTGTGGTGGTCTCTCATGTGGGCTCCTGATTATTGATAAACTGGAAGCAGATGACATGATTCTTCAAACCATCACTGATCATCAGTAAATTTTACATTTCATTTGTAAATCAAGGGAGCAGAGTCTGGAGGAAGAGTGGAGAGACATACAGTCCAAACTGCTTGAGGTCTAGTGTAAAGTTTCCACCAATCAGTGATGGTTTGGAGAGACATGTCATCTGCTGGTGTTGATCCACTGTGTTTTATCAAGTCTAAAGTCAGTGCAGTTTTGTTTTCCCACAAAATCTTACAGCACTTTTATGACAACTTTATTGGAGATGCGGATTTCATTTTCCAGCAGGACTTGGCACACTGCCCACACTGCCAATTCTACCAGTTGGTGTTATTATGTATTTATATTATATTATATATATTTTTAAAACACTGATTTTTGGGGGTTACCAACAATAAAAAATAAGCACTTGAAATAGTTAACTCTGTGTGTAATACATCTATATAATATATGAGTTTCATATTTTGAACTGAATTACTGAAATAAAGTAACTTATCAATGATATCCTATCCCACATAAAGCTGGAAAAAAATAAGAGGCCATTTAAAAATTATGGGTTTCTTTGATTTTATCCAATTGAAAACCTTTGGAACTTAATCAAGAGGAAGATGGATGATCACAAGCCATCAAACCAAGCTGAACTGCTTGAATGAGTAAAGCAGCATAAAGTTATCCAAAAGCAGTGTGTAAGACTGGTGGAGGAGAACATGCCAAGATGCATGAAAACCGTGATTAAAAACCAGGGTTATTCCACCAAATATTTTTTAGTTTGGAATTTGGGAGAAATGGTGTCTGTAGTTTATAGAATAAAACATCAATGTTCATTTTACTCAAACATAAACCTATAAATAGCAAAATCAGAGAAACTGATTCAGAAACTGAAGTGGTTTCTTATTTTTTCCAGAGCTGTATAGAAATGTTTGTGTGTGTGTGTGTGTGTTCGCTCCTTTAAGAGGCGTGGCTTAATCTTACGCCAACAGCGAGCGTAGGTATTTCATTGCTGGATACAGCGCGAGCGCCACACACACGCACGCAGGTCGCCGCGCGCTGCGCTCGGCACGCTTTATCTGTGTTAAAGGTGTGATTTAGTTTTTTTTTAAGTTTATTTAACTGAGACTCGCCCGCTGGTGTGAGGCGGGGTTTCAGTGTGTGTGTGGTCAGTAGAGTGTGTGTGTGTGTGTGTAGCTCATGCTCAGTGTATAAGAGGACTCCAGTCTGCTCCAGCTTCATAAACACACACGCCGAGCCGCACAATGGCAACAGACGAGCTGTCACAGAAGCTCAGCCGCCGGCTGCAGATAGAGGATGGCTCCGAGGACCCCGTGGCCGTGGACGACTCTCACGAGCACCACGAGAACGGCGACCACGAGAAGCGGAGCACGGCGAGCGCCGGCTCCGAGCTGGAGGCGAAGCTGGTCCGGCGGGGCGAGCTGAACGACGGCGTGGGAGATCACCAGCAGCCCAGCATGAAGGTGTTCAACCCCTACACCGAGTTCAAGGAGTTCTCCAGGAAACAGATCAAGGACATGGAGAAAATGTTCAAACAGTAAGTGTTTACCTGCTGAAGAACAGCTTTTTTTTGCTTTTAAAAGTGGTTTAAAACTGGTCATCGAGGTGAAAAAAAACTACTCTGTACTGTTAAACTAGTCAAACTAGTTGGATAAGCAGCTCTTGACCAGTCTGTTCATCAATTTTAGTATTTTAGTCCATTTTGTCTGACCAGCTTGGTCTTCCATGCCAAGCCTGGCAATACTGCTTATCTAGCTTGTAACTAAGGGTGGTCGATATGGCCCTAAAATCATATCACGATATTTCATAGTATTTTTGCAATAATGATACTCTTAGCGATACAACAAAACACTGAATTTAAAATATGTATATATAATTCAAGAATACACTATTGCAACAAAATGAAAATGAAATTTTGTTAATTGCACACCCCTGAGATATCAAAAACGTACAAGAATTTTAGCAGATTTGTGACAGAAGTCAATGATCCAGATTGTCATGATACTAATGATGCTCTCTAATATCTCCATATATCCAGGATTAAAGTAAAATAAAAGATACTGCACAGTGTGAATTTTTCTTAAAAACAGCAAAAAAGTAGTACCCTGATGTGATAATTAGGGCTGGGTGATATGGCACGATATTTCAGGGTATGATATTGTTCACAATATATGGGTGACTGAATGCTGTGCTACACCAATAAAAATCCTTGGGACTCCTAACATAACTTTGTAAGTCGCACATGCCTTAATGTAATGTTTAACTAGCTCTTGACCAGTTGTGTTTTAATAAGTCTTGGCCATGCTGGTCTTCCTGGTTCTTCTGGAGATTCCGGTTGGTCTTTTTGAGCATTCTGGTTGACTTGCTTGGTCTTGCTAGTCTTTCTGGTTATGCTTGTCAACCAGCTTGGTCTTGCATGTCAGTCAGTATAGCCAAGCTTGGCCAATTATCTAGCTTAGTCATGTTGGTCATGCTTGTAGACCAGCTACACAATGGAAATACACCATAAACACCATAAATGCAATTCTTGCGGGCCAACCTGCTTAATCAGGCTACTCATGCTGCTGGTGAAGAAGCTTGGTCTCGGTAGTTATGCTCATCAGTCAGCTTGGTTATGCTTCTCAACCAGTATGGACATGCAGGTCGTTCAGATTGATCGTGCTTGTAGACCATGATATTACTTGTAGACAGTTACATTTGATTTTTGTTTATGCTTGGCTATTCTGGTACTGCTGATCAACCAGCTTGGTCTTGCTGGTCTTGTTCGTGATCATACTTGTAGACCAGCTAAACCAATGTTTCCCCTACCGAGCATGTTTTGGAGGACCACCTGCTTTAAAACTAACCATTTGCAACTCTCATAGGGCTTGTTAATGAGCTGATTAGTTTGGAAAACCGTAATTTTGCAGGACAAGGAGCACCAAGACTGAAGAACCCTGAGTTAAACTGTTAAAACTCCAGCAAAACATACCCTATCCTGGTCCACCAGCTTGACCAGGCTGTGGTGTTTTTCTTCAGCAGGGGATTCATCTCTGACCTGGCCTCATTACACCTGGCACCTCGTTAATCTTAGCACTAACTTAGGTTAACCTCATTAACACTGTAGATGTGAAGGAGGGTTCATTCACTCTTAACTGTAGTGTACAGCAGTGTAGACTACGGCTGCACAATGTCATTTCAGCACTGCTGTTGCAAGTTTGCATGCGCAATAGTCACATTGCAGGAAATGCAATGTCATATGCAATTAAAAATACAAAGCTTTTTATACTGCTTAGTACAAAAGGAAGACTGATTTTGTATAAAAAAAAAACACATTTTCCATGACTTCTTTTAGAGGCAGAGGCAGATTAAATTTACACGATATTATAGTATAGTATCGACCATATGTAGTGGGGAAAAAAATGTATATCAAATAATGACATTTTCTTTAAAAGGCCAGAAAAATATGTTTAGGGTTATTTAACTTTGTGAATCAATTGGTAATGGTGAAAAAAATGGCAAAATTTATGAAATCCTCAAAGAAAATTGACAAATTGTGCATTCCTACTCTTCCTATTATAATTGTATTTTTCTACAGCTATGCAAACACATAGTGCATGTTAATACATTATATCATATCCTTTATGTCCCTAGTAGAGACTTTTTTATATATATATACCACCTATACAATTTCATCTAAAATGAATACGGTACATCCAGCCAGAGGTCTGTGGTCATAATGTACAGAGCAGCAGCAGCAGCAGCAGTGACCCTATTGTTTCTTCTATTGTGCCACTGTGTACAGAGCACATGGTGTACTTTAGGCAAGCAACCACAGCGTCTCATAAGGCCACGATATGGACATAAAACAGCCCCACCCAAACTGGCTTCTGTTCTCCTTACTGTACACCCACAGTCAGAGTCAACTTGTTAACAACACCAGCAAGACTGACACTGATCCTAAGCTCTGGGTAAATATAGAGAGTGTAGTAGTTGAGAGGTGTAAAATACGGTCACACCTTCCTATTAAACTCCTGTCTTTTAGCCACTCAGTGTCCAGTCTTCGTATCATGTTTGTTCAATTAGGCAGACAGTGCTTTTCTGTTAGAGTCTGACAGCTGCACAAAGTCTTCTTTAGCACATCCCAAATATTCTCAATGAGGTTACGGTCTGGACTCTGTGGTGAACTCTTTCAATCCATGTGTGAAAATGATGATCTCATGCTCCCTGAACCATGAACTCTTTCACAATTCCAGCCCCATGAATCCTGACATTGTTATCTTGGAATATGCTTGTGCCGTCAGGGATGAAAAAATCCATCGATGGAATAACCTGGTCTATATTCAGTATATTCAGGTATTGAGATCAGCTGACCTCATTCTTTCAGCACATACTGTTGCTGAACCCAGACCTGCAGACCAACTGCAGCATCAACCCCACATCATTTACTTATAGTTAAATCCAGGTGGAGATTTTTTTTTTGCCAGGCAGTGTATTATAGCTTTAACCCTGCTGAGGCTGGTTGTTAGCATTGTGGCTAACTTGGTCTAATCCTATTGGGCCTGGCTGTTATTTTATTATCACATCAAACTGACTCGAATCTCCTAAACCCTCCCAATCTCGGCTGCTCTGTCTGTTAGCATTGTGGATATACTTTGCTGAACCTGGCTGCTGTTTTGACCCTGCCAGGGCCTACTGTTAGCATCATGGCTAACCTGCTCCAAAGCTTCCAAGCATGACTGCTGTGTTTTGTTAGCATCGTGGCTTCAGCTCTACTGGAGCCAGCTGTAAGCATCAGAATTGGGTCATGAAGGTCAAAGTCACTGTTTTGAGAGGTCTCCCAAGTTTCCCAGCACATCTTTACAAAGAAGTTAGTTGTTTGCTGCTAGATTTATATTTAGTCTTTTTAAATTTTTAACTCTCAACAATATTAATTTGTCTATGAAGATCTCCAGTGTGAAGAAACCTCTAAGAGAGGCAGAAATCCTTCAGAGCTTACTAGAGGATGACCTCTCGCTCTCCTGAGTGCTAGCGAACATTTCAGAGCAGTTCATTCCAGCCCTGACTGACTCCTTTTCATGAGGAACTGGAGAGAAGTGTTACAGAGAATGCTGAGGCTTCCTCTCCACACTTCTGCTTCTTAATTCTCTGCATATTGTGTCAGACACACATGTATATTGTTCCACACAGAGGAAGCATTGTCAGCGGCAGCACAATCAGCCACTAGAGTCAGTCAGAACTGTGAAAATGGCTCTTCTCAGTGTAGAATGTGCTTCTGAGGACTTTTTGTCTGCAGACAAGATTGGATTAGGAGTTTAGGAATGGGAAGTTGTTGTAGCTCAGAGTATTTCAAGTTATTTCTATGAGCTTAGATGTTTGCAATGGATGCAATCCACGTCTTTCAAGCAAGACAGAGCTGCTCACGCACCAGGAGCTACAGATCATAGTAGTGATCTCTCAGGGTGTTTTCATAAAGCCTGGACAGTTTGAGCATGGTTCATGTATTTTTGTTAAATTATATACTGTGCATTTAGTCTGCTTAGTTTTTGTTTTGCACTGCATTTTAGTACTACACTCAGTCATCATCAACTACGTTTGTTCAATGTTGTCAGGTCGGAAAGTAGTGCTTTCACGATTAATTCAATTTGAATTACAGTTTTAATGTGATTTCCAAAATGGAGTAATCACGATTTTACATAGACATTTTATCTTTTTAATCTAAAATGTCCGAAAACTCTTCTCATCAGCACTAATTCCACATTCATCAAAAAACCCTATATGGATGGGATTAGTTTCTCAGGTGATAAAACTTCTACTCAGTGATAAAACACTTGCATTTGGGCCACAATTTAAAAAAACCGGAGGAGCAGTTTTTAGGAGAGTTTTTAGGCTTTCTCGCTCACATGACATCGAGTTCAGAAGCTCCTCCATTTCCACTTGCTGTTGTGTTTTTGAAGATCTCCATGGAAACATGCACCTGAAGTGTTATTACAATGCGTGGCAGTGGAAAAATTGCAATTTTATTAAACGTGACGTGAGGAAACTCAGAGATGTGGATCCGGACGGCACTAAAAATAGACGTCTGAGAAAAACATATACATGGTTGGTCTGGACAAGAATAAAATCACAGAGGACCCCCCTTATAAAAGAGAATATTACCACAGTATCCCCTGAGAAACTAATCTTGTCCAGATAGGGCTTTAGACTGTATTGTCTGGTCTTTTTGCACTTATGTTTACTATCTGAAAATGTCAAGCATCCCCAATTCTTAGAGAATGAGAAGTTACTTTATATAAGTCATTCTGGATCAGAACCTCCATTAACAGTCAGCTGCTAACATGTCGCATTTCTGACAGTTGTTATGCTGCACCATATGCTGGAGAACAGCGAGATCTCAGTGTTCCTCAGCTCCAACACAGAGGCCTCTAATGCAGCTGCCGCCTCTTTGCAACCTCAGGTGTACAAACTAATCCAGCCTCTCTAATAATGGCTCCCTGAGGGGAATGCCTGTGTTGTACTGTGCAGCTGAAAATATGAGCGCTCAGGACTCAGCATGCTCTTCTGCTGCTGGTGGATTTCACAATAGGCTGTGTTCTCTGCACTGAGCTGGAAAATTATGCAAGAGTCTTATGCAATACAGCCGATCAGAGGGATAGATAAGAGGGGCTACAATCAGGTAGATTGGTACAGACAAGCTAGAGGAAAACAGGCTTGTGTTCTGTATAGAACTGAAAAGAACTGTAAATATAGACCATTTTAGCTGTTGTTTATTTAAAGAACTGAAATTTACATGTCATAAATTGTCTTGACTTTAAATACAGGTGCCTTATCTGATTAGTAAGTGTTTACTCAGTAAAGCACTACCGTTGTGCTGTGTTTCATGTGAAAGAACCTCATAAAATTTAGAATCTACAACGGTGGCATTTGATATTATACAGTTCCTGCTAAGTCTCATAGCCCGGGACATATTTTGGCTGATTTAACCATGAAACACAAGTAAAAGTTGCTAAAACCCAGTTGTAGCTTCTGTCCACTGTGGGTGGTCATGCCTTCTATGATGCATTTCCGGTAGTTCTTGCTATTTTTTCTTTCCTGTTATTATAACTACTTGTTCCTTATATCATAACGTATATTATATTTGTTTAGCTGCATCTATTTTAAAGTGATCTGGTGATTTTACAAGCAGTAAAATGTATTAAAATGCTAGGGTTCTTAAAATATCTGCAGACTATGGAAGAACCAGTTGCCGGTGTGAATCCCAGATCATTCTGGTTGCCATCAGCAGCCAGAGCCCTGAGAGAGCACAATTGGCCTTGCCCTCTCTGGGTGGGTAGATGGTGCTCTTTCCCCTCATTACTCCTAGGCTGATGTTGATCAGCACAAGGCATCTGTGAGCTGATGTATAGGAACCGAGTCGCTGCGCTTTTAATGCTGCATCAGCAGCAGTTTAAAAAGAGGTGGAGTCTGACCACTCGCGTGTAGTAGAAGGCATATGCTTGTCTTCACCCTCCTGGTGTTGGGGCATCACTAGTGATAAAATTGGGGAAAAAAAATAAAAATGTTGGATCACAAAATGAACATATTGACTCATTTACGTTTAAAGGGCTTTTCCTGCTAAAAAAATCATAATGGACAGTACTGAGGTCAGCAAAAAATGACTGTAAATTGCCTGTATATTGTATCATGTATTACGTTAATGATGTAATTATTGTGACAGGCCTAAATCCACCCTTATTTAAGGCTGTTTGGAATATAATCTGGTTTGTATTTGTGAGTTATTCATGCAGGAAGCAGTGGATGTGATCTGAGCAGGGTGGGAGTAGTCTCTGGAGACGGCACTTGTGCCGGCCAGGCCGTATCAGATTAACAGTTACTCTGTAATGGTGACAGAATGTGTAGCCTTTGGCTCAAATAAGACTGATCAGGCAATTCCCCTTTCTTAATGAAAGCACATCAGCTCTGTGTGCTGAGACAGAGCCCCGCCCGCTGAGATCACTGTGCTCTATCTACACTGCCTCATCAGATCCAGGGCTGAATCAGACCCAGACGTGCCAGCAGTGGACAAATTTGGCAGCTTGGCTGTTTGTGGCCGGTGTGGCCCGAGGGTTGTGGCTGTCTGCTGTTGCAGTTAAACATTAACCAAATAGCTTTTCCCCTCCTTAAGCCAGCCTTTATGAGTTGTTTTTTTTCTTCTTCTGATAAGTTTGTGCTGGTGCTGGTGCTGGTGTGGGTGTGGGGCTCTGAACGTCCGTCTCTCTGCACACACTGAGCACAGTGCAGATTGCCCCCTGGAGCTTCATGATAATGATATGCTTCTCAGAGTGATTTTGTGCAGCTCTGTGTTTTGATACTGATACCGTGTGCTGTGTGAACGCTGTATGGAGAGAATGCCTGTGGCCATGAATAAAGGCATTAAGGTAGAGACGGGGAGGGACACTGTATACAGCAGCAGGAGGGCCATGGAATTGCAAGATTCTTGCTGGAGGGGGAAATAACTTGCTAGGTGTACTTCTTCTTTAAGTAATAAAACTGACCAAAGATCTGCTCTGATTAACTAGAGCTGCGCTGTATGCTGAAACTACAGCTCTGAAAAAAAAATAAAGACCACTTTATGATGAGTTTGTTGGTTTTACCAAATTGAATACCTCTGGAATATAATCAAGAGAAAAATGGATGATCACAAGCCATCAAACCAAACTGAGCTTTTTGAATTTTTGCATCAGGAGTGAGCAGCATAAAGTTATCCAAAAGCAGTGTGTAAGACTGGTGGAGGAGAACATGATGCAAAGATGCATGAAAACTGTAATTAAAAACCAGGGTTATTCCACCAAATATTAATTTCTGAACTCTTAAAACTTGAAACTATGAATATGAATTTGTTTTCTTTGCATTTTTCTGCATATATTTGCTTTATATACTCTTTGTAATGAAATTTACAGTTGAGTCAGTGTTCTTTAAGCACAGATGAGAGCTGTACGTACAGATGCTTAAGCTCTCTGGACTTTAACACGAACACTGTGCCTATTACCTACTCACACTCTTATTTCATAACCTGTTTCTACATTAGCTTTAGATCCTCATGATCTGTCTGTACAGTCGTTTTTGTTCTGTTATTTGTTTGAACATTGGTTCCTCCTAAGGTTTCTTCCTCCTAGAGAGTTTTTCTTTGCCACTGTTGCCACTCATACTATCACTGGTGTTTACTCATAAGAGGTTTGGACCCGTTTCTCTGTAAATCTGCTTTGTGACATTTGAACTGAATAGATGATATCCACAATATACTTGTAAAACACTGCTGATTTAGTGATTGGCTAAAAAATATTATCAGTAGGTGGGTAAATATATGTAATATGGAGGCACTCAGGAAGGTGTTTAATTTCATTTTGCATGCACGGATATCTCTGGTTGATGGTGTCTGTGGCAAACCTCAGGTGTTAAACAACGGTCAGGCTAAAGGGCTCCTCAGAGTTGCAACGCTTCTCACAGCTTTGGGCAAGTGTTTTTTTTTTTTTTTTTTTTTAGTTTTCCTATAAGTGGATTATAAAAAAGGGGAAAAATCAGAAAGGAAATTAAAAAAAAAAAAAGCACTGGTTTCTGTGTGGTTTCCGTGTATTAGGCCTTCGTTTCTGCACGTTGAGGAAATCGCTGATCTGTGTAAAGAGCTAAAGGCGTGCAGTAAGAGCTGACTGGCCTCAGTCCAGGGCAGGGCAGGAATGCAGGTTCTTCCCTGGCCTCGGGCCATTCAGGACAGGTTCATCTCAGCTAACTCCCGATTCATCCTGCGCCGATGCAAATACAGCCGTAACACGCAAAGCTGTAACAGATACGGTGCTGAAGCAGGGCTGATTTGTTTGTGCCTGAGGAATGTAGCACAGCCTGCTGCGGTACTAGGAGCGGGGTCATACACTCAGTACAGTGAGGTAGTGATGGTAGTGATGGGGGTGTATTTGTGTCACTGTTCTGTTTTCCAAATAAACAGAAAGTACACTACACTGGTAGCATTTCTGCATTTCCTGCACACACTCAAGCTTGATGAGATGTTCTCAGGAAGGTTCTCAGGAAATCATTCAGCAGGAACCTGTTGCACAGCCAGTATGATCATGATCATGCTATTTTGTGTCATAAGATTACTGCATTACTCTCTGAGCTCTGTGCAAGATGTTTTGCATTAGGCTAAATTGTAAAATAAATAGATTGAACCCCCTAACAGGCCTGGATTTTTGTACATTTTCTGCCTGACATTACACTAGGGGTGGGCGATATGGCTCTAAAATAATATCACGATATTAATAATATATTTCAGGATATTTTTGCGATAGCTATATACTTGGCGATATAGGAAAACAGAAAAATAATTAATTCATTTCAGGAATATAGTGTAATAGTATAACAGTATAATCATAATGTGGCAAAAGAAATAATATAACTTAAAATAATATAATGCAGCAAAAAAACAAAACAATTATACAATAAATACACTTAAAGCTTCACAGTAAATAATAGACTACTTTTAAGACAAACCATCCCTATCATCACGATAAGGATTTTTAATATCACGATATTTCTGTGTCACGATATATTGTATACGATATAATATTGCCCACCCCTACATTACACCCCTAAATCTTGAGGATTTCTATTCAAGCATTACATAAAAAATCTTTTTTGATGAGGAACATTACTGAAATTTATAATTGTAATTGTAATAGACAAAGTATAGTATAGAAAAATATTCAAGTAAATCTGCAATTGTAAAAAATATATTGAATAAAATCATAAAATTAGCTTTTTCCTGAACTTAATTCTAAAATCAATATTTTCCTGAATATAAATCCAACCATTCATGTCCTCCAAACCTTTAGTTTCTATATATATGTCTAGTTTTTGCATCTATATTATATCAAACTTGCAGAATTTTGGTTGATTCCTGTTACTGATCTGGAATTATTAAGTGGAGTAGAGAGAGAACAGGCAGCTTCTCCAAGTGCCCTGTAGGAGCTTTCAAAGCCCTCAAAATTTTCAGAGTGTAAATAACTTATTTTACTGCAGGAAAAAAAGGGTTTTGTATCACCTACACCTGTAGCTTGTATATGTGTCGAGGCGTATTAATAGGTTAACCTCAAAAAACACTATGTTGATATTGTATTTCCTTGCCTGTTTGTTCGTATATAAATTAAATTCTCCAATATTTTAGGCAGTCACTCAGTGATCAGTTCATCAATTACAGTGGCTAGTAGGGGTGGGCGATATGGCTCTAAAATAATATCACGATATTTCAGGGTATTTTTGCGATAACGATATACTTGGCGATATAGAAAAACAGAAAAATTATTAATTAATTTCAGGAGTGTAGTATAAGAGTATAACATCATAATCATAATGTGGCAAAATAAATAATATAGCATAAAATAATATAATGCAGCAAATAATATCGCAGAATATTTAGTGCATGCATATAAACTGCAAACTAAAACAATTGTACAATAAAAACACCTAAAGCTTCACAGTAAATAATAGACTAGTTTTAAGACAGAACATCTCTATTATCACGATATGGATTTTTAATATCACGATATTGTTGTGTCACAATATATTGTATACGATATAATATTGCCCACCTCTAGTGGCTAGACAATTATAGGGCTGGACAATAATTAAATATTGATATTTATCTACCCATGTTTGCTGTAGGAGTTTCAGAGAAATAGGATCTGACCAGTGCCACATCCTTTCAGGTGCACCTCAGGATTCTCAGTAAAGATCTTATCAGATTACCAGGTAGTTCTGTGTGGCATTTTATCTTTTACCCAGTTCTGATGATCTTCTGATGGTCATTGGTTGGCCTGTCATAAGAACATTTTTTCGGATGATCTATTCTCCCTCAAGTAAATGGAGAATGACATGACAGGAAAATATTCTGTCTGACTGCTTAAAAAACAGTTTCAATGCATTAAGTGCATTTAAATATGCAAGTAGTTCCTCTTCTATATTTGTGCTCGCTTTAACCTTTCACGAACTATTATTAACATAGTTATTTGTCATTTCCTGTTATTTGAAGTGTCAAAATATCATGTGGCTGTTGCTAATAAAGCATGTTTTTTTAATTGGTGTTGGCAACTTTTAATCAGTTTTATGTGGTTTAAAAAGTTTAAGTAATATTATATCAGCAATATTATATCGTATACAATATATAGTGACACAGAAATATCATGATATTAAAAATCCATATCGTGATAATAGGGCTGTTCTGTCTTAAAAGTAGTCTATTATTGACTGTGAAGCTTTTGGTGTGTTTATTGTATAATTGTTTTAGTTTATAGTTTTTGTTTGCAGTTTATATGCGTGAAAATATTCTGCAATATTATTTGTGTGTTATATTATTTTATGCTATATTATTTATTTTGCCACATTATACTGTTATATTATTATACTATATTCCTGAAATGAATGAATTATTTTTCTGTTTTTCTGTTTTGCCAAGTATATCGTTATCGCAAAAATACCCTGAAATATCGTGATATTATTTTAGTGTTGATAAATATAGAATAGAATAAAAATATGAGATCATTATTCACCAAAAATTCCATATAATTCAGAGTAGACAATTTGTTCATAAAAACTACTGAATTTGTAAGGAAATAATAAAAGTTAAGATTTTTCTTTCATTATTTTAACAATTGGAAAAAGCCTTATTTCTACAGTTTCACAATGGGCCTGTTGAAAATCACATTTGATGACTACATTTTATGCCACTGATAATAAAAAATAAAAAAATAATAATAATAATAATAATAATAATGGAATGTAAAGAATCTCATCACTCAGGAAGTACGGTGGCTCGTTGGCCTCGGTATTGATGACCCACTTTTGTCAGACTGGTTTAGACAGGTAGGCGTAATTAAAAGGCACTGGTGGCCCAGTTCTTCTTCCATAACTCTTATTAGAAGCATTACTGGGATAATGGGGAAGGCAATCTGCTTAATTGACTCTGTGCTTATGCTTGTAGCCCCCATACTGTGAGCACATATGAGAGAGGGGGGCTTTAAACCGTTAAGCAGCGTTCCTGCTGAATTGTCTTCCCTAACGAGGAGGATAAGCTCTGTGCTCTTCCTTTAGCTGCTTCTGTGTGATTCTCTTAACCTCTGAGGAAGATCTCCTGACTGTTATTACATGCATGCCTGAAATATACTATTAAATCTTATATGTAAATCAGGTGAAGATGTTTTTGTTTATTAAGAATAAGCATAAAACATTCGTGAACTAGTAGACCATTAATATGATCATCCTTCATATATATCTATATGGTAAGGTCACTGTCTCTAAACAAAATTTTAATTTAAGAGAAACGAAAAGCATACTGTGATGAATGTTCTCCCCCTCCAGCTCGATTTAATGCATCTTAACCGGATATTCTCTGCTCTCCACCAGGAATGGAATGATGTGATTATTCCCTAATCACCCATTTCCTCATCCCTCCTCTATACCCCCCGTATAATATCCTCATCTGCTCATTCTTCTGAAGAGTGTGAACTGTCAGACTGGGTTTAACTCTATAAAATAAGAGAGGTCAGAGTTACGCCTATCACAGGAATTACGTCATCAACTTATCATATAATATTATATGGACCTGACCTTAATCTTTTTTTTTTCCTGATTTTTCCCATTTTCTTCCCAATTTACACGGCCAATTACCCAACCCACTCATTAGGATTCCCCCTATCACTAGTGATGCCCCAACACTCCAGGAGGGTGAAGACTAACACATGCTTCTTCTGATGCATGTGAAGTCAGACACCATTCTTTTTAAGCTGCTGCTGATGCAGCATTACCAAGCAGCATCACAGCGCTATCGCTCGGAGGAAAGCGCAGCGACTCGGTTCAGGTATATCAGCTCACAGATGCCCTGTGCTGCGGACATCACCCTAGGAGTGATGTGGGGAGAGAGCGCCATCTACCCACCCAGAGGGAGCAGGGCCAATTGTGCTCTCTCAAGGCTCCGGCAGCTTGATGGCAAAGCTGCATGAGCATAGTGAGAGCATAGTGGCAGCGCATTAGACCGCTGGACCACTAGGCGCCCACAATAATTTTTAATGAGCTAATATTTTTAGTGCCCATAATGTTTACTTAGTGAGAAGAGTCTATGATTGATAGTGAATAAGCTTGTTGACTATGTTGATTTTTTATGTTGAGTTTTTTTTTGTTCAGAATATTAAACAAAAATTGTATTCCAGTCCATTGTCTGAATATTCAAAATAATAAAAATGTTATTGCACTTTAAAATAATTCTTAAAGTATATGTAAATGATAAATCATCATTATATCAGTGGCAAATGATGGGTCTGATCTAAAGATGACTGACTAATGTATTTTATCATAACTGTATATTGATAGTATTAACAGTACTTTTTCAGTAAGTATATTCTTGAAGATATGACAACACCAATACTAAATATTTTATAGATTTCATATATAATATTCTACTGCTTACAGTAGGTTGCATATAATAAAAATGCATTTAGAAAAAAAAAAATCTGTTAAGTCTGTAAATTGCATATTTTGTAAGCAATATTTTACCAATAACTTACCAAGACTGATTCTGTATAAAATAAGTGTGTAACACCTTATAATAAATAATAAATAACATTCATCAATATATATTATATATCAATATATGTTTACACATGAGACTTATCAGAGTTATCAGCATGAATATTCATATTCAAAAATGTTAAATCATTGGCATTAGCCAATGTATTTATTAGTATTTACAAATATATTAGCAACATTTTAGCTCCTTAAAATGTATAAATAATAAAAATAATAAATAATAATAAATAAAAAATAATAAATATTAATCATTAGTTAATGATATATTAATGAAAGTTATTATAAAGTGTTACCAATAAGTGTAACATAAAAATAAGGTAACTTGACACACAAAAAATACCACAGCACTAAACTATAGAATATTTTGTGCATTCGTATAAGCTGCAAATAAGTTTTAAAATAAATAAATAAATACCCCCAAAAATACAAAATGTACTGCTTTCAAGATAGAAGATTGGTATTATCATGATATGGAATTCATTGTTTTAAAAAAAAAAAGTGTGTAAATAAATTAATTTCACTTTAAAAAAGTGGAATTGCATTATTAAGTCATTATATCAGTGGCATAAAATGGGACACAATTGTTTCAAATTATTGACATTACTGTTTAAATAGGTTTTATTGTGATGAATGCTACTTGATGCTGGTGGTAAAAACTGTGGCTGGTGAGAAATGGAAGTCACACTATATTTGCTTTGGCCTCTTTGTGTTAAGCACTGAGCTCTTTTATTTGTTCTCTACTTCACACACACACACACACACACACACACACACACACACACACACACACACACACACGCCTGCATTTATATACACACCATCAGACCTCACACCCACAAACACAAACCTACGCATGACTCAGAATGTAGCAGTGACAGGCGCTTACAGTGACTAATGGAAGCAGTAGGCAGTACAGAAACTTGGCCACTTGCTTCAGAACGGCCATATGCATCCTCTCCGTGTGCCTACGCCACCATCCACAGTCTGTCCAGAGTGTGTTTTTCTCTATTTCTCTCTCTTTCTGAACACTGACACGGCTAGAAGTAAGGGATTGGGGATTTAATCTGTATTTATCTGTAGGTTTTTTAGCTCTGCTGCATAGGGGTGGGAATTACAGGGCATCTTGCAGTATCATCGTTTTGTGATTTTTATATATTATCAGAAACTGTGATTTTGTGATACTTGATATATCACAAGATATTTGAGTTTCACAACCCAATATTCACTCCAGGTTTACCCTATTCCTATGATTAGTGCCACCATATGTGGAGTAATGAAGCAGTAACTTTAGGACTTCATAATGGGTGGGGGGAGTCCTTATAAGGAGTTATGAGGAAGCACCTATGTTGCAACAAAAATATTAAACATAGAATCAGACCTCACTTGAACCCTGATAATTTATGTTTTCTGGTCATGCACAGACTGGCCAATGTTCAGCCTCACTCACAAGAGAACACCTTGTAAATTATACAGGCATAGGCATATCTCTTCATAATCAATTGCTATTGTTGTCCCGTGACTTTTGGCATAGTGGTTCAGTTACGTGATGCCACTTTTTGTGTTTGTATTAATTTGTTTTCTTCGATATGAATGAAGGCTACTGGGTGGGATATGCAAATTCCCATTCAGAATGTTTTATTTTAAACTCTCTACAGGAAATCAACCTTTAATGTTTTGTGTTACAGTATTTGTGTTTGAAGAATGAAGTGAAAAGGCCTGAGGGTGCTGGACAATGTTTGGTCAATGTATGCTACTGACAATATATTTCTCTAATTGGCTAATTCAACATAGATAAACATAGATCATCATGTACATTCAACTGTGCAATAGTGTATGTTTATAGTGTAAGTTAAGTGAACATTTCGATTTAAGATATATTTATATACAGACACGCAAATAAAATCCTATCATTTGCAGATAACAGTGAGCTGATTTGCCTTCATTCTATACATAGACTAATAGAATTTGTTCTGCACTTTTTAAAAATTGATGCTAGTTTAAAGATTAATTTAAAACTGAGCTGTAGTGCTGCAGCAGTAGTTCCTCATTCATTGGGTTTGGTTTCTTTCACTTTTGCTTACTTGCCTCTGGCGCTTTTTAGGCCATGTTTTCCTTTTTTTGCTGTAACTTAACTCGAGTACAATCAGAGTTTGAGTGTCACAATGCCAGAATTTGCAGACATGAGCCAACAAGCACAGATTTACTACAACCGGAAATCGGGGTTAAAATGAGGCTAAAAGTCGTGTAGTGTAACTCCAGCTTTAGTTAAACTCCCCGGTGTATCTTTTAACTTGGCTAGTTTGTCGACTTCTCAGCTCTTTGTAGAGGTCAGGGTGCTTGTTGGCCAGAAGCTTAGCCAAGTTGCGTGTGAACTAATTTGACTCACTTAAGTAGCGAGAAAGCAGAGTAGCCTGCTCCTGTGAACATTATACACAGCGGATAGTAACTGGGCTACTTACCATACTGAAAGAATTGAACGTTAAAGAAGTTTTACAGGTGCATCTTAAAAAAAATCCAATTCCAACACCAGCAGATGAACATGTCTCTCCAAACAATCACTGATTGTAGAAACTTCACTCTAGACCTCAAGCAGTTTGGACTGTGTGTCTCTCCACTCTTCCTCCAGACTCTGATCCCTTGATTTACAAATGAAATGTAAAATGTACTGATGATCAGTGATGGTTTGGAGAGACATGTCTGTCATCTGCTGGTGTTGATCCACTGTGTTTTATTATCAAGTCTAAAGTCAGTGCAGTTTTGTTTTCCCACAAAATCTTACAGCACTTCATGCTTCCCTTTGCTGACTACATTTATGGAGATGCGGATTTCATTTTCCAGCAGGACTTGGCACACTGCCCACACTGCAGAAAGTACCAATTTTTGGGTTTTCATTGGCTGTAAGCCATAATTATCAACAATAAAAGAAATAAATGTTTAAAATGGATCACTCTGTGTGTAATACATCTATATATGAGTTTCAAATTTTGAACTGAATTACTAAAAGTCAATTTTCAATGAGATTAAATTTTTTTGAGATGCACCTATAGTATTAAATACAGCACCAAACATTTGGTGCATCATGCAACTGTAGTTTCTACAGCTGTTTTTTGTCTTACTGCAGTCCTTTAGCTCTCTAGAAACAAAGAGGCCTTTATCTGTGTGCAGGAATTCTCTACTTATCTTATCTCATCCAAGTTAATCCATCCTCACCAAATACACTTTACAGGGCTTTATGGCTGTGACAGTGTATTGATTACATAATCACTCAGGCTTTCAGGGTGAACCCATCTCATTCTGAAAGTTGGAAACGTCTGAAGAGTAACTTCTTCAGTGCTTCAGGTCGGTGTTATTGAAAGGCTGTTGGTTAGAGCAGCTTTAAATCAGTTGCAGTCTCACTGCTGTCGTCCAAGTAATGATACTTGACATTCTGGCAGCTGATATGAGTCATTAGTGGTAGTGCACGGCAGTAGCCTGAGTGGTGGGAATATCATGTTTTAAAAAGAGTCTAATAAAGAGCTCTCTTGAAATCAAAAACTGATTAATATATCGATCAGAACATTTGTTCTGATCGATATACTGCTCTGAAAAAACAAGAGACCACTAAATTTAAAACCTCTGGAATATAATTAAGAGGAAGATGATCACAAACCATCAAACCAAACTGAACTGCTTGAATTTTTCACTAGGAGTGGCATAAATTTATCCAAAAGCAGTGTGTAAGTCTAGTGGAGGACAACATGCCAAGATGCATGAAAACTATGAGTGCTGGATAAACAGGTTTTTTTGTTTGTTTTACAGTCGTTTAAATGTTGCTGGTTCTAAAAAGTACCATACATTTGACAATGCAGGACATTGCAGAAGGCCTGCATGGCATGAACAATTTTGCCTGGTAAGCTCTATCTGTATTAACATTTGACTGATCACACTAAATGACAATTGGTTTCAGGCCCAAAAATATTGATTGGTCTGTCTGCACTCAATTGATTTACTAAAAACGATACTTGCTGTTTAAGATTTTAAACTTATACCTTGTATTATTTAAAGTCTTCTGTATTTATGTAGTTAAAAGGAATCTACTTAACTGCTTAAACTCAGAGGCAAGTGTATTCTCTGTGAGTCAGACAGACAGCAGTAGAGAAGCATGCAAACCACTAGATTCCCATGACCCTTTGCGGAGCGGTCCGGAACTCGTCAGGCCCTCGCAGCTGGCCGAAGCCTGGATGTCACATGGCGCTCTGTCAGAAGTGCCTTTTAAGTGGTCTGTGTGAGTTTATACAGCGAGTGAAGGTCTGGCATGTCTCTCATGATCTTGTTTAACACAGTGCAGGTGGTCTGAGATAATCTCAACACTTTCTCAGATCCAGTTAAGGAATGTAATACTGTCTCCCTTTCTCCTAATCTAATTTAATATGCCCCAATAACTGCATTCAGTAGCATTTCCTGTTCGAGATGCACAGTAGGGCTGCATGATATTGGATGAAACTCACATTGTCATACTTTGTTATTGTGCGATGAGGCAATAATCTCTATCAATAATATACTGTGTTAAAAATGGGAGTAAAATAATTGATTTTATTTCATTATTTAATTTATTTTATTTCATAACATTTTAAAAGTTCAGAAATCAATATTTGTTGGAATAACCCTGTTTTTTTTAATCACGCATGCATGTTTTCATGCATCTTGGCATGTTCTCCTTCACCAGTCTTACACACTGCTTTTGGATAACCTTATGCCTTTACTACTGGTGAAAAATTCAAGCAGTTCAGTTTGGTGGTTTGATGGCCTGTGATCATCCATCTTTCTCTTGATTATATTCCAGAAGTTTTCAATTTGGTAAAATCAAAGAAATTCATAATTTTTTGAACATTTTCCAGTGCTGTATTTTTTTAAAAACTGTTTGTTATACATAAAAATGTGCTTCATTTGGACTTTTCTATTTCTGTGTTCGTAAAACCATTTAAAATAACTTGCATATGTGTGACAGTTCACCTCTTCTAACAGAAGACTCAGATATCAGATGCTGTAGAGCCGAGGCCGTGGTTCAGCCTCCACAGCTCTTTTATATGTACATGTTCATGTTCCGATGGAAGTATAATCTCCCTCACTTCCAAGGAATAGTGACCACAGGCAGAAGATCCTGTAACTCTATTTACATACTGTTACTGTAGGCTGTCTGTTCAATTATTCAGCTCTGCTCTCAGAGCAGCTCCTGCAGCCAGAGCTCTGTGTGAACTAATCTAGCCTTTTCTACATGTGGGGTTTTTACTGGAGTATAGATTATCAGCTGTCAAAATTAAACCTCATGAAGAACATTTAATCTTCCATTAAAACTTGTGTGTGTGTGGGTGTGTGTGTGTGTGTGTGTGTGTGGGTGTGTGTATATATGTGGGTGTGTGTGTATATATGTGTGTGTGTGTGTATATATGTGTGTGTGTGTATATATGTGTGTGTGTGTATATATGTGTGTGTGTGTATATATGTGTGTGTGTATATATATATATACACATACATACATACATACATACATACATACATACATACATACATTAGGGGTGGGAATCTTTTACTATCTCACGATTCGATTCGATTCCGATTTTGGGGGCCACGATTCGATTCAAAATCGATTTTTGATTCAAAACGATTTGATTTATAAAAATTTATTGAAAACTTATTGAAAAAAAAGCCTCCAAAATATACACTGGTCCTGGAGAAGGTAATGTGTTACAAAAACAATAAAATGTGCAGGAATGTGGGTCTTCAGTGACAGAGGAATCACTGGGATATCACAATGACGTTAATGAACAATAAATAAATAATAAATAACACTGCTTTATTACCAGGCTACTAGCGGTGGTGTGTAGGTGACGCTGCTGGGCTGATGTGATGATAGCAGTGGAGCGCTAAAGTTCAGGAGCAGCTGCTGATTAACTAGTTAATTTTAGGCCGTTGTATTTCTTCAGAAAGGGGGCAGGAGGTGGAGAAATTAATTCATATTGTCCATTCCTTAATTCCTCTGTGATGGGGAGCTGAAATTAGCTCTGATTAGCTTATTGTATTTTTCCGTTCCGCCTTAAATGCTGCAGCCCGCTGCCACCTGTAGCGTTATTTAAGGTGGAACTGGAAAGTTAGCTAGTTAGCTAGCTAACAGAAACTGAAACTAACTACTAGCGATCTTTTTTATGCTTGTTATGAAGCATTCTGCCATAAAACATTAAAACTACACGTTAATCTAAGGTAATATAGTGCTTGTTCTGCCATCTTACCGGTGATTCTCATACACCTACGCTCTGTGTGGGTCTGACGGTAAGTTCAAACTGCAGCGGCCACGGTCGCTTTGGGCAGTGGGAGGCGGAGCGAAAAACGCTTCGTGCCGCTGCAGTGTGAACTTACCGTGAGGGGTAGGGCCAAGGGAAGAAATGGGATTGGACCTTAGAATCGATTTTGGGACATTTTAAATCGATTCTGAATCGTAGTAAATGAGAATCAAGATTCTTATGTGAATCGATTTTTTGGCACACCTCTAACATACATACATACATACATACATACATACATACATACATACATACATACATACATACATACATACATACATACATACATACATACATACATACATACATACAGTTTGGAAGTGGAATTGAGGAAATTGAGGAATTGAGAATGCCATTACCTGTGTAAGCTGTGAGGTGATACCTTGTGAGGTGAGGTTAAATACTGGTCAGTGTGTTCCATGTACCAGGAATACATCATATTGCAGTGATATCTGTCTGGAACCGTCACTCATGTTCATATAATCATGCAGCTCGTAGTGCAGTAATGTGCTGCCATACATTACACTGTGTATACTCAGCCAGAGGCCAGAGAGAGTAAATGTAGCATGAATGAGGACACACACACACACACACACACACACACACACACTTACGTACTGCACTGCACAAAGGCTCTTTACATGGAACTACTGAACTTAAGCTTAAGCCACCCCCCTCCTCCTCCCAACACTTGGTCTTCTGATTGAATGCATCTGTTCTGTATATAGACTGTCATGAGAAGAGTGTGTGTGTGTGTGTGTGTGTGTGTGTACGTCACAGAGAGGGCTTTCACATGCCGGCTCTGGTTAGCAGTTGCTTGGTAACGGAAGATTAAGTCTGAAGGAGGCTGGCAGAGAGAGAGAGAGTAACAGGAAGTAAGTGAGGGAGTGAAGGAGTGAGCGAGGGGGCCGGGCTGGAGCGATGCCTGCCGCTCTGCTTGTCTGCTTTCCTCTAATAGTAAAGCGTGCAGCTCTTCACACACTGCTGTATTATTGTTGGTAATGCGCTGCTGCTAAAGACGGATCAGTTTCTGTAGTGAGGAAATTCAGCCTGACAGCCTGAACGTCTGTCTTTATTCTTCTCACTGTACAGCAATCACTGTTTATTTAGCACTAAATTTATTAAATTTCTCACATTCCGTTACCTAATCTATTATACAGGTAAGAGCATCCCAGGGCATCTCACCATACGATAGGGGTGGGCGATATGACCCTAAAATAATATCACGATATTTCATGGTATTTTCGCGATAAGTTATTTTTTTTTTTTTTTTTTATTGCATATGATATATTTCACATCCCTACCTGAGATATTAACAAAATACAAGAATTTGATCAGATTTGTCACAGAAGTCAATTATCCAGAATGTCATGATACTAATACTGCACTCCATATATATATATATATATATCCAGGATTAAAATAAAATAAATGATACTGGACAGATATAATCTGTATCTAGTAGCTATATAATGGAAAATGAGAACAGTGTGAATATTTCTTTTGTTAAAAAACAGTAAAAAAGTAGTACCATGATAATTAGGGGTGGGTGATATGGCTCGATATATTTAGGGTATAATATTGTTCACAATATTCAAAAATGTTACCATGATAATCATGTTACCCATGATAACGATGACATCTCAATGCTGTGATTTTGCGATACTTAGCTGATGTTTAATCTGTGTTTTACTGAAGAGGATAAAACAGCGGTGTCCAAACTTTTTTTGTTGGGGGGCCAGAAGGAGAAATATATTTGAAGACACGGGCCACAGACTGATTACTTTCATTTACACACCATTTTACTTGACTTACTATCTTTATCTTTGACAGTGTTGTGTAAACTAAGATTTTTCAAATTGATGTTTCATTTCATGATGTCTCTTAATATTAAACTCCTTAATTACGACAACTTTTAGACTCTTTGGCCCGATTTTCTGCGCTAGAAATGCGCACTCTCTCCGCTTTTAGACTCTTTGGCCTGATTTTCTGCGCTAAAACTGCGCACTCGCTTCGCTTTTACACTCTTTGGCCCGTTTTTCAGATTATTCTAATGCTTTGTAATGTAATGAACGTCAGTCAGTTACAAGTACTGTAAGTAATGTGTATTGAAATATCTGAAATGTTTATTAACCATATCAGCATTACTGGAACATTTTTCTCTTGTGAAATATTAATATTGAATTATTGTCCAGCCTTAGTTTACAGGATTAACAAAATTAGAGATTGTAAGCCAGACGATATCGATCTTTCCAGCTCTAATCAGAAAAGACCTAATGCAGCCTTCTAAGAACCAGAATGTGCCCAGCAGGTTCTGCAGCTCTTCTCGTCATTGTCTTCAGATTTCCTCTTTCGTTTCCTTTCTCTTTCCTTAAAGTCCTGTTCCTTCTTATTTTTACTCAAGTTCCTCGTCTTAAAGAAATGTTTTCCTCATTTCTCTCTCTCGCTCCGTCTTTCCTTCTCAGAAATCTGCCCCATCTCACTGGCAGGAAGCATTCCGCACATTCTGTTACTCCCTGCAGGAGTGGTCAGACACTCATTTATAACCTTCTCTTGAGATGGTGCTGCTGGCCTCTGTCACTGAGGCCATAGATACAGCAGCTCAGTGACAGGAGAAAGTTTATATTAGTATGTTAATAAATAAGATTCTTTGACTTTCTTTTAAGTTATGGCTTTAATATGCAGATTCCCAGACATGGATTAAGCCTAGCTTTGGACTATGCAAAATATTAAATGAAGGGAAATATAGTCTTGGTGTAGTTCATGTAGACCTATTTACAAGTAGAACAATGTACAGATATGCACTACGGGTCAGTTCCTGAGACCGGAAAATCTGTAGTGCTGAACAGCCTAGGACTAGGCTTAATCCCTGTCTGGGAAACTGTTTCCCTCATTGCTGACACTAATGTGTAAATGCACACTCATAAGTTAGTATAAGAGTATCTAAAGCAGATAAACATAAACTTTTGCCCCATGCCTAATGCCAGGTGTGGGCTAGTGGGGTATAAAGCTCCCTAGCACAGAGCTGTGGATCACTAGACACAATAATTGTGCTAGATTCAATACAGCTTGGAAAAAGATTAGAGACCTCTTCAGTTTCAGGATCAGTTTCTCTGATTTTGCTATTTATAGGTTTATGTTTGAGTAAAATGAACATTGTTGTTTTATTCTATAAACTACAGACATTTCTCCCAAATTCCAAATAAAAATATTGTCATTTAGAGCATTTATTTGCAGAAAATGAGAAATGGCTAAAATAAAAAAAAGACGCAGAGCTTTAAAACCTTAAATAATGCAAAGAAAACAAGTTCATATTTATTAAGTTTTAAGAGTCCAGAAATCCAGAAATTTGGTGGAATAATCAGTTTCCATGCATCTTCGAATGGTCTCCTCCACCAGTCTTGCACACTGCTTTGGATAACTTTATGCCTTTACTCCTGGTGCAAAAATTCAAGCAGTTCAGTTTGGTGGTTTGATGGCTTGTGATCATCCATCTTCCTCTTGATTATATTCCAGAGGTTTTTATTTTGGCAAAATCAAAGCAACTCATCATTTTTTAATGGTCTCTCTTAATGGTCTCGTTGAGGTGGGGATTAATTAACATCTGACCTCACTAGTATTTCTTTTGTTGCTCAATGCAATCAAATCCTTACAGCAATGCTCCCAAATCTAGTAGAAAGATTTCCCTGGACAGTAGAAACAATTAGGCGAACAAAAGAGGATAAATTCTTTTTAACAAAATGTGTTAAACAAACCTGTTGTTAAAGTATCAGTATCATTTTATCAGTATATCAGTGCCATAATGTGCTAGGGTCCACTTGAAATCTTACGAGGTCTTGTGGAGTTCATGTCTTGATGGGTCAGAGCTCTGCACAGTATTAGGCAGATGGTTGTAATATTATGGCTGACCATCGTAAGTCTTATCTTGATTTTAAAACCCATGAGATTGTTCAGTCTGTCTCAGAAGTATCAGATGTTGTATATGAGTACAAAGCCTCTTCTGTCCAGAGTTGCATTCATACTCCTTCAAATACAGTGAAACCATGTGAAAATAAACATTTCTCACTGTGTGAAAAGGCGGATGGTCAAGAATAGAAATAACAGGCTCGGTATTATCATGTGGAAATATCAGGAAGTGCAGAGACAGCTTTGTTTAGTTGAGGAGGTTCAGAGCAGGGTTGTTTGAACTGACCTTTTTTCATGTGGTCAGTAAAGGTCAATGACCGATTGTGTTCAGACGTTAAAAGGGCAATAACCCCCTGATTTTATCTGACTCTACCCTCAGCTCACATCTGAAAAAGGCAAAAAAAATGGCAGGGGTAGTTTGGGACAATGGGTGATGTATGGGTTTAGAGGAGGTGCAATATGGAAAGCTGATTGGCTGAGGTTAGAGCTGCAATGATTAGTCTATATAATTGACAAGGTTAATTATTTAAATTTGTCGACTAATTGTTTGTTTGTAACATTACAAAAAGTGCTGGGGACAGAATCGCAATGGTAGATGGGTAAATGGCTCACTCACACAGTTTACACTCAACTTAGTCTTTGTCTCCAAAAGTGCCCAAACACAACAGATATTACTCATTTCATCACTAAATATCAGTAAATTCCACATTTAAACAACATCCAGGCATTTAAATGCCTTTTAAATCTCATGTTCAGCTGTTTCTATCCTTTAAAGATGGACGAAATGGCAGAATAATCGTTGACTAATCGACTAATCGAAAAAAATAATCATTGTATTAGTCAACAAACAAAATAATCATTAGCTGCAGCCCTAGCTGAGCTGCAGCAGTAGCAGTTTGCCTGTGATAGCAATGAGACGCAGATGGTTGAACAACAGCAGGGGGTGGTATTTTTGATTTACTAATTTGCATATTGTGATGAGTCTGCGTACCAAAGTACAAGGAAACATCATCCTCACCTATAGCACAGTTGAACCAACGTTTTTTTTAAGGTTTAGGAAATGTTTACTTAATTTTTTAAGCAGGGCTGGTATGTTTCATTATTTCAATTGAACACATTTCAGCTATTAATGAAAAATATATATGGTTTTGTGTTCAGTGGCTCTTTGAACAGCTCTAAGCAGAGAGTGCTGTACATGTTCTCAGATTCCTGTCCTACAGAAACCTTATTCAGATATCACTTACTGTATTTCCACTACAGCAGCTAAAGGCCTGACAGGAACCCTAAATCAGCAGCTTAGTCAGGTGACTGGAGTCAGACTCAGCAACAGGATGTGCTCTCTGAATCAGCTCTGTGTTTTAATCAGCTGGAAAGTTCCAGGCTTTCTGTTGCCTGCACTTCTCTCGGCGCTCTGCATGAGGAAGTGCTAATTGCTTCAGCTTCCTCAATCATCATGTTCTAGACTTATTTGGTCATAATGGAGTTGTGCCATCATGTTCCTCAAAACTGTGCTCTGAGATGGACGTGTTGAGCAGCAGAACATGAAGGTAAAATCAGCATAAGAGCAAAACACTTAAAAAAAAGCTAACTAAAGTATCGTATTTGCTTTTTGAGTACTCTCCTCAGTGCTGCCAGCTTTTCGCTAATTCTAATTATCTATATACCTGTACTAGTGCATCTCCAAAAATTAAAATATCGTTGAAAAGTTATTTTATTTCAGTAATTCAGTTAAAAATGTGAAACTCACACTTCTTTCTTTTAAAGTTGTTGATTATGACTAACAGCCATTAAAAACTTAAAAATTAGTGTCTCAGAAAATGTGAATTATTTAAGATGAGTTGGAACTTTTGGCAGTGTGGGAAGTGTGCCAAGTCCTGCTGGAAAATGAAATCCAAATTATAAAAGTTGACAGCAGAGGGAAGAAGCATGAAGTGCTGTAAGGTTTTGTGGGAAAACAAAACTGCACTGACTTTAGACTTGATAATAAAACACAGTGGATCAACACCAGCAGATGACCTGTCTCTCCAAACCATCACTGATTGGTGGAAACTTCACACTAGACCTCGAGCAGTTTGGACTGTGTGTCTCTCCACTTTTCTTCCAGACTCTGATCTCTTGATTTACAAATGAAATGCAGAAATATGAATGGACCCTATCACTAGTTATGGCCCAACACCAGGAGGGTGAAGACTAGCACATGCCTCCTCTGATACATGTGAAGTCAGACTCCGCCTCTTTTCGAACTTCTGTTGCTGTAGCATTGCCGAGTAGCATCACAGCGCTAACACACTGAGGAAAGCGTAGCGACTCTGTTTCGATACATCTGCTCACAGAGGCCTTGTGCTGATCAACATCACCCTAAGGAGCAATGTGGAGAGAGAGCGCCATCTACCCACCCAGAGAGTGCAAGGCCAATTGTGCTCTCTCAGGGCTCCGGCAGCTGATGGCAAACTACATGAACAGGATTCGAACCGGTGATCACCTGATCATAATGGCAGCGCTTAGCCTGCTGGACTGTAACAGGTGTTTTACATTATTGTGGCACTTCTTATCTCTTTTTTAGTCTTTTATTTTAGATCTGCAGATACAGAATATAAAGAAGCCTTCAGTAGGCCTGGTTTGGCTGTAATCGTAGCTCGAGGTTTAGCCTTCAGAGTGACACTTCTCATTAAAAGCACAGTGAAGAACCAGGGCAGGCAGTAATCTGCTAAAGCCAATAAACAGAGAGTGGATCACGGTTAGAGAGGGAGAGTGAGAGCGAGTGGGAGCCATTCTCACCTTCACAGGATTTACCTGCAGACTGTGGAATCTGTTCTGTGTAAAAATGTAATGTATTGTGTTTGTTTTCAGACTTCTATTTAAGACTGTGGAAGTAAAATATTAAATAAAGAACTAGTTCACTGGAGGGATGTGGTGGAGTTTTGTTTCTACACCGTTGAGTTGCTGACCAAATAAGCCACTACCACAGAGCAGTGTAGTTTATCTGATGTGTTCAAGTATTTTAAGCATGACTAAATATAAACAACAAGGTTTCTCATGCTCTCACCCTCAGCTATGGAGTCTGATTGGCTGATGAGTGTTTTTCATTAATTACAGTACTGGATGTATTTTAACTGTCTCAATTAGGGGTGTGCTGTATTGTATTGTATGTAATAATAGTGCTATAATTTTTAAATATTGTGAAAATATATTGTGAAATATTGTGCCATATCACCCACCCCTAATTATCACAAAAAAAACAAAAGAAAAATTCACACTGTTGTCATATCCCCATATATATATCTACTAGAGACAGATTGTGTCTGCCCAGTATCATTAATTTTACTTTAATAATGCACTTCAAATTCTTTCCATATAGCCAGGATTAATGTTTTTAATATCATGACATTCTGGATTATTGACTTCTGTTACAAATATAATTTAAAACAATTCTTGCATTTTTTTTTTTAAATATCTCTAACGTTGTGCTATATCATTATTGTATACAATAATAAAATGTCATTTTCTTTTTGTCGCAGTAGCGTGTTCTCAAAATATATTTTTTTAGTTCAGCGTTTTGTCATGTCGCCAATTTGATATACATGATATTTTATCGTGAAAATATCATAAAAGTTTGTGATTATTATTTTGGGGCCATATTTTCCACCCCTAGTCTTAAATGTATGTCTTCGCTGGACATCTATGCTAAACCAGCATAACCAGCAAACCATTATAAAGTTCAGGTTAAAGCAGCAGTTCCTTTATTTTATTTTAATTTATTTTCAATTATTAGCAGTAATATTAGTAAATATTTTAATCAATGTTATCAGTTCCCTGAAATCACTGTGGTCTTGTAGGTTTGTTGGACGTAATCATTGTCTACAGTTTGACAGATTTCACAAATAAAAAAATAGAAAAAACTATATATAAAATGATGAACTCAAAAACACAGTTTCACATACACTAATTTATTTACAGTAACCTGCATTAAAAGTCTTCCACATGCTCTCTCACCAGAAAGGTCTGCTTGTGCATTTTGACCTTTACTAGTTTACTTATTCACAAATAAATATAATGTAAATATAATACATAAAAATATAACAAAGCACATTGTGTCTTAGAACGTTGCAAAACGTTGAAATTTTTATATTTTTCCCACTAGTACACCAGCTAATGTGTTTTTCTTAACTACTGACAGGCTCTAATTCGGTTTTTGGACACACAGATTTGGTACACATGCCAGATTCCGTTGATTTAATGATTAATTGAAAGCTGAACCTGCAGTCTCTCTGCATCTGCTCCTGAATAATTAATATGGGTTGTGATCAGATGTGCAGTACATGGTTAATAAGGGGAATTATAGGTGTGTGTGTGTGTGTGTGTGAGACGGCAGCGGGGGTCCCGTGCCTGCAGAC
This sequence comes from Astyanax mexicanus, assembly GCF_023375975.1. NCBI lineage: Eukaryota > Metazoa > Chordata > Actinopteri > Characiformes > Acestrorhamphidae > Astyanax > Astyanax mexicanus. Next base: position 42,569,567 of record NC_064419.1, on the reverse strand, counting down.
AATAGAGCCGCTGCCAGCTGTGGGGGCAGATGGGTACAGCCTCCATATTCATGAAGAGTGTGCTCTGGGATGGTGGGTGTGTGTGGGGAGATGTTGGGAGAGAAATACCCATTACTGGGGGTATACTGGTCTGCTGAGGGTACATGTGCTCAGAGGGTGTTTGTTAACAGCTGTGGCAGCAGGGAAAGGTCAGGGGGTTTATGGAGGAGAGAGAAAGAGAGAGAGTGTACAGTGGTGGTGTTTTGCTGCTTTTGTTATTTCTCTTTGTTGATAAAATTCTGAAATACTTTTTCTGTGATTTTTGCTGTATTTCTCTGCACACTTGAGTACTTTTTGGTGGTTGTTGGTAACAGTTGATGCATATTAATTTTCATTTTTCCCCCCCTTCACTTTTGGCCAAAACAAAAAATAAATATTCTGCCAAATCCCAAATACCAATCCCACATTTTTCATTCAACCACATTTCTGACCACTGCATGGATGAAACAGCCTAAATTAATTTTTACTTGCTTTAAAAAAAAAAAAATGTTAGAGATGTGTATTATGTGATCATTAAAATTATTTGGGAAAAGACCAAACAATTGTGGTGTATCTTTCTCTCTCTCTCTCTGTGTGTTTGTGTGTCTGTCTCTGTCTTTCTGTCTCTCTGTGTCTGTCTTTGCCTGTGTCTGTGCGTGTATGTCTGTTTTTGTCTGTCTCTGTTTCCCTCTGTCTGTTTCTGTCTCTGTCTCTCAGTCTTTCTCTTTCTGTCTGTTTCTGTGTCTGTCTGTCTATCAGTCTGTCTTTCTTTGTCTGTCTGTATTTGTCTGTGAATGTATATCTGTCTCTCTGTCTCTGTTTCTGTCTGTCTGTTTCTGTCTCTGTGCCTGTCTGTCTTTGTCTGTCTTGCTTTGTCTCTGTTCATGTGTCTGTCTGTGTGTCTCTCTCTTTCTCTGTCTGTCTGTCTGTCTGTCTGTCTGTCTGTCTCTAACTGTCAATCTCTGTGCGTGTGTGTCTTGTCTGTGTGTCTGTGCGTGTGTGTCTGTGTGTGTAATTGCCGGTGTGCTGATAATTACTAAGTAGTTAACACCATAAATACAAGCCTGTCAAACTGTAGAGTACAGCAGGAAAATTACAGTAATACTGAGCACACTGTTTAACCCTTGTAGTCCTCTCCTCCTCTCCTCCTCTTCTCTTCCACTTCGTCTCTTATCTTCTCTTCCTCTCCTCCCCTCATCCTCACCTTCTCTCCTCCTCCTCTCATACCTCTGTATTAATAAATCACCCTTAAAATTTGAGTCTCTGCACTGAGTTACTGTTTGCATATGAAAAATGTATCTAAGGAGGCGCTGCAGCTTTCCTTCAATCTCAGAAAGGCCGGTTAGAGACTGTAGACTGTAGAGAACAGCAGGACAGTGGAAAATTTGCTTTTTGCCTTTTTAGTAGGAGTTTGTGTGTTTTTGAGGTTGTGGGAGTGCTTCTATAAGAGCGGGGCCGCATGCCATACATGATCATGTTTTTGGTAGCAGTATGAGATTTGCACAGCATGATAACTATGTATTTTTATACCACGGTATGTGTGATTTTTACTCCCATAGTCTGGGAGTGTAACCTGGCCAAGTAATGTAAACATTTGTGTTTAAGTGATTTGGAAGAAGACTAATTTGACTAATTTGTATTGAATGTGGGCTGGTGAAAATTAGATCATATATAGTAGAAAAAAAGAACATGACTGTATATGACATACATCTTCTCCCTGGTCATTCAGAAATGGGTAAATTTATACATATAGCTTAAATATAGTGCATGTAGAGGCCAAGATAGAATAGCTAAACTCCCACCGGGTCGACTGTGGAAGTTTTAGATCAGCTTTTAGATCAGCCAACTATCTGTTGGGTCTATTCTTACACTAGACTGTGTATAAACACACACTCACACACACAGACACACAAACATGCACATATAGATAGTGTGGTTCATAGCTGAGAGGAAGAGGCTCTTACTTAACTCGTTTCCTGATTTCACTGCTTCCCAGTCTCACTCACACACTGCATACTCTGTAGTCCACAGGCCGTCACAGACCGCAGCATGCTCTTACAACCCTTTGGAAATGCCACTGTTCATGCCTCTCTGCCCTCTTGTCTTTGTGCATGTGTCTATGTCTGTGTCTCAGTGTTCCCTTTGAATTTAGTTATGTAAATGTCTATTTAGTTACTATTTAGCTACTATTTACTATTTAGTTAGTAAATGTCTTTATTTCTGTGTTTTAGTGTAGAAGACCTTGAAAAAGACAAAGACAAAGCAAGAAATGTACAGCAGGCAGTTATTATAATAACACATATTATTTTAGCTACTGTCTAGGTTACTGATTTACAGTGACTGAATGATTCACACAGTAATCTTACAGTATAGTATCTCTGGTAAAACCTGGTGAAAACATTGCAATAAATATTACAAAGAAAAGAAAACTCAATTTTAATGGCTAAAGTAGCACAGTAGCAAAAAACACATGCATAATTCTTTCTTTATCCTCCTGAGACCCTGCGTCCTCAAATGGGGACATTACAGTTCTGCCTCTCTGCATCATGATGCCTAATTTTTTTCAATTTTTTGACACTTTGGCTTCATATGGAGGACACTGCACATACCAACCATACTAGTGATCACATGATAACCCTTGATTTAATTGATTAAGATTAAGAAAGATGGTGAGAATCCCAGGCAAACGTTTCTACAGCCAGACCAATAATAAAATTAATTAGAATTTTTACCTGGCCAATGTTTATGTTTTATCTTCATATAGAATGTCTTTTTAGCAAATAATAGAAAGCCACAAAAATACTGTCCCCATATGAGCACATGTTTGTTAAGTCCTAGTAATGACAAGTAGCTAGAAATTAAAAATACATATAAAATTAAAAAGTCTGGGTCTCAGGAGGACATATATGATATATGTATATTAAAAGTCATTTTCTTCTTTACATTGATTTTAACAATTTATATGTAACCAAATCGATGCTGTACAGGGTTCTGTACAGGTGTCTGACTATCTGTCTGTTCATCCTTCCAAACAGGTGGAAAGCATGTAATAATAGCATGAAAATGCTCTGTGCTGATAAAATCTCCTTCAAAGTAAATGCCATAGGGAACCATTCTAATTCAGTCAGTAGATAAATGTAGATAAAGTGTGATCAGGTTAACTGGCCTAGATAGAGAAAGAGGATGTTGTGTTTTTTTATTATTATTTTATGTATTATTAGATTTCACAAAACATCACAATACAAATGAGGACATTCAAGAAAATTAATAAATTTAAAAATATAAAAAAATTAATCACATACAACCAAAAAGGTTTTAAAAAAACAGTTTTTATACTGGCAACACATCCCATTTATCAACCAGCAAATTTAACTCCCTCATGTACTTAAAAGTGGACACAGCTGTTTTTTTTTACTCTATAAACACATTAAATTCAGCAAGAAAAACATTCAAAAAGAAAAAAAATAAATAAATAAATAATAATAATAATAATAATAATAATTTCTGCAGATAGTATTTTCCAAAGAGGATCATCAGATTCAAAGTAAAATTGATGAAGACCTTAGTCAAAACCACAAATAACATCTATACATTTTATATCTACCCTGTAATTCACTTTATTAAAAAACATATTTATCTACAGCTTTCCAAAAATATTCTGAATAATAAATAATTATCAATATAAATAATTATCAAATAATAAATAAATGCTCTAGTTTTTCTGGATGTTTGGAGCAAAATGTACTATTCTAATTCTAATTAAATGGATAGCTATTATGCAGGATTTTAAAATGTACTTCTCTAATTTTATTATAAATACAAAACTTTATAAGGGAGTGACCAAGCTTTCCTCCAAGAGATCTCTGTAAAATAAGAATTTTAAAGAAAGACGATATTATTCCTCTTCATCTCCACAGGCATGTCATCAAGTTTATTGCAAGTTATTACTATTATCAAGCTTCTATCCTCTACTGCCCCCTGTAGACCACATCAGGAGTTTTGATGCATTGAACTGTGGAGCATTTGTCCACTTCAATAGTGATTTTCTACATCCTGACATTATTCTAAAAGGGCCTTGTTTTCCCTCTTTGTTCAGGTACGACTCTGAGAAGGATAACTTTATTGATCTGATGGAGCTGAAGCTGATGATGGAGAAGCTGGAAGCTCCCCAGACTCACCTGGGTCTGAAGAACATGATCAAAGAGGTGGACGAGGATCTGGACGGCAAGCTGAGCTTTAGAGAGGTAACACAGTCAGAAGACTGAAGGCCTCTGAGCTAAATGGATGTACTGTGAGGATATCAGATCATATAATGATCTTCCTGTGTTTTCTTCAGTTTCTGCTGATCTTCAGGAAGGCAGCAGCGGGGGAGCTGGCCGAGGACAGTGGGCTCCATGTGCTGGCTCGCCTGTCTGAAATCGATGTGTCCACAGAGGGAGTGAAGGGAGCAAAGACCTTCTTTGAAGCCAAAGTAAGACATTAATTCTTGTTGTCTTTTTAGAATCTATTATTATTTGTAAACAATAAATTATTTTTAAACCAAACCTTTATCCTTATTTTGCATCTTTTATTCAATATCTGTTCAGATAATGTCCTTTACTCTGTTGATTTTAACATCTCTAAAAAGGCAAAATACATTAATCATGGATACAAAACAAGAGACTCATTCTAAATCAAACTACGGACAACATTTCTTCCAAATAAAAATATTGTCATTTAGAGAATTTATTTGCATAAAATAAGAAATGACTGAAATAACAAAATAGAGGAATATGAAACTTTATATTCATAAAGTTCTAAGAGTTCTGAAATCACTATTTAATGGAATAACCCTGTTTTTATTATTGCAAACCTACAAATAGGGGTGTGGCATAACATATACCATAACATACGCAATGATATCATAAACATTTTGACACAATAAAACCCTGCATATCATGTTAATAGCAATAGAAGTCTATTTTGTAATGTTTTTTTTTTTATTGTATTTACTTTTAATGGTTTATGTTTGCAGTGTATATGCATGCATTAAGTATGCTGCACTTTTCTTTTTAACATTGTTTATTTTTTTACACTTATTTTATTTATTTATTTTATTTTATTTATCTAAAAATATTTTTTTTTGTACTTAATTTTAGGAATATATTCTATATGAAATAAAATAAGTATAATGTTTTGTCATTATTATCCCAAAAATACTCTAAAATGTCATGATATTTTATCTTAGGGCCATATTTCGCCCACTGCTACCTACAGTTACAGACAGTTGAAGATAAAATGATCAGTAATTAGGTCCTATATATATTGTTTTCATTATTTTGTACACTCTGCCTACATAATTATATTACATAAACAAGGAGCAGAGTTTCCTCTAGATTTTTTAAGCAGTGACTGCAGACTCACATAATACAAACATTCTGAAACACTAAATATTGCACAAAAAAAACTTTTTGTGAAATTTTGAATTTGCCAGTTTTTCTTTATATTGTGTTATTATGTCATGATAAAGACCAGAATCGTGCTCCAAAATGATTTCAAAATCTGTATAAATTGACTTAAATTGAACAATAAGATGTATTTTTTTCCTCTTGCAAAGTTGCTGTTTTGGAAATACAAAGACTCTACTTGGTTAATGTTTTAACCATATCAAACATATTAAAAATCAGCAGTCATCCAAGTAGAAAATTCCCTATAGTGGTAAGCTGGATGGTTAAGCAGATCTAGACCAGTATAGTGCATTTAAAAAGGATGTAATGTAGCATTAAATGTTGTATCAGGTATTATATAGAGTTAAACTTTGTGTTTTTCTTCTGGCAGGTCCAGGCCATCAATGAATCGAACCGGTTCGAGGCGGAGATCCGTAACGAGCAGGAGGAGAAGAAGAAACAGGCTGAGCAGAAGAAACAGAGACAAGCTGCTTTCAAAGAGCTGCAGTCGGCCTTCAAATAACCAGATTCACTTCATCTACAGAGCTCAGCTTAACACATTCCCCTCCCCATCAACCTACCCACCCTTCTCTTCATCCCCCTGTCTGTCTGTCTGTCTGACTCTGTACCGTCTGTCTGACAGGGCGCTCTTAGCAGAGATACTATGCAACGCTTTTAGAGGTGTGTGTTCACTACAGTTCATTTCCTGAGTGATGGGGGATTAATGCTGTTGATGCTCCTCTCGCATGGATTGTGAATTTGTGTGTGGACTGCAGATCTCTGAAGCTCTGCCCTTTCCACACTGGACTGGATGCTTCACATGCTTTTCATATGTTCTGTTTCTTTTTTTTTTTACTTTTACTTCATGTGGGTTTTTATTTTCCCTTTTTAAATCACCAGGGTATATAAAGAGATTTGATATTAAAGCAGCAGTCCCTAAGATTTTTGTATTTTCTTTTTAACTAAAAGAACCGTAGTATTTCAAGAGTTGGGAGGGGAAAAATATATATTGTAATTTATGGAATAGCTATATTTGCACAACCCTTTCTGCAGTGTCTGTTTTTATAATAAATATATCAGAGTGGTCTGGTAGGTTTGTTTAATGTTTAATTGCTTTTCTTCTGCTTTTTGACAGTATTTCACACACTGCAGTTTATTTAGATTAGCCTGCATTAAAAGTACTCCTCCACATGTTCTGTGTAATTGCACATGCTCACCAGAGAGGTCTCCAAATCCCCAAATGCACAAAACTTACGGACTGTCCCTTTAATATATGAAAACATTTTTTTAAAGATTTGTATGTTTTAAATTGTACTTTTATGTAATATTAAACAGAATTGCTAAATTGCTGCATCCAGTCCAGTGTATTCCTCTTGTGCACTGTATCCAGCATCATACCTTATCAACATGAAAGACTGGGTTCCATGGTATCCTTGCTAACTAGCTTAGCACAGCAAAGCCTTTTAGACAGCAAACGTTGTTGTTGAGATCATTTAGAACGTGCTCAGACCTCGTATGAGAGGGTATTTTTTACACTGTGGCTGGGAGGGGCTAGGAGTGTGTGCATGTGTGATGACTGTGGTTGTGGTGGGTGTATTTTTTATATTGTTATTTTTGCATGGTCGGTCACTGTGATGTTTTGACAATCTTCCCCCTGTTTGCATCTGTATTAGATCAGCTAATGTCGCTCGCTGGCCCTTCTGCTGACAGTGATAAGTGTGTTTATGCTGTTTGCTTGCACACATGCGTAAAATTAAGTGTTTATATTATGCAGGGATGCTCTGATATGGAATCATCTGACAGTTGCAGTAATTGGCAATCAATAAATGAGCATTACATAGAAATGTGAAGGTGTAAATGGAGTGAGATGCGTGAAAAGTTTCAGCATCTTCTTTAAACGTTTCTTAAAGCTTTCTGCACCAGAACTATTGCAGGATCCTTGTGCACATCTCTGTCAGTCATTTTTACAGCACTGTGCCTCATTAGGGGACAGTATGGTTAAAATTCGAGTTAAATTAGACTTTTCTTTTTCTGGGTAAATAAATTGGAATAGACTAACAAAAGCTAACAAAAAGACCCTGTTTACACCTGGTCATGTGTTTTAGTATTGGATTGTATCCTGATCCACTTTTAGTCACATGCATTTACACTTGGTAATTAAATCTCTGGTTAGTCAGACTAAAATCTGATTGTTTGGTGGGGCATATATATTTGAATTCACTTGTTGCACAATTTCTGATTGTTGTTTGAAGTTATATTAGGAGGAGTTTTGGTTATTTTCTAAAGTGGTTTTAATGCTTCTGGGTGCGTTCACACTTGCATTTTTACGTGGCAACTCTGATATGGAATTATCTGACACTTAGTAACTGGTATTCACTAAATTACAATTACAGAGAAATGTAAAGGCGAATGGAGTGATGTGTAAAAGTTATAGCTTCTTAATAAATATATATATATATATAATTTTTTTTTTTTAAACTCTGCATTTTCTAAACATTCTGCTGTTCTGGAAACAAAAATAAATCTGAATAACATTATCTTCATCCAATCTACATATCAGTCGGTCCAAGAATTTGGTTCTAGCTGCCTGAACCCCTACATAAATAAACGTTTGTTAAAATGTATACAGATGTGGGCATCAATTTACAAATCTGTCATCGTAATGCTCAAAACAAATGAAATGGCCAGGTGTAAATAGGGTTCAATGTGTTTTTGACTATAAAATAAATTTAAAAAAAAAATGCTACTTCTTTGCCAGTATCCTTAGCAGGCATTTGATTTCATCTGTGTTTTTTTTTTATTTTTTATTCTGATCCTAATTCTGTCTTGCTGGGGCAGCGTACTCAGGCCATTCATCCGAGAAACTCTCAGTTTTTGGTAATATGCTGCATATTTTGGTAATTTTTTGGCATATATACATATATATATGCCATATATATGCCAAGTGCTTCCCCGTGTGTGTGTGTGTGTGTGTGTGTGTGTGTGTGTATGTGTAGTGTGTGTTTTGTGTTTGTGTGTCTGTAAAACCTGTAACACTGAGATGCTGATGATGGGATAGGAGGGGTATTAAGAGACATGGGCGTGCTCCTGGGGTTTAAAACCCACCTCCTTAATTCAGCTGCATTAGCGCTTCAGTGTCCTCGCTGCCAGCAGTGACGCTTCTCTTAAATGTTAATCGTGTTGTGGCTGAAAGGATTCAGGTTTTGGCTGCTCAAATCTAAATTTCCCTTTAGAGTATTACTTGTAAAATGCTGTAAGATGCTGTACTTCAGCAGTGTTCCATTTTCTTCATAGTGGGCTAGTGTGGCTGCAGGTTTAATTCCAAATAACCAGCAGCTGGTCAGTCTTCACTAGAAAAATCGCATTTTTATCAACATCACAATATGAGTGAATATGATAAACACATTGAAAGAGCTGCAGTAACGCCTTGGGTAATGTGAAACTCAAAATGCATTACCTACATGCAACAGCAGGGGGAGTTCTTAACACAGCAGACTGCGATCATCTGATGTAACCAGACTGGAGGCAGAGCGAGGCTGAGCAAAGTAGAGGACTGCAGCAAACACACACAGACACACACACACACAAAACTAACCCTTATCTGAAGGACAATTTGGTGCTAAACAAGCTTAAATTGAAGCCTGCAGCCATACCAACCCTTTGCAGATAAGATAGGACACCTCAGGAACCTTTTAAAAAGTTTAAATTGATTAAAAATAATCTTAAAAGGTTTTTAACACGTTTATTTTATTTTTTTTTTTGGAATGGAATAATTTTAGTCTCTGATATTCCTCAAAGAACCATCTTAGCCCCTTTTTTATTTGCTTACGATTTTCTCGTAAGCAAATACATGTAATTCAGGAGATGCAACAGACTAATCAAGAAAAAGTACAGTAATTTAAATACAACAAACACAGTTTAGCTTCATTTTTTGGAGAAACAGTTCAGTTGGGTTTGAGCTTCCAGTGGAGTGGTTCGGCAGCACACAGCAGTCCAGGTATCTACGAAATGTATAAAGAAGAATAGAATATTTTTTCATGGAATAACTTTCAGATGCGTTTAGTTTTGTATGGTGAGGGGTCTTGTGAACAGATATCGAGCTTATTTTTTTGAGACGTGCTCCAGACGTCCACGTATGTGTCACATATGTCCCTGTAGGACTGTGGTTGTGGAGGTCGGCTGATCCGTATATATATAAACTGTATTCTGTAATAAATTCTGTGTGGGTGGTTTTTTTTTTTTGTAAACTGTTTATGGATGATATTGCTATGCATCCTGTGTACATCCTGCGTAGACTTGTCTTCATAAAACGCGTCCAGTACAGTGTATTTGGAGTCTCTGGCAACCCGTCTGATTGTTTTGTGAAAATGCAGGGGAAAAAAAATAATAATACATGCATGAATCAGTTTAACAGTCCTGATCTTTCCCTTTATCTCCTTTTTGTCCATTCCTTTCATGTCATTTTTATGGACCGTTTAATCTTTTGAGCTGTAGTGATGAATAATTAATTTCAAAATAATGGAAACACCACCTTTTTAAATGTAAACGAGGCCTATAATTGCATTGAAACAAGGTACAAATAATGCAAGCCATGCATCGAAGCGCTTGGGACAAAACCTTGTATCTCCAGCTGCTCTTTACATCGTGTGATTATCTGTTTGTGATGAATCGTTTGTGACCAATTGTCCAGAATTACTTGAAATTACACCATATTGCTTTAACTTCCATGTTGAGTCACATTTTTCTTATTTTTCTTGAAATAAAGGTTAATTTTGGAGATAGAAGGTTTTGTTCTGACAGCACTGCTGATATACTAATTCAGATGTCATGCATTAGTAGAACTATGAAATGCTTCTATTTAAAGCTCTTTTCTGATTGGAGAGTTTCTACCAGTAATACTGAATGATAGAGACTGGAAATTTAAGTAGATGTTGACAGCATTTACCAGCAGCTCTAAATGGATGGAGGTAATGGATGTCCCAGAATAGATCTTTAGAATAAATCTTTTTTTTTATGTTCTATTTAATGGAATAAACTCCCATTAAAATAATGTCTAGCTCATGTTTTAGGCCTCCTTTATAAAGGTGTTTAACATTGTTGGCACATACTACAGTAAAGGGCCAATTACACTCAGTTTTATTACTCCAGCGTTTGCAGGGATTCTGAAATGTTCCTTGACATGTTTTGTGTTTTTTCATTCATATATTTTTTCTATCTTTTTGTGTTTTATGTTCAGCATTGTGCCAAATGTTTCAGTGATGTTTAAACAGTTCATCAAGATTTTAAGTGTGTGACCTATCAACACTTCAGCTCAGTCTTTTGGAACATCCCATCACTTCACATTATTGTTCTGTTTTTTGGTTGACTCATGATAAACAAATAAACTGGCTAGGGTAACAGCAAACTGGTTAGGAAATGTGTGTTCTGTATTTTTTTTGTTCTACCAGTGGTCTTAAACAAAAACTCAGTCTATTGAAATGTCTTCAGATGGCAGTAATATTAAGTTCCTAGTCAGATTTTTGTGCAGTGTAATTATGCAACACAAGGATGAAACATTTTTGCACTTGATACAAAATTCTTCAGGCCAAAACTGTAAGATCTTGAAAATACTGAAAGCAAAAATAATAATAAAAAGTAGCTGTGATTTATTGCCGTTTTTTCGTTGATGCAGCTTTTTAACATTCTCATTCCAAAAAAAAATTGAACATGATTTTATATTCTTGTGCCATCTCTACCTGTATATTCCTGTCTGCATCAGCTGGTGGTGTTGTTTCATCCTAATGTAGGCTTCTGATTATTAAGTGGCTCATGTATGTAGTTATTTTTTTTTATAATTATGGCAATAAAAGCATTTTAAAGTCTGTTATGTGTTTGTTGTGTTTGAAATGTTATGGTGATTGACTTCCCATATGCTTTATAAAGGGCAGTTTCTAATTAGAGGTGTCTGGTCAAAATAAATCCATTTATTATAAAAAACCTCCAACACAAATATGTAGTGTTATTTGTATTAAGCCTATATGGAAATTAATTATAAGTTTAGTTACACTGTTGGGTCAGGCCTTCCACAATTGCTATATTATTGTATTACTGTACTTTTTTTTAATTTGATCACTAAATATTTACTAATTTTTTTCTTTTTGTTGAGATAGAAAATTCAAGGTTATTTTATTTTAGAAATGTCAAATCTAGGTAACATTAGTAGTCAATAGAAGCCCATTCCCACCACCTAAAAATCCATCACGTATATTTTTTTCTTATGACTTTGAGATAGTAAGTCAACATCTTCAAATAACCACTTATCTCAAAATGACTTAGTATTTCAAAATAACGAATTAGTATATCAAAATAACTACTTAGTATCTCTGAATAACGCCTCAGTATCTCAGAATAACGACTCGGCCTCTCAAAATAAAAACTTAGTATCGCAGAATAAAGATAATTATTTAATATCTCCTAATAATGAGATTTTTTAGCAATCTATTTTGTTTTTGTTATTTACTGTATTTACGTTTTATTAGTTTGCAGTTTATATGCATGAATATGTTGCACTATTTTTGTTGTTATTTTTGATATTACATTATTTTATTACATTAGTTATTTTGTCACACTATAATTTTTACAAAATCAAATTAATTAATGAAATTAATTTCAGTAGAAAAAAAGCCTATAAAGGTACAAACGTTTTGCAATATCGTCAAGAATATCGCTATCGCAAAAAAAAACCTTTCGCGATATTATTTTAGGGCCATATCGCCCACTCCTAAATCCTATACTATTTCTTTCGTTTCTTTTTTTTTTCATTTTGTTTTTAAACACGCTCAGAATTAGTCGCTTAAGGACTTTTATTTTGATATGGCTGTACAGCGCACAAAAACAGCAGGCCTGATACAGACTTTTATTTTGTAGAGTTTCCGGTAATGGTCGCAGTCTCGCTGCTGTTGTGTTGAGACGCAGATAAACACAGCGGGAGGATTCGGGCTGAAATATCGAGTTTTATTGGGTATTAAATCTGCAGATTTTACTATTTTAACCACAGAGAGAGTTTAAAACCCGTTTAAAACGCTCTCGCTGTGTTTAAGGCGGTTCCGGGGCTGTTTTAAAGCGCTATTAGGAGCTGGTAGCAGGTAGCGGGAGCTGTCCGGGTCTCTGCCCGACATGAACGTCGACACCCCCCAGCCCGTCTCCAGCGGAGCGGCGGCGAACTCCTCCGCATCCGGAGGCAGCAGCAGCAGCAACTGCCTCCCCAACAGCAACTCCACAGCGAACAGCGGCGGCAGCGGCATCCCCTCCGCGTCCGGCGGGAACGGTGAGTGGATCACCAGCGTTAACCAGCCCGGGTTAACCGCGCTCTAATACAGCGGCGGCCAGTCCAGGCCGGGGACCCAGTAATCAACCCCGGGGTTTTTACTTTCCCCGGCGGCTCTGCTGCGTCTTATAATAAAGTTTTTCTTGGCTAGAAAAAAAAAATATTTAGATAGAGGTTTAAGTAGGCTTGGAAACGTTTGTTTGTAACATGGGAAAAAAAATCTAACTTAACAACAACAAAAAAACTAAAACCATTAATTTCACTGCCACCTTAACTTCATGAATAGTATTATTTATAAATTTATAAATAGTGGTAGTTCTTTAACTCGTAAATAGGCCTGTCACAATAATTACATTATCGACATGTTCAATAATTGAACATAAGCTCAATTATTTTAATAATCGTGATCCATTGTGTTGTCTTCCATTGTGTTTGCACTTACAAGAGACACTTACATATATTGTGACTGTGGGCGTAATCTAAAAACATACTTTTTATTAGGAAAAATGAAAAAATCAACACCCAAAACAAACATACTTACGGTCCAGTGCGGCTCTAGTCAATTAACTTCAGTGTCTCTTAGGTTTGTGTTGCCTCAGCCTTCCTCTCACCGTCAGAGTATCTCTCGTGTGAAAGCTGAGGCTTTGTGCTGGTCCAACGTGGGCCAGCTGGGACAGACCGGGGCTACACATCATGGTGTATATTTACATATATCATTTATGACTATAATCTACTTTGGGAACTTTTTGGGTTCCAAAATTAGGTCTGTCAACAGAAATGTAAAGTTTATTGTCTTTAAAAGGGTGCAATTCCTTTGATATGATATTATGTTATCATTATATTAGTGCCATTTAATGGTCTTAAAATGCCAAAAATAGAATTTATAGCAATAATTTCTGGGACAACATATTGTTTGCAAAAAAATATTATTGTGACAGGCCTATTTGTAAATAGAGAAAATTCCTAAATTCATAAAAATATAGAGGGTTCTTACATTTATCTAACAACTTTCAAATTATGTTAAAAGTCATTATACATCCACATACGTCTAGTGTATTCAGGTAAATAGCCTCAGCAGCAGTGGGAGCAGTTAGAAGATTCCTACCTGGAGTTCATGTAAACTTCTATGTAATCTGTAGTGGAGAGTGAGCAACTAGTCAGAGGCTGTTGGCATAAAGTGGATGGTGAGCAGCTGATCTGTTGTGGGTGACTGGAAAACCTGGCATCCGGAGACTTCCATCAGTCTGGTCGGACAGGTAACAGAAGAACCTGATGGTCAAATATCCATCATTGTCGGGCCAGACAGGTGGGCAGTAAATAAGTCAAGGGAAGCTAAATGACGGAATTAATTCTGACTGGATTTATGGAAAAGAGACAAAATGCAACATTATCAGAGTGTGGGTAATGACTCCAGCAGCTCTTAATATAACAGCCCACTAAATTGATTTTAGACATCTTATTTACGTAAACCAATCTTTTGTTTTAAAGTGCTGGTGTTAATATAAATGCATATTAAATGTGTATGTTTAAATCAGGAGACAGTGTCTGAATACATTGGTATCTGGTTCCAGTAAGTTTATGTATTCTGCCCCAATGATTTCAGTATCATTGGCAAAAACTTTCTACAAGGACTAACTATGTGTGTTCACACCTTTAGGTTCAGGTTAGAGTAGCTCAACCTACTGTGTTTATTTGAGACATCTTTATACTTGCATATATATGCAATTAAATGTCATTCTTTCTCTTTCTTTAAACAGTGCCGACCTCAGCTGCAATGGCAACACCATCCTCAGACTCTTCGGTCTCCAACGGACTCTACGTGCCCACAGGAATAGCCAATGGAGACGTGAAGCCCGTAGTATCAACCACACCACTGGCTGATTTCCTGATGCAGCTGGAAGATTACACTCCTACAGTGAGTTACACAATTTTACACTTGTGTTCCATAACAGCTATTGTATCTTGGGACCTGTGTTGACCTGAAATTAACAGATTATTTAAATTTAGAGAGCATCTAGATATACTTTGAATGGATTTTGTTAACACATCCATTTAAATGCATCTGTAAAATCTATACGCAATCCGATCACCAGAAACACATGTTAATGTTGGGTGTTCCCAGACTCTTACGTAATTTACGGTTATGTGTTTAATTGAATAAATCTCTTTTCCATTAGATTCCAGATGCTGTTACCGGTTATTATCTCAACCGGGCTGGCTTTGAAGCATCAGATCCGAGAATGTAAGTGTCATTTTTTTGTACTCTGTATAAATAAGTTGATTGTTAAACTTGTTTTAGAGAGTAATTTTGTGAAACATTATGGCACAATTTCTTAGTCAGGGATTAGGCCTAGTCATAGACTACACTGTACTTGTCCATTAAAAGGAGAATATAGTCTAGTCTAGGCTAGGCTTAATCCTGGTCCAGGTAATTGTCTCACAGGGTCGGGGCTCAGAAGAAGATTAGGCCTAGTTTTGGAATGCATTTCCTGACTATATAGCATTTCCTGTTAAAATCCTATATAGTCGAAGACTGGGTTTAATTTCTACATGGCTTCAGACTAACTCCATTCCATCATACAGAGCAAATAGAAAAATAGCATCTCCCACAAGAAAAGGTCTCATTTGGGATAGAGCTGTGTATAATTTGAGGGAGAAGTGGCACAAATGAACTTTAATCTAGTCTCAGATGCTATTTTTCAATCAACCCAGTATGATTTAGTCTGGACAACAGGGATTAAGGTTAGTATAGGCCTGTAAAGCAGTGTAAACAGAAATTCTCCATTGGAAGACATATGTAGTTTAGAACTCTGCTTAATCCCTGTCTTGGAATCCAATCTTTAGACTTAATAATGAAGGTAATCAGTTTTACTGTTTTGTGATCATTTTGTAGCTGTATTATGGGTTTTTATGTTTTAGTTATATATAAATTTTAATATGAAAACTTTAAAATTTAACCTCCCTGGACTTTTTATGGGTTTATGCAGAATTCGACTGATCTCCTTGGCGTCACAGAAGTTCATCTCGGACATCGCTAATGACGCTCTGCAGCACTGTAAAATGAAGGGCACTGCTTCTGGAAGCTCCAGGAACAAAACAAAGGTTTGTATAATCTCTTCCTCTCTCACACATTTATGTGCACTCTCTCTAGAGAATATTGTTGTGATTAATCCAGTTAAATTGTAGAATCTGAGATGTATTTATTTTATGTTTGTTTTACCCCTAAATCTGCTTCTGTTCTCAGGATAAGAAGTACACACTGACGATGGAGGACCTGAGCCCAGCTTTATCAGAGTACGGCATCAACGTTAAGAAGCCCTACTATTTCACATAGTGACTTCTTTCACAAACGAACTGCTGAAAATATAAGATGGATTATGAGCTCCTGTAAATCACATCACATGTATTTCACCATGTGCACCACGATAGACTGATAAAACCTGATTCAACTGAGTTTTTATTTTAGTTTGTTTTTTTGTTATTTTGTTTAAGCCATGCTTGGTGTTTCATCACATGTTGGTAAACTTGGATTGAGAAAAATAAACATGTTCAATTTTGTCACGTCCTTCTTTGGATCCATTTACGTTACTTGAATGTTTTTAATCATTTGAACTGCATACAAAGGCAAATCAGCATGTTTTATTTAAAGGCTGAAACGCAGTGTTAGAATTGTAGTGTCAAAAAGTGAGAATAATTAAAAATACTGAATAAGTGAATAATTCACTTCTTCTAAGTGAATCTAACATTTTTATTAAATCCAGGCCCAGATTTATGTCTTATTAACAGTGACCGGATCAGAGCTGGGATTTGTGGAGTGCCCCAGGTTTCTGTGTTGGGGCCTATGAAACTGTTTGGTCTGTTCTCTTAGGTGTGAGTTCACACCATGGGTTGCGTGTTTGTTACATTGTATAAACAGTACAGTTAGTTTTGGTTTCACACCAGTTTAGTGAACTTTACTACATCCTGTCTTCATTAGCTGCGTGGGTGGAGTCGGTCTGGTTCATATTAATTGGTTTGTAGAATGTCAGTTATGAGTTCAGTGAGGTGTTGTGCTGAATTCTAGTTCTCTGGCAAAATCCGACTCCCCTTCCATGTACAAGAGAACAATGCAGCAGAAAGTGTGTAAAAGATTCTTCTCATATTCCCTTTATTTCTGTTTATAAATAAGGGCTAATCTACTGTTACAGTAAATAAATGAACCGGAAAGACGAACTCGAACATGGTTCAGTAGATCCGGACTGAGACCCGCTTTGTTAGTCACGTGGTTTGAAGCCCCTTCCCAAATTTGGTGAAAAATAAAATGCCTTTTTTATGGCTTATTCATGTTTTTGGATACGAGACACTATTCAAACTTTCCAACTTATCTGTTTTGTTTTTAAAGAAAATTGATTTATTAGAACAGTCCAAATTTGGCGAGTTTTATAAAAATAAAATTATGCAATGTATTAATTATTTGGATGATACTTAATACGATACACCATGCACAGACACTTTCCAGCTGATCTATGTTGTTTTAATAAAAATAACGATTGTTAAAATGGTTCACAAATACACAAAGGTAAGACAATTTTGTTGAAAAAAACGTTTCTTTTTATGGCTTGTTTAGATGATATTGGATACTAAACAGAATGCACAAACATTAAGCAAATTATCTGAGTTGTTTTAGTGAAATTTATGATTTATAAGAATGATCCAAAAATATGCATAAAGGGAAGACTAAATAAAGTCTTACATAATTTGACAATTTTGGTGAAAATCTTGATGTTTTTTTATGACTCATTTGGAAAATATTGGAAACGAAATTTATCTTGAGTTGTTTTTAATGAAAATTATGATTTTTTTTTTAAGAATGATCCAAAATACACATAAAGGTAAGACTATAGTCTTGTGTAATTTTGTCAAAAAATGTTTCTTTTATAGCTTATTTTAATGCTACTGTATATGAAACACGATGCACAGACATTTTACAACTTATGTCAGTTGTTTTTATTGGAAATATGATTTTTTTTAGAATGGTCCAAAAACACACATTAAGGTAAGACTATATATAGCCTTATGTAATTTGATTTCGATTTTGATGAAAAATAAAATGTTTCTTTCTGTAGCTCATTTGGATTATATTGGGTACGAATCATGATGCACAGACATTTCAACTTATCTGAGTAGTTTTTAATGAAAAAACATTTTTGTCTTAGATAATTTGGCAATACAATGTATTTTTATGTCTTATTTGGATAATGTTGGATATGATACACCATGCATAGATATTTTCAGCTTATCTGAGTTGTTTTTAATGAAAAATAGGATTTTTTAGAATGGTCCAAAAACACATAAAAGTAAGGCTATAGTCAGGGTGCGAATTAAGACCAATTAATACTTTAATCCCCCCTAAAGGGGTAAAAACAATAGAAAAAAATATATATTTCTCACATATAATGTTAAATACTACAAAAACAATGCAGTATCTATGCCTGGAAGAATATTGTGGTACGATTTAAAACCCCCCTAAAGTCGATCAAACCATTCCATGTTAATAAGCATTCCTCTCATTTACCTGCCTGCTGGATCATTATTGGTCAGGTGGCTTCCGTCTAAGTTAAGTTACACAAGCTGCTCAAACTACAGCATTACGTGTAAGCAGCTGTTATCTATTTAATTTTTTTTTAATATGCACTTTAAACACACTTTTCCTTACATAAATAACTCACCTGAATTTGCTATCCCACCTTAAATGCTGCTAATTTACCATTAATCGCCTTCCACAAGCTTCAGACTACAGATACTATTTTTGGTGCTGTTTTAAGGTGGAACAGAACATTCAAATGGAAATCCACGTTCTGTTTTTCATATGGACTGTTTGTGGTTTCTGCTCACCCTAAGCAGAAATGTGTAAAACCCTTAAAATACTTTATTATCTACTACAGTCTGAAAGGGAACTGTGAGGGAACTTTTAACGTAGAGAATTGTTGTTTTAATTCAGGGAAACTGTTAAGGTGGAAGGGAAATGTGAAAAGGAAACTAAAAGCGCCATACGCTGCAGTAGACCTAGTGAGGAATTAGTTGAGTTTTATGGTAAACTGGTTTATTACACTTTTATTTTTTAATCCGGATATTTTAAAAAAGGTTTTTGTCTCTGTTTTAAAAAAATTCCCAGTCCACACGGAAACGCCATACCACTTAAAAACGCTGAAATATACAGGGATTCTCTTGACATTAGGCAGATTTCTCGCCACTCCTCGGCAACATTTACTTAATTTAAACAAACTTGTCCCACCTGGTGCTTGTTCTTCCGGGTTTGGTCCAGAATCTCCGTTTGCGGTAAGGTCTGTACCTCCGGACCGGAGGATCGAAAAAAAAAACTGCACGCAGCACATTTTGGTGCCTCCGCTGTGTTCAGCAAAGTGAGAGTTACATTAAATTAATATGTGAACATGTTAATAATCCACAAACTGCAGAGAGAACAGAAACAATCCAGGCTCTGTCGCTGTTTCAGGCGTAAATTGCGGTCACTGGTTTATTCTAATTACAACACACCTGATCCAACTAATCAACTAACAACTATCTTACCAACTAACTATCTGCCCTGGCTGAGGCGAGCTGTGTTTTTAAATTTTATAATTTGTTGTAAATCTATGTGTTAAAGTCATATCTGTCAAGTATCTCGTTTTAACAGAAAAAGGAGACAAGCCGCTGACCGCTGTGTAAATGGGAAATATCTTAACACGAATCATGGTGCCAGTGTTCTGGCGAGATATGCTACCCTGTCAAACCGTGCTACCCTAGTGTATATTTACCTGCACAAATATAAAAAAAAGCACTATATTGGAGCATGTTCCCAGTAGATGTAGGTTAGTATATTTGGATAGCATAAATCACTGTATCATATTAAAGTTATGGCAATAAGTGCTCATTACAAACAGCTTTTTTATTTTATTATTATTAATTTCCATTTACACTTTTGTGCAGTGACAGTGACTCCAGGTTGTTTAATTCACCAAAAAAGACATGTGATAAATATTAATAAAAAAAACAACAACACAAAAAATATATAAAAAGTGTAGGTCGGCACATGCGCAGTACCTTTAGGAAGCATGTATCGATGGGTAGCATATCTCGACAGAACACCAATTCAAGAATAAAGTCCCGCCTTTCAGGAGAAACAGCCAATCAGCTTGCTGGTTTTGCAGCGCGCTGTTTTATATTTCCCGGTTTACTGTATTTAAGCTATGAGTGAGTATAAGTGAGAGAATAGCCTGGGTTACTTCAGACTGTACACTTTTTCATCATTTCCTGTTTTAATCATGATTGTGTCTGAATCCAGCTGCTTGTCAATGAACAATAAAGGTGAGAATTACACACAGCGTTTCTTACATTTACTTGACTTTTATTTGATTGCAGACAGAATGAACCCAATATATTTCAGGTTATGTCTGCTCAACTTATTTTAATGTATTACTAAACATCAAATCCTGCATTACAGCCCTCCAACACATTCCAAACATTTATTACTTTGTAATGTTTCCATTACTTCTCACTTAAAGATATTTGGGCACTAATAAAACCAAGTGATGAAGTTGTGCAGCAGTCTGATTTCTGTCATTTAAAAATTCTCCACATTTTCTTTAAAGGAAGAGAGGCCAGTCCAGTAGCTGTACCCTCTTCTTCCACAGCCATGTCTTTTTGCATTGTTTTGATGAAAAAAGGAAATACATCCCTTAAAAAATGATCTTGTCTATTAGGCAGCATGTGCTGCACTAATATCATATTGTGTCTTCTCAAGAATAGGGCTGGCAATATGATGTGTATCACAATACGATAGAATATACGATTCTATATATCACAATATATTGCAATACTGTAAACAAGATGTTATATTAGGAGTAAAAATCGGAAAGTTTACTTTTTATCCAATCAGAAGAGTGAGATCAAAAATAAAGTACAACACCACTGTCTAGTGGGCGGGATTTAAACACAACACTAATACAAAATACACAGAGACACAGTTGAGAACATCTTCATTTACACAGTTGAAAACAAGGTCAGAGTATATGTTTTATATGTTTAGGGAGAACCTGCCTTGTATTACGGCTCACAGTTCCTGTCCTCATGTCTTTTTCCACACTGGAGGCACTAAATATTTAGACACTGCTGTCGCCTCGGAATCCAGCCTGGCTAGAGCACAAATACGATCAGAGAAAAATAACACAGAGCTATAAATCTAACAAACACCGTCATATAAATTCAGCTAGAAAGGTTTTTTTAAAGATCTGTCTGTAAGTGAATTCTATATTTCTAACAATAAAGTTCCAATTTCTACAGAACTACTTTGTGTGAATGTAAATATTTTTGCTTTCTTTACGCATAAAATAAACCCTCATTACTATTTTACAAACCAGATCAGGCACTGTCAGATCATTGCAGATCTTTTCCAACATTAATCCGAAGAGCTTTTTACATAAAACAATCTTCCTCAAAGCCTGCGCCTTTCTTACACACTTGCATGTGGTCAAATCCATTCATTATATTCCAACATAACATCCCTATTTCCTTATCATTTATTAAAATAATGATCAGAATTAACTGTACTTAAATAATTTAGGAAAAACACTTTTTTCTGTAAATATATAAAAAAAACACTATTCAAGTTGTCTCAAAATGTTCTTAAGTAAAAACAAAATTTACACCCACTACTAAACTTGCATAAATTGTGTGAAACATCCAAAAGACATTAACAATGTAATCTGACTTGACTGCAATTAAAATTATTTAAGAACTATCAACTTTATATACAGCTCTGAAAAAAATTAAGAGACCACTTCAGTTTCTGAATCAGTTTCTCTGATTTTGCTATTTATAGGTATATGTTTGAGTAAAATGAACACATACAGAAAACATTTATCTCAAATTCCTAATAAAATATTGTAATTTAGAGCATTTTTTGCAGACAATGGGAAATGGCTGAAATAACAAAAAAGATACAGAGCTTCCGAAATCAATATTTGGTGGAATAACCTTGGTTTTTAATTACAGTTTTCATGCATCTTGGCATGTTCTCCTCCACCAGTCTTACACACTGCTTTTGGATAATTTTATGCCACTCCTGGTGCAAAAATATAAGCAGTTCAGTTTGGTTTGATAGCCTGTGATCATCCATCCTCCTCTTGATTATATTTCAGAGATTTTCAATTTGGTAAAATCAAAGAAACTCATCATTTTTAAGAAGTCTCATTTTTTTCCAGAGCTGTAGAATTAAATAGTAAATAATACATAAAAAATAAACTCTAGATAAATTACATTCCTCAAGCAAAAATTCCTGACCTGTTGCACTTTTTGCTAAATGAACAAATGAAAAACCTGCACCGATCCCCTTTACAGATAAGTCTGGACACCCTTGCTACAACAGTATAACTCAGCACAAATCCAGCTAATGCAACAAATATGTAGAACAAAAATAAATTATATTGATTTAAATGCATTTCATAAATGTGGTGGATAATTTACTTATTTAAGTTTCTTAAATAGCTCTAGCACATTTACAGTTAAACAAATTCTCATTTTGTATTTATACAATATTATCAACTTTCTGCTAACTGCCACTGATCAGAATAAGAAATGGGATCAATATAAGACAAATATGAGACAAAATCAATCTATGTACTCTAATCACAAATCACAAAAAATTAATCTGTTCATTAACAGTGTTTAAAACAATAACTGTATTAAAAGGGGCAATCTGGTGTTGCCCACAGCAATAAAACATGTTTATTAAAGAATTTGCTTCAATAAGCAAGAGAATAAAGTTTCCTGACGTTCTTTGATGGGTCTGATTGACCTCCAGTCAAGACAAAGCTCTCTACCTCAAACATCCCATCACTCATACTGTACCTCACCCAGGCCAAACTGCTGTCACATGGGTTAATGTTCAGACTGCCAGCCCAAACCAAGATATTGGTTTATCTAGATTGTATTCAGATTGGTTCTGGATAGTCTGGACAACTAGAAACCACATAAAATCTACAAATCCAACCCAAACCACATTTGGAAACGATCTTAAATGCGGTTTTAATCAGGTTTGTACAGATGTGTCTCAGTCTGGACTCTTTGGACACTCAAACCGGATTTCAACGTCTTTTGCATCACTCAAATGCAACAAACAGTGACCCTGGTGAAATGCGAGGGTGTGAAATGATCTGAGATCTGATCTCTTGCAAATAACAGTGCGGACAGTCATCTCAACAGATCTGATTGGAGAAACGAATCCGATTTACCTGCAGTCTGAACACAGCCGTAGCTTTAGCCCTGCTCTGGCACAGACAGCAAAAAGAACTCAATAAAGATCTGTGTTGGCCAAGTGTCCTCTTTAGTGCTTTATTTTTCTACAAAAAAATAAACTTAATTACACTTTTTGAAGGAGACACCTGTAAAGATCTTGGGTTGCCAGATATTTTTCCTGAAGAACAGCCAGGAAGAGGAGATGGTGTGTAAGTTGAGTGTAAGTTTGTGTTTCCAGAACAAAACCAGGCTTTGGACTCGGGCGTTTTTTCGCAGTGATCAACAAAGCCTCGTCAGTACAGTCTTTAAATAAGTCGACGTATCTCACGCATCCAGTAAAGGTCTACACTGCAGTGGTGCTGCTCTTCGGCTCGGTGGGCTTGGCGCCGGGTGGGACAGGGATGGGACGTCTTTTGCGTCTCACCGGTTGGCTGCTTCGCTCGCTCAGGATTCCCTTGGCGACTCCCTCCATTTCCTCCAGGCTGATATTCATGGCTGCTGACATCTCTTGTTTTGTCACAGAAACAAATTTAGGGTCCTCAGCCAGAGGGTCAAGACCACTATCTCTTAGTGTCTGATAAGAGAAACAAAATGCAATGTAAGAACCTTTGGCAGTCTAGTAGAACTCCAGTAGAACTCAATGCCAACATGATAATCTGTGTTAATCTGGTTTACCTGTTGGATGAGTTTGTCAGTGGCTGTAGAGTCTCTTTCTGCAGATTTACGAGTGTTCTTTTTACCGTGTGAAGGATCGTAAGGGAACTGAAAGAGAAAATATCAGATAGAAAATTACATGCTAATAAAGAACAGAAGTTGTTTAAGTACTTAATGAACATTAGTGTGGCACAGGTTGCCACATTTGCCTCTTTGGTTCTGGGGTCTTGAGTTCAAGTCCCTATCTGTGTGGAGTTTCCATATCCTCTCTGTGTCTGCACTTTCTCCGGGGACTCTCAAAGTCCATAAACATAATGATCAGGTTTAATAAATACTTAACCGATTGTCAAGAAATTGTTTTCTCTAAATATCACTGCTGTTTTACATTACATTACATTACATTTGGCAGACGCTTTTTCTCCAAAGTGACTTACAATAGTGAAGTACAAAAGTAATAGAAGTTAAAGGTAAAAACATCTTTAGACAGGGCCTAAAGGAGGTCAAAGGGAAATAATAGGATAGAGGAGTGAAGGAGAGGAATGTACATGCTGTGTATGTATACAGGTGTAAGTATATATAAATGTTTATATGACTGTATGCCCAGATATGGACTGGCACTCTGTCTTGGTCAGTGCCTTAGAGTCTAAAGCAGTCCTACAGGTGGACGATCGTTTCCGGTTGAGAGTATGCTGTGTGTGATTGGCTGCAGCTTCTCACCGGTGTGTGAAGCTGAATGTAATGCATGGGTTTGGTTATGTGGAGTGTGAAGTGTAACTTGTAATGTAATGTAATCATGATAAATAATCAGACATGTATAAAGTACTAGAGACACAGACTTAAGTACCAATTGGTCTTACATAATATTTTCTGAGACGCTGATTTTTGGCTTTTTAATGACTGTAAACAATAATTATCAACAATAAAAAAAAAAGCTTAAAATAGATCACTCTGTGTGTAATACAAATATAATAATATACAAGTTTTTACATTTTGATTGAACTACTGAAAGTAAATGTTTAATGATATTGTAATTTTTTGAGATGCACTAGTATATTAACTTGTGATAAAATATATTATCTTGTGAGTGAGATTAGACACTGGTCAGCATGCTCATTACTGGAGTTGGAATGAGGCCTGCTAGTGGGTGCAGATGAATGGGACTAGTCCCTGTCCCAAGCCATGGAGCATGTCAATGTATATGTAATAATTTTTTATATACATATGTGAGGCTGAGGATGTTGAATTACCTGTGTAGTGTCTGTTCTGACGGTGAAATTTGATTGGCTTCTATTATCAGAGTCTCTAAAGGATGAGGCGCCACTTAAGAACATGCTGGAGTCTCCTGTGGGACAGATATTGGACAAAACTCAGCATTACTCTGCAAACACAATACATTTCAGATCACACTTTTTCCACATATGGTTTTAATATGACAATAGTATATTGCTCTGAAATTCAGAAAGCTGTTGTTCTAGGTTACTTTAAGCAAGAAGAGCAGAATAGAGGAACAGAAGATTGTGTATTAGATGTGTGTTAGAAGTACCTCCTAAACCTCATTCACATACTTAGTTGGCGTGTCCTAAATGCCTAGGTGCATGCATCATATGTATATAGCTGATGCAGGTATTGAAGGTAACAAACAGTTTTATGTTTTTATTTTTACAGTGCTATATCGACATGAGGCTGAATGCATTCAGATGACGTCAGATGTCTTTCTGAGGTCTGTATTCAGAGACAGATTGTACAAGAGACAACAAATCCCTGAGAAAACATTGACTAAAGAAAGAGATACAAAATGTGAAGTCAGACTCCGCCTCTTTTCGAACTGCTGCTGATGCAGCATTGCCGAGTAGCATCACAGTGCACTCGGAGGTTTAGACACATCAGCTCACAGACGCCTTGTGCTGATCGACATCACCCTTTGGAGTGTTGTTAAGAGAGAGCGCCATCTACCCACCCAGAGAGAGCAAGGCCAATGATGCTCTCTCAGGGCTCCGGTAGCCGATGGCAAGCTACATGAACAGGATTCTAACCACAAAATGTACTCATACATATTCATACTTTGCTATACTTACTTAATTCTTCAAAGGATTGATCTCTAGTTCCAACTTCTCGTTCAACTCTGAACCTGTGTGTTTATAAAATGACAAAATAAATAAAATAAAAATTGTATACATTATAAATACAGAATATTGCTCAAAATATACAAATGTTTAGGCTTTGATGGCTATGGCATATAAACAATATATACTTCCCTAATCAAATCTAAACTGGTCAGGGTAGGCAAAAGACTAAATCTGGTGAAACTTATTTAACTTCAAGGTTTCCACTAATTAGAATGATTATCTTCATTTCCTGATGTGTATCTAACTACATTTCACTGC
This sequence comes from Astyanax mexicanus, assembly GCF_023375975.1. Taxonomy (NCBI): domain Eukaryota; kingdom Metazoa; phylum Chordata; class Actinopteri; order Characiformes; family Acestrorhamphidae; genus Astyanax; species Astyanax mexicanus. Next base: position 42,543,507 of record NC_064419.1, on the reverse strand, counting down.
TGGTAGCTGGTTTTGGATTATCTAAAATGGTCTTTGATGGTCAAGGTGGTTAAAAAACAGTCATACAGGCAAAAAAAAAAAAAATACTAGTAAGCTAGCCAGATAAGCAACCCTAGTGTATCCTGTGTCAAATTGTGCCAGATCCCTAATTCTGATACATCAGCTAACAGGTGCCTGTGCTGACCAGCATCATGTGGTGGGAAAATGCCATCAGCTGACTTAGAGAGAACAATTGAGAGCCAATTGTGCTCTCTCGGACTCCGGCTGCTGATGCATGCACCCTAATCCAGGATTCAAACCAGAGATTCTTAGGGCCTCACCCCTCAGTGAAGTTGGTGGCGTTGTTGTTGGTGTTAGTTCTGGTGGGTGTTTCTGGGAAGAACTCAGTGTTTGGGAGGAAGACGGAGTCGGGAGGAGACTCCACGTCCTCCGGACGACTCTCTGAGAACTGCAGGGGGCGATTACTGGTCTGAGCTGCTGTTGGACTGTTGGGCTCAGAAGAAAAGGGGTCCGAGTTGAGCCCACCGAACAGTCCTCCAGTTCTCTGTACAGATACATTAAAGACACTGTAACTATTAAATCTTCAGGACAGATAGCATCAACTATGAATACACTGATATGAGAATAGGGGGTTGTAACTTGTGTATCTTTATTATATTTAATATTTCATCACAGTCTGTATTCACCAAAACTCTACTCGCAAAACTGTTAAATGTTGTCTTTAATTGTTTTTTTATTAATTGTTTAACACTTTACTAAATTAAATGTTATTTATCTTTAATAAATAATAAATATATGTGTTATATGTGTGTATAATATCAGTATGTCACGGACATACAAGAACCGACAATGGACACTTAAATACTTAAATACACATAGAGGGAACAGGAAACAGGAAACACCTGGGGACTAGTAACAAGGGGGCGGAGTGACACGGAATGTAGGAGGAGACAAGAAGTAAACACTGGACAAGGGAAACAAGGCAGGAGAGCAGGAAAAAATACAGACAGACAGGAGAGACACAGAACAGGACAAGAACATTACACTATAATTTACTCTGGTAATAACTTTATGAATAATGGCTTTTGTGCAGAATCATTAGAACCATTTGCTGTTTGAGTGAACATGCATTTAAATACAAGTGTAGAAAAAAAAAGTGTAGATTTTGTGAGTGCTCTGACTGCTTCACACCTTTTATTCTGGGTAGGGCTGGGAAATCGTAAAAACAATTTATCATATATTTAAATAACTTTTCACTGTACACAATATTTAGCCTCATATTTTTACACAAAAACATGTATTAGTAGCTCCAGATTATATACTGCAGTTAAATAGAACAGTTATATAAATACTGCGATTTTTTTTTTCTAAATGTGCTGCACTTAATCTAATTAAACAGGACTAATTACACTACCTGTAATGAAATGTACAGTTAGTCACAATAACAATTTAAGGTAAGATAACAATAATATAAAATATTGCATTATTTTTATGTTCTAATATTCTATTGTTATTGTTATATTATTATATTCTTAGTGTCATGCTGACTGTGATTAGTGAAATGGCACTCATTTCTTTTCGAGTGAGCTGTAGCTGTTACCCTATAGATGCCATCCTCTCCTCCCTCCAGGGCTCTATCCATCTCATCCTCGGCGATCAGGTCTCCTGAGATGGCACGGTGGAGCTCGGGGGCTGCTTCTTCCTCAATGGTGCGCAGACCAGCCTGAAGAACAGAGGCGACAAGTGAAGAGAGAGAACAGATAAAGCAAGAATCAAAAGAATGTGAGAGAACAGACGGATTAGCCATAACATTAAGACCACTTAATTAACACAACCTTATTACACTTTATTCCAGATTCAAGATAAGTGTCAGAATTTACAAAAAAATGCCAAAAATAGACAATGTTAAAAAAATTGTTAAAAAAACAGTTGCACCTAGAAGGAAGTGTTGGATTGCAGTTATATTTGGATATAAAGGATAAAGGATAAAACATTACCAGGAACAGCAAATGAAACAACATTCAGACTGATATAGGAAACTCCTGGTCATATTTATTGATCTACACATGCAGAAGTACTGAGTAATGCATGTGTAGCGCTGCAACATGCCAGACCACTCAGCATGTAGAGAGTTGTAGAGGTTCCTAATGGAGTCCTGTGATAATCCATCTCATGCAGCTCCAATTTTCTCACACAGTTTCTGCAGGTTGTGTGGTAGGGGTGTATAAAATCTGTACTGTAATCTTTAAAAATGGCAATTATAGTTATTAGACATGCAGTGATTGCTGTATGTGATCCCTTGTTAACCAATAACTACACAACAATATCCCAGGCTGCTGTACCTGAATCTCTGCTGCGCTCTTCTTCGTTGGCCGGTAGCCGTAGTACTCCTCCTGTCGCTTCATGAACTTCCGGAAGTGCTCCTGAATCAGGAAGGTGGCGTAGAACTTCCCAACAGTGACCTCATCCTCTGTAGCCAATCACATCACATATCTCAATCAAAGCTAAGAAACCGTACAGAGTACCATTCATATCCACCCATCACTCTGCCTATTAGGAGACACATCAACTACAAACACAACAACCGAAAACATAAAAATCCGCCTGGTGTCGCTAGCCATCGCCAAGGAAGTTATCCTCATGAACCCGAAAACCAAAAATAATAACAACATCAACCACTGATAAAATCTCTACTTAGAAACACTCTCACAACCAATCAGAACCACTGAATCAGACTTAGCCTGGACACCACTAATTCAAACACTACAGTAAATTACATTAAAAAAAGCATGTAAGATCAACAATAGCTAAGAAAGAGCCATACACATACACTCACATATACATACATCACAAACACACACACATACACACAAATGTAAAGATCAGACAAAATCAGCACACATGTTCATGTTTCTGTTTAGTCATCCAAACATACATTTCTTTCTTTCTTTTTTCCCTTCTTCTCTCTATCAGTCTTGCTTTCCAACTTCTTTTTTATTCCTTTTTCCCCCTTTATCTCATTTTCCCCCAATTAACCCTTTTATTCCTCCCTCAGCACCCTCCCCTGTATGTTACTCCCAAATCCCTACAATTGTAAACCCCCCTTAACTATAATAACAAAATACAAAAAACAAGAAAAAAAAAAAACACACAACAACAAAAACAGAAACTAGTGACTGTTGTAATGTGTACATAATCAAATGAATAAACAATAAAGTATTAATAGTCCTCCGAAGAGGGGGGGTGGTGGTGGGCCAAAAAAAAAAAAAAGAAACAGTACAGAGTATATCTGTAAAATCCTAAAACCAAGGCCTAACTCATATTTACACCATTACATATGAGGGTTTACCTCCAATTGGGGGAATGACCTGGTCCAGCAGTTTCATACTGGTCCGTTTCCAGATACTCTTAATAATCAGCCTCAACTCCTCATTAGCCTGTTCAAAGTTTCCTGAGAGACACAATATGTAAAAACATCATTTAATACACATGATGATATGTTCAAATTAATCTCTTCAAAATGTATAGTAGGGATATGCGGAAATATCTAAGCAACTAAAATTATTTAGGTGGAAAATTGATAAAGAAGCACTTTCAGTGTTCTGCCAGATCAGTGACAGCACTGAATAAATGATTACGACTAATGAAGTTTTTAATGAAAAGCTTGTAAATTGTATCACTGTTCAACAGATATATTTTTTATATTTTCTTTGAAGTATATTTTTAGGATATTTAATTTTGCCAGTAGTTAAAAAATTGGCAAAAAAAATGAAAACCTTAAAAACATATTTGGTATTCAGCATTTAAAGAAATGTTTAATTTTGTTTGCTTTTATTTCAGTGCATCCCTAATATATAGGGTATATAAAACAATATTTAGTAGTAAAATGTATATTTAAGTAAAATGTATCATATTATTCTACAGGTTTCCTCCAGCATGGTGTACCTTCAGTTTTGATGCTCAGATCCGTTCTGACCAAAGCAAACAACGTGGCATTAAAGGTGACGGTTCCGTCGCTGTTCAGGGGCATGTTCATGGAAATCAGTCGCTGTTATAAACAGTAACAAAAGACAAGATACAGAGGATTCAAACTTAGTAAGATCATCCTATACATAGTCAGTGTATGATTTTATAGCTTTATACTATAATACACTGACATGCCGAAAATCTTGTAAGTAAGGTTGAACACTGGACAGCATGTTCATGGCATGGTCATATTAACCCTTTCATGCATAGAGGTCACTACAGTGTACAGCTGTTTAATTTTTTTTTTTTCTTTAAATATGCTTGCAATTTTGGGCACTGCTGCATATAGTCCACTGTAGTGGAAGCTATTGCATCATCCTATACAAAAAAATCCCATTGGTTGGTCATTGTAATGGGAAAAAGAAGTCAATGAAATCAAGATGGCCGTTCAGACAGGGAAAACCACCAAACACCTTGGCTATTTTTGTTTCTACCTTTTATAAAATTATATCACTGCAGGTAAAAAAATATATAATTACATCAAGTAACATCTAAGGTGACATATTATGTAAAGATTTTCGAAATTTTTATTTTATATTTGAGGGAATTGTAGATTAATCATCTGTCCACTTAATTGTACATCATGCATCATTAGCTATTTTTCAACTTTTATGCAATGTCAATTACTTCCAGTGTTGTTTTTAAAATAATTCATATTGTTTAATGTTTTGGCTGTAAATCAACTTCTTTAATTGAGGAATGTCTGCCAGTACAGACAGTTGCAAGCAGAGAAGTAGGGTCAAGCAGTGATAGTGAAGGTGAGTCTGGAAATGTTACTGAGGGAGTTGAGGCTGAGGAACGGAGATGAAGGAGATGAGGCTGTTGAAACTAAGGGCACCCCAATATCCAGTATGCCCCTGGAAACCACTGGCCCCAGCTCAAGAAAGTATAAAATGCCAGCACACGAAGAACCAAGTACATCTGCATGCAGTGTCTTGTAGCTTTGTGCCCTGTATGCTTTGGCAACCATCATAGAAAATAGTCTCAGAAATTAGCAACAAGCATGATTTGACAGGAAATATGATACATGCTATAAAATACTATAAGAGAATATGCTCACTTAACAGTTCAGAGACTTGACAAGAATACAGTATGATAATACCAGTCACAATCAAGATTCTATAAGGTTCTACGGTTCAGAGACATTTTCTTGTGTCACAATATCCTCCTCAGTTCCACTATTCCAACAGAATACCATATTACAACTGTATAACTGAATTACATTTGTGTTTTTTTTACAACAAAAAATGCATGAAGTACACTTGAGTGGACAGATAAATATTTCTTTATCGAATAAAGATAGAATATATATTTTTTTTCAAACCTTGTTTTACATCCCTAAGGATGTAAAAAAACACTTAGAAAAAAAATCCTGACTGAGTTTATTATAATTCATGCATGAGAGGGTTAATGATCAGAGTTTATGACACAGCGGAAAAGATTGTGACCAGTAACTCTGGCCAGAACTGTCCATGTGAACAGACAACGACTTATATCCTGTCCCATGACTTTTGGCATATCATTGTATTGTAATGATAGTAAATCTGCATTTTAAAATGATGATCCTAATTGTCTTACCCTGCAGGCAGAGCGGTGAGGACAGAATTTACCAAATCCCAGCGGTGGCTGGATCCTTCGTAGCAGAGTCACAACATCCAGATGTTTAATACGCCCACTGCATGCAGAGGACAAGACATTTTTCAGTCATACGAAGCAAAAAAAAAAAAAGCATCCTAGCAATATCCTAGCAAGTGGCATCATGTTAAACTATGTTAAACTATTACAATTATTACAATGATTTCTATTCAATTAGATTTTTAATACTTGTTGTATATATGATTAATATATAATGTATTAATTTAATGATGTTACTACAGTCTACAGAACAGTTAAAATTTATATAAAAAAATAATAATACTTTTATATACTTAAAGCAGCACTAGGTAGGATTTCCTTGATTTTTCATCTTTTTAAAGAAGTAAAATCACAGCTTGAAACTCACTGCAGCGCTGCATTGAGGTGTAATAGGAGGAATAGCGGTGCTCCCGTGTCTGTGCCGGAGCTCCTCTGAGCTCAAACCAGACTCTGTAAGTTTTCCGAGGCGGCCGCTACCAATGCTCGCGAGAACTGCGACCTGCTTTCCGACCTTTAGTTTTAACAGTTTTACAACATTCTTTACAAACTAACATACAGACACTCTGGCAGAAGCTGGAAAGAGATCGAATATGTCTGTGAAAGCCAAAAACGAGAAAGAGAAACTAATCCGCCTGAAACATTTATTACACTCTACGACTGTAGGGGGAGCCCACGAGCAAAAAATCTCAATCCTACCTAGTGGAGATTTAATACAAAATTTTAAATATACAGTACATATGAGTTCGCTTGACAAAATAAAATATTTTTGTATGGATCCCTGCTGGTTACATGCTGCATAAATCCCTCAAAAAAGCTGACAATTTGATAATTTTCACTACTAAGTAACGGTTGAGAATGAGATAATTATATCATAGACACAGTTTAGTGAGATGAGGAAATACATCCCTTTCCTAAACCTTACAAAGTAGCCATATTTAAATATATTTTACACAACTGAGTGAGCGTTGAGTGGCCATCTACAAAAAAACAGTACACTGAAATAAACAGGCTAAAATCCTGTAGTGTGAACTAGGTATTAGATGTGTTACTTACGTCGCCTCAGGATCATACTCTGCCCAGATCTTCTTAAACTCATCCAGATGGTGTGGGCCAAGGATTGACCAATCACGAGTGAGATAGTCAAAGTTGTCCATAATCACAGCCACAAACAAATTGATAATCTACAGAAAGAGTGACATTTTTATCAATAAACAATCAACAGAGCTGATTTCCTAGTAATATTTCCTAGTAAATTTGCACATAATGTATTATAATAATAAGGTTTACTGTCAAATCTTCTCATATAAAGTGAAAAATGCATAATACTAATAGAACGATCAAGCATAACATTATGATCACCTCTTTGTTTCTTCACTCATTTTCTATTTTTATATAAACACTTTATAGTTCTATTATCAGACTGTAGTCCTGTATCTGTTTCTCTACATACCGTGTTTTTCAGACTAAAAATGATTTTCATACTTAAAATCCTTTCTTAATATTCTTATAATCTGATGTGCTGTATGTATGAATTCAGGTTTTGCTTACTGACATCGAAGTGATTTTATATGGTATACGGCACTCTGTTGTGTATTTACATTTTATTTATTTCGCTAGAACCATTACGCTGCCCGCTGCTCCTTCTCTTCTACCGGGATGTTTGCGTTTTTTGTGTAATATTAGTTTTTTTTTTTTTTTATTGTTGTGATGATTTTTTTCGTTTTTTATCTTTTGAAATTCATTAGAATATATTTTTGTAAGAATTCTGGGTTAGGAGTAAGGGTTTAGTTGGTTATTTTCCAATTTCAGATTTCTTTTTCAGATTTTATTTAATTTTTATTATTATTTTTTCATTCTTTTAAAGAGCAGGCCTTATTTGTCTTGACCTGTAGGCCATATTTGCCTTGCAGAGTAATACTTTGACTTATCTGACCTACATAATGTATAATTTAGGCCTTATGGTCCAAAACACGGTACTATATCCTCTGAACAGCATCCTCTGAGCACAGATGAAGAACTAGAGGATGAGCAACACTGTAAACTGTGCAGCATCAGATTCAGAGCTTCTGTCTCTGGCTTTACTTTATCTACAGGGTGTTTCAGCTGCAGGTAGGACTGTGTAATAGAGTGGAGGACAGTGAGTGATGATTAAACACAGTGTTTAAAAACTCCAGCAGCACTGCTGTATCTGATCCACACCTCATACACCCCCACCAGCATGTCTCACTATGTTTCATTATGTTATGCTTGATCAGTATAAATAACATTAATAATCTCAGTCTGTTTTCTTTAAAAAGATCAGAAGCCTAATGCTCACTTACCAAAAAGCCACAGATCATGTTGAAACTCAGGAAGTAGAAGACAGCGAAGTTGGTTCCGCAGGTGTACTCCTCTCCGGGAGCGTAGTCCGATCTCGGATCACACAGCTTCCCGGACATGCAGGCCAGCATCAGCTTCTGCCAGCCCTCTCCCGTCACCGTTCTGCAGGGCCAATCAGAGGTCAGATTGTCTTATTTGTATCGTATTCTGTAGTATCTGGTATGTGGTACTGTATTTAGTCTAGGAAACCTCGGACACACCGGTATAATATCAGAATGGCTTGTGGGAATGTCTGGAAGTTGGCGTTCCGGTTGATCTCTGTGCCGTCCACCAGCGCTATCTTACCAAACACCTACAGAGTGGTAGAGAGATTGTTTAATAAGTGCATTTTATCATTACTGACTGTAGACCATGTGTTTCTACACTGTGTTAGATACTCTCATAGCCTTATACATTTGTCATCTTCTACCCTATCACCACAGGACTACCTGTGAAAAAAAAACATTGGAATGAAGCCTTACAGAGCTCTGGAAAAAGTAAAAAAAAAAAAAAAAAAAAACTTAAAAATGATGAGTTACTTTGATTTTACCAAATTGAAAACCTCTGAAAAATATTAAAGAGGAAGATGGATGATCACAAGCCATCAAACCAAACTGAACTGCTTGAATAAAAAAAAAAGTTATCCAAAAGCAGTGTGTGAGACTGGTGGAGAAGAACATGATGCCAAGCTGCATGAAAACTGTGATTAAAAACCAGGATTATTCCACCAAATATTGATTTCTGAACTCTTAAATCTTTATGAATATGAACTTGCATTATTTCAGGTCTTTTTATTTGTAATTTCAGCCATTTTTATGATTTTCTGCAAATAAATGCTCTAAATGACAATATTTTTATTTGAAATTTGGGAGAAATGTTGTCTGTAGTTTATACAAAAATCATTTTACTCAAACATTTACCTATAAAAAAAATCAGAGAAGCTGATTCAGAAACTGAAGTAGTCTCTTTATTTTTTCCAGAGCTTTATGTGTGAATGCAATGATTAAATATGCAAGTGATTACAATATTAAAGTAAGGGTTGGTTTATTTGAAGAAAACTATACAAGAGGCAGATGGGCCTGTAAATCCCAGCTACTCCCATTTAGTGCAACATTGGTAATAAATCTAGGAGGCAGGCAGACAGAGGAAGTTTTGCAATCTGGTGGAGAGTTTTTGGGAGTCCTGCCATTAGAGAGAACACATGTGATCACAGGATGTCTAGCACACAACGCTAAGTTGTTAAAATCCCATGTAGCCATGTACCCTACACTGTAGCCCGACCCGCACCTCCCCAGAAATGTAGCTACACATTGCACGACATAGACAGCAGCAGCTGCTTTTGGTCCAAAAAAGCAAAAAGCTCACCTGCATCCCGATGACAGCATAGATAAAGAACAGCATTACTATAAGGAGCGCCACATGAGGGAACGCCTGGGGAAAAAACAGAGAAAGAGAGAGATACTGTTAAATTTTCTACGCTGCACAATTAAACCAAAAGAGGTGTCCACACACTTCTGGACATACTGTATAGTGTATATCAGGGGTGTCCAAACTATGGCCCGCGGGCCAGTTGAGGCCCGTTTCCTTTTTTGGAGCGGCCCGCGAGGTATTTTAGAAATAGAATGAAAGTTGGTCTGCTGCTAAGCAGGTTTTTATAATGTGAGATTCAAAGTTTGAACGCTAGGTGTCAGAAATGGGCCAAAGAGTCTAAAAGCGGAGAGGGTGTGCATTTCTAGTGCAGAAAAACGAGGCAAAGAGTCTAAAAGCGGAGAGGGTGCGCATTTCTAGCGCAGAAAAGCGGGGCAAAGAGTCTAAAAGCGGAGAGGGTGCGCAGTTATAGCGCAGAAAAACGGGCCAAAGAGTCTAAAAGCGGAGAGAGTGCGCATTTCTAGCACAGAAAAACGGGGCAAAGAGTCTAAAAGCGGAGAGATTGCGCATTTCTAGCACAGAAAAACAGGGCAAAATAGCCTAAAGGGGAGAGGGTGCGCATTTCTAGTGCAGAAAAACGGGCCAAAGAGTCTAAAAGCGGAGAGAGTGAGCATTTCTAGCTCAGAAAAACAGGCCAAAGAGTCTAAAAGCGGAGAGAGTGCGCATTTCTAGCACAGAAAAACGGGGCAAAGAGTCTAAAAGCGGAGAGAGTGAGCATTTCTAGCGCAGAAAAACGGGCCAAAGAGTCTAAAAGTTGCCGTAATTAAGGAGTTTAATATTAAGAGACATCAATTTGAAAAATCTTAGTTTACACTGTCAAAGATAAAGATAGTAAGTCAAGTAAAATGGTGTGTAAATGAAATAATAATACAAAATTTATTATTTAAAGTGGTATATTTCATTATTTGTTTTATTACAGAGTGTGGCCCGTGACTTCAAATATATTTCTCCTTCTGGCCCATAACATTCTGTGAGGATAGAGGCTAAACCCCATAACTGACCTGGAAGGACTTTATAAATGTCCACAGCAGGTTCCGTATGCCCTCAGAGCGGTTCAGCAGCTTTATCAGACGGAGCACACGGAAGAGTCGGAAGAAGGTGATGGATACTCTGGCGTTTTCTTCATACTGTGGATGAATAGAAATGCAGAATTTAGTAAGTGGTCAGAATGAAATAACAGATTTATCATAATTAGACATGTAAAAAACAAAAGCATGGAGTCAAATGTCTATAGGCACTTACAGCTATGGCCTGCAATGGGTTTGTTTCCTAAAAAGAGAAAAATAAGTTAAAACAGGTATTACATTTCCAACTATTTTTGTAATGATTAGAAATTGTAAAGTTCACACAGCGACACAGTGAAATAACACTCACAGTGTTATTTAACACATTTGGCAAATTTGCTGTGTACAGTTTCACTTTTGTACAGCAAGCAAATTAGACTGGAAAAATACATTTTAGAAGGGTTAGAGTTTTCCAATTTATCTAAATTTGCTTTAAAAAATGACATTTCAAACATGTAAGTTTGCTACAATTAGCAGGGGTGGGTAAAGTGAGAAACTGCTGTACTTGAGTAAAAGTAGACATATACTATATAAAACATTACTTAAATAATAATAAAAGTAAAATATTACTTTCTTTTCTTTCTATTTGATGTAATTTAGAGATAAATGCTTTTAAACATATGTGTATACTTTTAAATATACATTAAACGTCCAAAAAAAACTATAAAACTATAGTTTAGTATAGTTTTATAGTTGTTATATTATTTTGACAATTTAATCAAATGACCAAATGGGAATTCAAATGTCTTTTTAAGTCACGTTTTCAATTGAAGCTTGTTTTTACCAGAATTATGACTTATTATACACTCATTGACAAAAAGGAGTCGTTGCCACTGAATTAAACTATATATGTGTGTGAATGTAATGATGATGCATTATCATGTTGAAAAAAGCCAGTTAGGAGCCTTGCCATGAGGGAGATCAAACCTGACCACTGTTGGATTCCAATAGAACCTGGATTGATTGCTAAAGATGATCTGGTTCCAGTCTCCTGCAGTACAGGTTTCCTCATTCACAATACCACTGCAGATGAAGGTTATGGTGGCTGGAGAATGGATGGCCTAGATTGACGTAAATTTGTTGAAATGACATTCTGCTTAACTTGGTCCAATCATGCGTCTCTCTTCAAATCTGGAATCTAGGCAAAATGTATTTATTTTTTTCCATTTTTTCCCATGTCCTCCCAATTTAGATAGGCCAACTGTTCCACCCATTCAGCTGCTACTCAGCTGTATATCCCCCCAACACAAGGAGGGTGAAGACTAGCACACACCTCCTCCGACATGTGCTCGGAGGAAAGCGCAGCGACTCGGTTCCGATACATCAGCTCACAGACGCCTTGTGTTGATCCACATCACCCTTTAGAATGATGATGGAAAAGAACGCCATCTACCCACCCAGAGAGAGCATCACCAATTGTGCTCTCTCAGGGCTCCAGCAGCCGATGGGACAAAATGTCTTTGAGTGCATGTCTAGCACTGTCTGGTCAATGATCTCTCACCAAGAGGTACACTACCCAAAAGCTACGAGAGTCTATTAGAGCCTTTTTATTGGAGCAACAGGAGAGCACACCCTCTTTTGGCAAGACCCAGTGCCTTATCATTTACATATTCGCATAATATTTAAGACATGACTGCATGAGTTTAGCTGGAATCCGTGGTGTGTTACATTTTTGTTAACGAGTGTATTTCTATATATAAAATACTTCTACTTTTACTCATGTTATGTATAAAAAAAACAATTGTACTACAATTAGTTTTATCACTAGTTTGCTGAACTACTGCAAGCACATGAGATTCATTTTTCTGTTTCTCTGTTTTGATTTCAGAGTTAGAGCGTCAGCGTGTACCATTGTCAGTAAACCTGTTCACACACAGCAAGGCCCATGCAGTGCAGACTGATATTTACAGTGCAGCCGTGGAGGCAGTACAGTCCACCACTAGACTCCAGAGCAGCCTGGAGGAAACACACAGCTCAGTCAGATGGTGATGTGACAGAGTGGATGGAAATGGGACAACATAACAATGCCATACTTTTTAATACCATAATAATATCATACCAAACAGTGATGGATACGATGGTGAAATATAAAAAATCAGCGCAGAACACAGTAAAAGGTGTGGTGGGAGGCTTCAGAGACATGCAGTGATTGATTAAAACAGCTGTGAGTGGTGAACCAAGCTGAATAAAACTGGACAATAGTGATAGGCCTGTCACAATACGTATTTTTTAATGATTAATTACTAATAATTAATTAACCACTGATAAGATAATTAAATAGTTATGCAACTATACTCAATTAAAGATTTTTTTTTTTTCTAATTTTATTTCTATAGCATGCCTCCTCTGACCCATGTTGAGCAAGGCCAATTGTGCTCTCTTAGGGCTCCGGCAGCTAATGGCAAGCTGCATAACCGGGATTCGAACCATAAATCTCTAGTGGCACATAGTGGCTGCATTTTAGACCTCTGGACCTTTCCTGGGAAACAGAAAAGGCAGGATTGAATTGCTCACCACAGCAAGCCCTCAATACTCAAACCCAACTAGCATCTAATCCCAAACAGAATTTCAATATAGTCTTTATAATGAAAACAGGAAAAGTCAGGAAAAATTTTGAACATTTTTAACATATTTAATCATATGTATGGAGCTTATTTAACTAAACGGATAAAACTGAATAAATTACTTATTAAATGATTATGTTCAATTCCTTTCTTTTGAGACATTCCTTGGTGGATTTACTGGAAGGATTTGGGTCATTGTCATGTTGCATGGTCCACCTGAGCATCAGCTTTAGTTTTTGGACAGATGATGTATTACCTGGTGGAGGGCTTGCCAGGCCCTGCTGCAGCCAAGCAGTCCCAAACCATGACTTTTTCACCTAAATGCTATAGAGCTGGTATGAGGTTCTTATTTAAGCTCCGTATCTCAGTACATAGCTCCGTATCTTATCACTAAGTCTAATTATTTTCCATTTGTTTCTTTTGAGCCAGTTCTTGGAATGTTTTGGGTCGTTGTCTTGTTGCATAGTCCACATGAGCTTCAGCTTTAGTTTTTGGACAGATGTATAACATGATAAGCTCCATATCTCAGTATTATTAACATAAAGCTCAAATGTCCATATATTTTAATATATCCCACATGCTCAGTGGATCTGAAAAATGGCTAATGGCTGTAAAAACAAGGACGTGGCCATACGGTTGTGCTTGATCTGTGAATATACTGCGCAATAAGTCGATATGCTAATTATTGTGACAGGCCTACATAGTGGTGACAGGATTTCATAACCAATGGAAGCGTGATGAGGTGACCACCACTCATATCGATAAACAGACTGTGTGCTGAAAAAGTCTGAAGCAGCAGGAAGATGAGATGAGTCGGGCCTGGATGGAAGCTGGTTAACAAAAGTGAGAAAAGTTCTAACTCTGTCCCGTGAATTAGTGCTGGTACTGACCGCTTCGGCTTGTCTCGGGATAACGTGTATCTGGATGCAGGTTTAAAATACAAAACACGGGTCATTTCCAGCTATGGGAATGACTTGGCATTGTGCCATATTGAGATACCTGGTTGGGGTTAAATTATAATAATTGATAAATACGTCTAAACAGTTTGCAGATGATTTAGCTCTTCCTCATACTCACATCAACCTGGCTGAGGACCACGTCCACGATACTGCCGATCACAATGAGGAAATCAAAAACGTTCCACGGGTCTCCAAAGTAACCCTAAATAACCCACAAAGTGAATACATAGATTTTTTAGGGTACCACTTTAAAATATTACTATCCTTATAAACAGGTAATAAATACTTCAAAAATCAAGGGCAATAGACACCTGAAATTGCCAAATAGTGATTCCAAATTTATTTACAATGTTTTCTGCAATTTTCTTTACTTACTTTGTCTTTTCCATCATAAAACTGACATTCTATATAATTAACAGAGACATTTTCAGCATATTAGACATAGACATATTCATAATTGTAACACGTATTGATATAACAGTTATGTTTTAACTTATTATTAAATTTTATTTTAAATGCATCCATAACCTAATTAATAAAAATTGATAAAATCTTTCAGAAGGAATTTATAAACCTTTAAAAAACTGCGCTCTTATTTTAAATTGCAATTTTAATAGCATTTTCTACAATTTTTTTTTTGTGAAACTGTACATATAATTCTACATATTTCTAGAACATATATATAAAAAAAAAAAAATAAATCATGGAAACTACCTTTGCTTTGAAGGCAATGAGCTTGACGATCATCTCAAAGGTGAAGAGCACAGTAAAGATGACGTTCAGAGTGTCCGCAAGTTTGGTTATGTGGTCTGACTGGTTGCAGTGCTACAATACAACACAAAAAGCAAACAAGCAGAAATGAGCATAATTCTACTGTAAAATATTATGTAATATTTCAGCATGATTTTAAAGCTTGTCTTATAATTAGACTTCACTCAAATTCCAATTATCCATGATTCATGTTGTCTTGCCATGAGCATGCTGGCCAGTGTTCAACCTCACTCACAAGATAACAGCTCACAACTTATACAGGTGTGGCAATCCCAAGCCTTCCTCTGAGGCAAATCTCATGATGAATTTATATGTTGCAATCCCATGACTTTTGGCATGTCTGGGCATGCTTAAGGCCAAAACCTTAAATGTGTCTAGGAGTCATCTGAACATGTACCAAAAACTGGAGTTTCTTTAATCAACTAGCTTCACCTGGAAAAACATGTCAAATCTTAAATATTTCTTCTTTATTTTATTATATTTTTAACTGAATATTTAATTTTACAGCTTCATTCATGTCCAGGTTATAATGAATGTGGTTTCAGACTGTTTTACTCCACTGTATGTGTGTGTTTTATGTGGTGGTGAAATCACACTCACCTGTAATCCCAGACTGCAGGTGTTGAGTATGATGAGTAAGAACATGAGATACTCAAAGTAGCAGGAGGTCACCAGGTACCAGACCCGGTACTGATAAGGGTTCTTCGGGATGTAGCATCGGAGGGGACGAGCCTTCAGAGCATACTGCACACACTGACGCTGGAGAGGAATAATAATAAGACAATAAGATAATATAATATAATTACTAGTGGAAAAGGCTGAGTGACTATATAATAATGCATATTAAACCCCAGCAAGTTTAAAAAAACTGTACTGAATAATTTAATGATAGTATATATAAGTTACTAAATATCATTGAAAAGTTACTTTATTTCAGTAATTCAGTTCAGAATATTATATAGATATATTACACACATGAGTGGTCTATTTTAAGTGTTTATTTTTGGCTTACAACCATAAATTGGTAATGACTTTGGACTTGATAAAACACAGTGGACCAACACCAGCAGATGACATGTCTCTCCAAACCATCACTGATTGGTGGAAACTTCACTTTAGACCTCGAGCAGTTTGGACTGTGTGTCTCTCCACTCTTCCTCCAGACTCTGATTCCTTGATTTACAAATGAAATGTAAAATTTACTGATGATCAGTGTTGGTTTGGAGAGACATGTCATCTGCTGGTGTTGATCCACTGTGTTTTATTATCAAGTCTAAAGTCAGTGCAGTTTTTCCCAGAAAATCTTACAGCACTTCATGCTTCCCTCTGCTGACAACTTTTATGGAGATGCAGATTTTATTTTCCAGCAGGACTTGGCACACTGCCCACACTGCCAAAAGTACCAATTGGTCTTATTTAACATTCAAAGTTTCTGAGACACTGATTTTTGGGTTGTCATTGGCTGTAAACCATAATCATCAACAATAAAAGAAATAAACACTTAAAATAGATCACTCTGTGTTTAATACATCTACATAATATATGAGTTTCACACTTTGAACTGAATTACTGAAATAAAGTAACTTTTCAACGATATTCTAATTTTTTAGTAAACATTCTCTCAGAGGTTACTTTTTGGTAGTGTACCTCTTAGTGAGAGATCATTAATTGTTGACTGCTGAATGTGCATCATTAGACTGATTAAAGAGAAGAAGGTTGCTTCTTTCGATTAATTGCCCACCATCTCAGCCATTAATCAGCCAGCCACTGTCACCTTCATTTACAGTAGTGTAGTGAATGAGAAACATGAATTGCTAGGAACTGGAATTTTATCATCTTTAGGAAGGTTCTAAGATGAACATGTTTGTGGGTGGAGCATGGATGTATCAGGTAGAGTAATTTGTCCACCACAGAAGATAACGTAATTCTGTTACCTGGTTCTTGTCCAGCTCACAGTTCTTGAACTCTTGCTCGCCCTGCTCGCGGAAGGTGACGATCACAAAGCCCACGAAGATGTTCATCATGAAGAAAGCGATGATGATGAGATAAATCACAAAGAATAAGGAGGTGTCCATGCGGTTGTTGAAGACTGGACCCCGGTCTTCTGCATCAGAGTCTATAGCTTTATACAGCAATCTGTAGACAGACAGTGAAAATCAAATAAATTAAACCAAGTATATCAGGGGTTTTATGTCACAAAATCTAAAAGTGTAGAATGGCTGCACAGCTAAAGTGAATTCAACTTCAAAGGATGTGCTAAGATATGACGTCTCAGGTGGTTGCTATCATGTTGCTATGGGTTGCAAGGTTGTGGCTAGGTGGCTGCTATGCAACTGTTATTATTTCTCTAGGTGTTTGCTATGGTATGGCTAAATTGTTGCTAGGTGGTTGCTACTGGTGGTTGGTATGGTGTTGTTAAGTGTTTCTTCTGGTATCCTTTGAATGAATGCTATTGTATTGATAAATGGCTACTAGGTGGTTGCTATCTGGTAGCTATGGAGTAGCTAAGTTTTTACTAGACTATTGTTAGATGGTTGATTTGGTAACCTAGGTGGATGCTGTGGCATTTTTAAAAACACATAGCGCTCTGATATGAACAAACATCAGCTGGAAGATAGAGATTATTTAAATTCTCCAGTTTCAGCAACGGCTGCTGTGTTGAATACTGTTCCCTTATTTCGGCAACCACTGTGTTTTTCTATGCATGCACAAATAGAGAAAAATCCCAAAATACTCCTAATCAGAGTTTACATGGACTATGAAATACCATTATTGAACTAAATCCAGCTCTCAGATTTCTTAATCAGATTTTTAGATTTAGATGATATGAAAAAAGAACAATATAAATAACACAACAATATATAAAGTTGAGTTGAAACATAATTAAGCCTTTTGGAACAAAATAAAAAAAGTTCTCAAAAGTTATAAAAGGGTCTAAAACGGTCTAAAAAAGCTAAAGACAACGAACTCACTCTGGCCATCCCTCAAACGTGGAGACGGTAAAGAGTGCCAGCATGGCGTTCGGCACATTATCGAAGTTGAAGTCGCTGTTGACCCACTGCCTCTGGCCGATCTCTTTATCGTGAAGCGAGTTCCGCACGTGTTTCACAAACGTTCCCCTGAGTACCGAAACAAAAGGAGATCATTATCAAAGACAACATGAAAAGCTGTGCTTTACTGTCGTACCTAAAAGAGTAAATAATACCTCTGGCAACTCAGGCCAGAGAAGATAATGTTTAATAAAAGATAAGATAAAAATAAGCCTAAAAAAATGTACTCACTGACATTCCTCCTCAGTTAGCTTCAGTGGATCTGTGCAGGAGTAGAATTTACCCTTTAAAAATAAAATAAAATACAATTATAAAAACTTTAAAACTGAAATACAGACGAGAGATCCAAACTGACATGCTGAAATTTACAGTATATTATTACAGTATGTATAATAATCATGACGCATCACCACGGCATCAGCTACCGGAGCCCTGAGAGAGCATAATTGGCCTTGCTTTCTGTGGGTGGGTAGATGGCGCTCTTTCCACTCATCACTCCAAAAGGGTGATGTCGATCAGCACAAGACGTCTGTGAGCTGATGTATCAGAACCGAGTCGCTGCGCTTTCCTCCGAGTGCGCTGTGACGCTACTCGGCAATGCTGCATCAGCAGCAGTTCGAAAAGAGGCGGAGTCTGACTTCACATGTATCGGAGGAGGCATGTATTAGTCTTCACCCTCCTGGTGTGTTGGGGCATCACTAGTGATAGGGGGAGTCCTAACGAGTGGGTTGGGTAATTGGCCGTGAAAATTGGTGACGATTGTGACCAGCGGCTTCTGGTTCAATCTATCCATGTGAACAACACTATTTGATTTCTAACTTTGGAACACGGCAAAAGTCATGGGATATGACACTAGGTCCAGTCACATGACATTTAGCATGTCAGTGTACAAATCAGACTGGATTTACTGGATCTCACCTTATAGAGCTGGACTCCAATACAAGCAAACATGAAGTTCAACAGCATGGTGACCAGAATGATATTGCCAATAGTTTGGATGGCCACAAAGACACACTGGACCACATGCTGCAAACAAAACAGATCAAATAAATTCAATCATCATTTCTAGAAACATATACATGCACTCATTATAACAGCATAGCATTTGCACCAGACAGGAATAAAACTTGGTGGGTAGTCGTGCCAGACAGTCATGGAGTGATACCAAATGACAGTAGGTCATCTTCAGATGAGTTTTCAAACTCTTTAATCTACATTACAGTTATGCCAAAATGTCTGGCATGTATTGACCGTATAAAAGGGATTGAAAACATTAATAAAGGAAATTCACACTTTAAATAAATACATTTTATATAGATGAATAATATATATATATATATATACAGCTCTGGAAAAAAGATGAGTTTCTTTGATTTTACCACATTGAAAACCTCTGGAATATAATCAAGAGGAAGATGGATGATCACAAGCCATCAAACCACCAAACTGAACTGCTTGAATTTTTGCACCAGAAGTGGCATAAAGTTATCCAAAAGCAGTGTTTAAGACTGGTGGAGTAGAATATGCCAAGATGAATAAAACTCTTAAAACTTTATGAATATGAACTTGTTTCTTTTGCATTATTTGAGGACTGAAAGCTCTGCATCTTTTTTCTTATTTCAGCCATTTCTCATTTTCTGCAAACAAATACTGTAAATGATAATATTTTTATTTGGAAATTGTAAGAAATGCTGTCTGTAGTTTATAGAATGAAACAACAATGTTAATTTCACTCAAACATATACATGTAAATAGCAACATTTGAGAAACTGATTCAGAAACTGAAGTGCTCTCTATTTTTTTTCCAGAGCTGTCTATATTAAAAATAGGAACATCTAAATGAAATTACCATTAAAAATAAAAAACATAAAAAGTAAGGAATGTATCAAATTTAAAATAGAAAAAAGAATAATAGTAAAAGTAAATGATAAAATAAAATGATAAGAGTGATATGAAATGGTAACATGAATAATAATGAATTAAGATCATAAGAATCAAAATAAAATAATGAATCAAAAATAATTAATGAATAAAACATACAACATATTAAACCATATTCATATTTAATTGAATGATTCTTGTTTCCAGACTGCATACCTTCAGTCCTTTGGCTCTATTGAGGGCTCTAAGTGGTCTCAGGACCCTCAACACCCTGAGAATCTTAATCACGGAGATAGCGCTGGACCTGCATCAGAGAAAAACACCTGAGTTTCAGCAACGATCATCAGCAAAGGAACCAAACAGGCAGAAATCATTTAATATCACTACACTCACTCTAATCCCATAGAAAGGAGTGAAACGACCACGACGATCAGGTCCAGGATGTTGAAGGCGTTGCGGCAGAAGGAGCCGGTGTGCAGGATTGCACCATAAACTGTCATCTGAATCACGTCGTTCAAGAGACACAAATACAGAACACATTAAGTCACTATTGCATCACCAATAGAACAAAAGCTGTGTTGAGTTTCTCAGCTGAAGTTCTTTACCTTAAGCACAATCTCAATGGTGAAAACTGTGGTGAAGACGATATCAGCATAGGCCAGGATCTGTATAAATAAAAATAAAAAAAAAGTCAAATATATGCAGAATGAATTAATTAAAAATACAATATAATGGCGCTGTCAAATCAGAAAACATTTAAACACATAATATTTGAATACGTTTTTAAACACTGTGAAGGGTACCCACACAAGCACTTCATAACAGATTTATGAGCAGTAAAGAATGTATTTATAAAGCATTATTCAAACATTCATGAACAGCTTATGCCTTTACTCACAATGTGACATGGAGACTTGGTATGAAATAAATTAGATTGTATTGATAAAACATGCACAAGTGTTATATTTAAATATATATATTATATATCATATATATTAATATCTATCTATCTGTCTATCTATCTATCTATCTATCTATCTATCTATCTATCTATCTATCTATCTATCTATCTGTCTGTCTGTCTGTCTGTCTGTCTGTCTGTCTGTCTGTCTGTCTGTCTGTCACTCTCACACACTTCCTCTCGCTATCTATCACTCTCTCCCACCCTCTCTTTATCTCTTTCTTTCTCTATCACTCTCTCTCTCTCTCTCTCTCTATCACTCTCTCCCACACACGCACACACACACACACGCACACACACTTCTGTTTGATGTTAATGCTCTGCAGATTAAAATTCTACTTTAAAAAACATAAAAACTAAAAAAACCTCCTCAATACCCTGAGATATTATAATAATAAGAGTAAAAAAGTCTCTAGTTTGCCAGAGATAAACCACACTACACTATGATCTCTGATTTCTCCCTCCAAAAGCACAGAGGAATACCAGATTTAAATGTTATTTATCTAAATTATTTATATATATTTATATAATTCCGGTTTGAAAATGTACACTCATTATTTTGTTTACATTTAAATATCCACTATTAAATGCTTAATGCTATTAATGTGTTGTTGTGATTAATCTGATCTGATTTATTTAATTGATTGACAGCGCCAGTAAATAGTAAATAATTGTGAATAAGTTTCAGCACCTTGTTTCTGAATGATTTGGGGTCGATGGCGTCCTCAGCGGCGAGAGAGATGCTGCTGAGGAGGATGAGGAGGAGGATGAAGTTGGTGAAGGGGGTTGCGTTGATGGCTCTGTGGCACAGTTTACGGAATCTGGATGAAAAGGAAGAAAAAAAAAGTATGAAATTACTGGAAATGCAAAAAAACTGCATCTCTAAAAAGACACATTTAAGTTCAACCAAAAAGTGAAATTTGACATTGTGTTTTTTGTCTGACAGCAACAATATACTTGTGTACATATAACTGTACATACAGTATATATATAGTGTAAGGGCAGAATGGTACTAAAATGGTGCACAGGAAACCCTCCTTACAAATAAACACAGCTCTGTTAGAAAAGGGTGTGTTTCCTTAATTATCTTAACGTTTTACGAATAACTTTAAGAACAACATGAAATAACATAAGAACATAAACGTTGCGCCTGTGTCCCAAATAAATATTTGACGTTTTTCATCAAATGGTATTTTTTTCTGTAAAAATATACCTATTTGGTTACTGCATTTAGTCAGTTATAAACATCAAGTTTTGAGCTGTTTCTGAGGTGAACTTAGAACATGTTTGTGCTTTGTAGTATTAATTCCATACAAATATTATTCTAAAATATTCTGTAATATAATTATAGTAACACATCTATTCACAATGGTGGATTATTGTGTCAATAATAAATAAAAAGATTGTCTTTGCCTTTTGATTTTAATGTTCTTTGTACGAGTTTATGAAGTACGTTTTGGGAAACACACCCCAGATTTGTGTCTTAATTAAAAGCTGAAGAGAGTATCTCACTTGTTCTCTGGGCCAAAGATAAAGAAGGAGCTGGCTTCAGGCATGGGCACCACCGTCTCTTTCAGCTGCAGATCAGCCATGGGTCTGGGACGTGGACTGATGGGAATCTCCGGCTCTTCCTCCTCATCATCACCTGAACAGATCAGAGAGTTCAGAAACAAAATACAGGTCTAATCATTATACAGTGAATTCTACCATTAAACAAACTGGGCCCTATTTTAGTGATCTATAGCGCACTAGTTAATGGCAGATCCTGCGGCTTGGTTTAGGGTGAGTCGGCGTGTAAAGTAGAGGTGGAAAGTAATGAATTACATTTACTCAAGTTACTGTAATTGAGTAGATCTTATGAGTAATTTGTAATTTCTGAAGTAGTTTTTAAAATAGGTAATTTTACTTTTACTCAAGCACATTTTGACACAAGTAATTTACTTCGCTACATTAGAAAACTCCCCGTTACTGAGTAAAAAATAAAATCCTGGGGAAAAAACAATTGTCTGAATTACCTATATGACCATAACCTTTTAACGGTAAAGAAAAAAATGGATCATCAGAAGTCTATACCACTTGTTCTTAAAAATGTTTTATAGGGTGGTCTGAACAAATACTGCCTGAAAGGTCCAAATTATTATGTGGAATAATAATGTATATTTATTAATAATAATAATATTTATTATATTTATTAATAATAATAATAATTATTATTATTATAATTATAATAATTAACCCCTTAACGCCTGAATTAATGTAGCTGTATATGAAAAAATGTTTCATGTGTGTTTTACCTTTAAGTAGATAGTAAATATTGTTGAGATTATTAATTTCACTTTTACACAAAAATAAATAGAAATTTTGGTATGTTGCAAATTTGCAACAACAGGCAATATGGTCTATTTGGGGTAAATTTGGTATGTTGCAAATTTGCTACAGCAGACATAATGGTCCATACTAAGATAACAATAACAGAGTAATATAACAGTGAAAAATCAATGTTTTATTTATGCACCCAACAGCAGGCATTCAATAATAAATAACACCAATTACTGTCACCAACACAATATACACAAATATTACAGGAAACATTTCATTAATTTGAATTCTAGATTCATTTGAATTGTAAATTGTCAAAGGTTCCTAGGTCCGTGGCGAATATGCACTTGGGGGAATGCAGGCGCTATCTTGGCAGGTTGATTGAATCAAACGGTTAGTCGCATACATAGGCGTAGGAACCGGGGGGGATGGGTGGGACATGTCCCACCCAATATTAGAAACAGGTGGATTTGTCCCCCCCAAAAATGATATCAGTTCGCTCAGGTCAGCTGTACTATTAATGAGGAGACAGACCGGACCAATCACGGAGCCGGTTCAGGTATTAAGTCACGCCTCTCAGTAGAAACAGCCAATCAGCTTGCTGGTTTTGCGGCGCGCGGAGCAGAGGCAGTTTGCTGTTGGGGAAGCCCCGCCCCCTCGCTGTGAGATTTAGCAGCGGGATCGGGACGCAGCAGCTTCAGCTGATTTTAAAACAGAGATGAATATACGGAGATTTTTCTAAAAGAAAGGTAACGATAGGCTAACCACTTCAACTGTGATGATATGTTTCTGCTAGCTGGTTAAAAATACACGTCTCTGAATCAGCACACAGTTTAAACCCACTGTGATTAATAAACTGCAGCTGTGTTAGTGTGTAAGCTTATCTTTGGAATTAGCTAGATTGGGAGTCAGGGTTAAAGGAAAAAAATAAAATATATATGTAATGTTTCCCTGTACCTGATCAGCTAATCACTTTAATTTTCAAACTGTTTATTCATTTAGGATTACAGGACTTACTGTGAGCTATAATGAACGAAAATTGATTTAACTAACTAGTTATAGAAGCTGGATGTAGATGATCGCCAGAATTTCGTACAGTACTTTAAGTTGGTAGTTTAAAGCAGTTACTTAACCCCGATCACTGCCCTAAACTAGTGTTTTCCACCTGATCAGCTAATAAACAGTAATTTACTGAGTTTACCTGTTAAAATCCTTTAGCCCCCTATGGAGCCTAAATTAATCATGTATATCCACCAGAGGAAGCTCTAGAATATGCAGAACAGTTTTAATATGCAGTAGAATATATAAGAACTGGGTTGAGAAATACTGCTGTAACGTGACTTCTGTTCATTTGTATTTCACAGTAAGACCACATATCCTGACGTTTATAAAAGTCTCTATGAAACGTAAAGGACACCATCTTAAGAAGAGCTCTCAGTAGAAAAAAATAAAAGTGCAGGAGAAAATGTAAATATACAACAGAATTGACATGCCAATACATAATAATAATAATAATAATAATAATAATAATAATAATAATAATAACAATAATAATAATCTGTTATATTATTTTAAATATTAGGTGATAACTGAAAATTTTTGTCATATGTACATAATTCAGACATTGCTTGCATAATTTTTCTAACAACAGTAGCTGTAATGTGGAGTAACATGTTTAGGTTGTAAAATCACCTTATAATAATAATTTACTTTTAATTAAAAGTAATTTCCACAAATGTTGTTCTAGGAAACTATTGGGTGGGCTTGGGTTCATATTGGCAAATGTGTCCCCCCCAATATCAAGCCCGCTCCTACGCCCTTGGTCGCATATTTGCAACAACAGGCGTTAAGGGGTTAATAATAATACATTTATGATTTGTTGAACTTTTTAACATCAAATAATTAAAAGTAACTATGTAACTTTTACTCAAAGTACATTTTAATCTGAGTACTTTTATTTTTACTTGAGTAGAATTTTAGCAAAGTAAAGGTATGTTTACTTACCGTATTTTTCGGGCTATAAGGCGCACTTAAAATACTTATTTTTTCCCAAAAATCGTCATTGCGCCTTATAATGCAGTGCGCCTTGTGTATGGATTTTGCTTGTGTTTACTGACCTCGATTTTTATGTGGTACACGGCGCTCTGTTGTGCAGAATTCCTCACCCACGCCAGAAAAAGATCCCCCTCTTGGGCTAGCGCGCGGTTACCTTTGACTGCCGCACTGCCTCTCGGCTGTGGTTCAGGGTAGCTAGTTTCCACTGTAGCTCCGTGGCCAGAACAAGGTGCCGGTAAACTTTCCTTTCCACCCGTTCTGGGGTAATAGTACAAACTGTTTCTTTTTAGCGCCCACTTCTAAGTAAAGTTAACCTCTTAACACGCGCTGGCCCACCGGCGGGCCAGAAATATTTAATATTTCATAACTGGCTGTGTTTCTGAATAGTTATGAACAGTTACAGGTTCAATATAGACATCCAATATACCATTTTAAAGCTTAGAATCTCTGCTTTTGAGCTATTTAGCCTATTTAGCGGAATATCCTTTCAAAAAATAAACATTTAGGGCGAAATATGCCTTGGTTATGATTTTAATAATTCATAACTCTCATATTTGCGTTTATCGTTCGTCCATATTTCATCGAATGCGGTCATGTCATACACCATTCGAACCGTCTGGCTCTCCGGATTCCAGAACTGTGCTTTTACTGTAGGATGTATGTTTCATGAATTAAAGCTGCGTCAGAGCGCATGTTTCCAGTAATAAAAGGCTCTCCTTTTGTCCTGGGGTAACCTCCGGTCACTGCCGCCACCCCCCGAACACACACCCGCGCTCAGCCACAGGTCCTACCTTCAAAATGCGTCCAGACTAAAGAGAATCCATCAATCCAGTCTCCTGTAATCCACAGTTATATCCAAACAGCGCTGGAAATCACTTCATCCAGAAATGAAACTTATCCAATCTTTATCTCTGTTTTAAAACCGTTTTATTCACCGAATTCGGCACAACACGCTATTATAGTCAGAAGCCTCGCGGAGTAATGCGGTACTTGCTGTGCTTCAACATAATATTATGGTCTGTCGGAGCGTTGCGGCTACCGTTGTCAGGAGCCTCGCGGAGTAATACGTACTTGCTGTGCTTCAACATAATATTATGGTCTGTCGGAGCGTTGCGGCTACCGTTGTCAGGAGCCTCGCGGAGTAATACGTACTTGCTGTGCTTCAACATAATATTATGGTCTGTCGGAGCGTTGCGGCTACCGTTGTCAGGAGCGTCGCGGAGTAATACGTACTTGCTGTGCTTGTTGATTTATTGCTCAGAGATGTTGTTATTTTTCACAGATATTGTGAAGGATTTATTGCTCAGAGTTATTGTTACTGATATAAATAAAGTTTCATTTAGTGCGCCTTATAATCCAGTGCGCCTTGTGTATGGACTAACACTAAAAACAGACCGTTCACTCATCGTGCGCCTTATAATACAGTGCGCCTTATAGTCCGAAAAATACGGTAATTACAATTTTTCAGTACTTTTTCCACCTCTGGTCTTTGGTGTCATGACAGCACAAAAAATACGCCTTTCACGTCTTGAAATGCGCAAAAGGCATGTACTAATTCTCTTAATTATTCATGGGTGTGTTTTTTCGTCGTAACATGAAATAAACCAATAAATAGAATGAAATACAATGAAAATAGACTGTTGACGGGGTGTAAGATAACAACAAGCATCGAGACGTGCCTTGAGCAGGGTGTACGATAGGGCGCATTAACTTTTACTGCCTTTAATGATAATACAGAATTCAACACGTTATTTTACTTTATCCAGTGTAAAAATGTTGCTCTGAAACAATCAAGATCAAAAATGAACTTTCAATAGAAGACATCATACAATATGTTTTTTATACATACAATTTATAATGTATTAGTTCAGTGGAGGGTTTCCCAACAGCTTCTACAAAGTACAAAGACAATTCTTAGATGGTAGAGCGAGCTTCACACTGAGTACTCTCTCACCACGGTAAGATGTTCTAAATGCTGGAAACTAGGCCCTGGTAATCTGGTCATTTTGTAGCATTCCTGTTGGTCTTCATTCATCATGATATTTTTTGTGTGGCAGTGTGGTATAAATACATTTTTATGTGCTTTTACATAAAGCCCTTCTGTGAAATAAGAAGCTAATAAAAAGAATTATTGTTCTGGCTTTAATTGTCAAGGTGAAAGAAATGTTATGTAAAAATCTGAGATTTGTTTTCTCATGTGTCGTTTTTTTATTTAGGTCATAAACAGGTGGGCATTAAAGTGGAAAGGTTGGGAACCCCATAAACGACCACAGACTGCAGAGGCTAATATTTAGCTTTGCTTATAATAGTCCAGCTAATCCTGCACATCAGTGCTGCCATATTTAGAGCGGTACTGTATCACCCTCTGAGAACCCTAACCACTGCATGAGCCGCTAACGCTCGGGCTGATGAGCCATGTTCATCGCTTTTCTTCATTTACCTGGGAAATCAGCTGGAGGAAACGGGTCCTTTACTTCCTTTACATTTGATTCAAATTCATCCACCTTCAGCTGCAGAGAAACAGGAGCCAGACGGACAGATTTTAATACACAGATATAAAATACTTTACACTAGTGCATCTCAAATAAATTAGAATATCACTGAAAAGTTACTTTATTTCAGTAACTCAGTTCAAAAGGTGAAACTCATATATTATATAGATGTATTAAACACAGAGTGATCTATTTTAAGCATTTATTTATTTTAGTGTTGATGATTATGGCTTACAGCCTAAGCAAACCCAAAAATCAGTGTCTTAGAAAATTTGAATATTATATAACTAAGACCAATTGGTACTTTTGGCAGTGTGGGTCCTGCTGGAAAATGAAATCCACATCCCCAGAAAAGTTGTCAGCAGAGGGAAGCATGAGGTGCTGTAAGGTTTTGTGGGAAAACAAAACTGCACTGACTTTAGACTTGATAATAAAACACAGTGGATCAACAGCAGCAGATGACCTGTCTCTCCAAACCATCACTGATTGGTGAAACTTCACACTAGACCTCGAGCAGTTTGGACTGTGTGTCTCTCCACTCTTCCTCCAGACTCTGCTCCCTTGATTTACAAATGAAATGTAAAATTAACTGATGATCAGTGATGGTTTGGAGAGTAATGGAAACGTAATGGAAGCAACCCAGCTAATGATATTTGGTTAATGCAACATTTTATGAATGTTACAATTAACATTCCTAGAATGTTTAATCTGTCGAGTTTTCTGGATATTCTTTGAACATTTTTATTTAACATTTTTAAACGTTCTATCGCTGCAAAATCAATTGTGTTTAATGTTACCTTTAAAGTTTACAGAATGCTAATATTCTTTTAGGTGGGAACATTATTTGAGAAACGGTCTAATAACCTTGTGATGCAAACCATTATTATGTTACATTTTCAGAACGTTCCTGAAAATCTATTTCTGTAACATTAGAGGTTAATCTTGCTGGAAATTTTTTAAAACCGTTGCTTAAAAAACGTTTTTATAATGTTTCTATCTATGCCTCTCAGGTCATACCTTTGCTGTTGTGGGCATTCCTTCAGTTTTATGTTTGGACTTCACCAGCTTTGCTTTCTCCTCCTCGTGCGGCGGGGCTGTTCTGATACAGAAAAACACAGAATTCTACAGACACTGTCTGATATAGCTCTTAAAGATGCAGACAGAGGTATAATCTTCATTTAGAAGAAAAATAATCATCCAGTGATTTGATCACAAACTGTGTCACATTTTGATTATTTTTTTAGATAAAACCTACCAAATATAAAAATATAGTGTATCATATAATTGTACATACTACACCAGCAAAAATCTATACCATTTATTTAATTTATAAATTCATTTATACCTTTAAGAACCTGGTAAAATATTTTGGCCACGTATGGGCACATTTACTAAACTAAACTCTTACTAAACCAATTATGATCAATTCAAGTATTACGTTAATTAGATATATAAATAGATGATTTCTGACACCTCTATTATACAGAGATGTTTACCTCATGAGCTTCTTCCTCGCTTTCTCCTCTTCTTTCTCTTTCTGTGCTGAGGAAAGACTCTCAGCCTCGGTCAGGTTATCCACAGCGATGGCCAGGAACACATTTAACAGGATGACTGATCAATGCTTGCTGAGAAAAATGAGTATTAAATCTATGCAGCACAATGTGTGTGATGTGTCCAGTTGGCACAGTATGGGGAAAAAAAAAAATATATATATATATATATATATATATATATATATATATATATATATATATATATATATATATATATAAATCATGTTTTGTCTGGACAACCTTTTTTTCCTAGGTCAGCAACACATTCAAAATAAGCTAGAACATGGGTGATTTATTTACAATAAATTGACAATGAGATAAAAAAAACACTAACTTATGATGTTATTTTAAACTGATAATGTCAGCAGGTGATTATTATTATGATTTGGTACTAAAGCAGTGGCCATGAAAGATAAGAAGTCTCTGAGGCGCAAAAATGAGCAGAGGATCTGTAAGAATTTGTAATTTGTAAGAAATGCCTGAGAAAATTAACGAAATGTTATGTTTAAAACTGGGTATTTCAAATAAAGATTGGATGGATTTACATATATATTTTTTTCATTAAACCATTCAAGGAATCTGGAGGAATTTCAGCAGTAGCTGACAGAACCACATGGGCAAGATTACCTCTTTTGCAAGGATGTCCATGCATTTAACAACACAATGTAAATCACATGCTAAGATGTGTTTTTTGAAAAATATTGGGGACAAAAATGGGAAATTACTAAGTGGGAAACGTTGCAGACCTGAAAGACAGGAATGGATACATTTTATACAGGGCTCTCAATGCATTAACATGTGTGTAATGCGTTATTTTTTTAAAGCTAAGTAATAACATGACAAAGTTTACAGTGTCTGGTGATGTATTAGTGATTATTTTAGTAATATAAGCAGAGCTTTACTTACTGTCAAGTTCAGAAGGTTGATTACTTTGTATTTATGCTCAAATTTAGGCACTTCTGATTTAATAGTAAATGTCAGGTATTAACCCAGTACTACAAAAGGATACAGTTTCCAACAACATACAGGATGATGAAGTAAATGCTGACGAGAATTCCAGGAGACTGTGGTCCACCGTGAGCCATGATGCCATTGTACATGATGGTGTCCCACTCCTCTCCAGTTATAACCTGTATAAAAATATGTAATCTATTATAAACACAGACTGATTTTCCATCCACGATATACAGTATGTATCACTTACATTTATTTTGGTGGGAAGTAAAACATCCTGATATGATACATAATGATACATTAATGACTGAAATCTATAAGGTTTACATTAATCGATCAGCATAAGGCATCTGTGAGCTGATGTATCAGAACCGAGTCGCTGCGCTTTCCTCCGAGTGTTAGCGCTGTGATTCTACTCGGCAATGCTACAGCATCAGCAGCAGTTAAAAAAAAAGCGGAGTCTGACTTCACATGTATCGGAGGAATTGGCTGAGTAAATTGGTGAGAAAATCAGGAAAAAAATGTGAATAAAATCATATATATGAAAAAAACTACAGTACTATAATTATGTACCTCATAAATTTCATAGGCTCTAGAGTAGAACCCTTGACCTACATACACACGTGAAATCAATTATATGAAAGGGTTAATGTGGCCAATCGCAAGTTTTTCTCCTTTTTGCATCTTCTCTGAAGAGTGGCAACATGGGAGTGGCAACATGACCCAAAACATTCAGCTGTCAGTTTCCACTGTGAGGAAAATAGTGAGGGAATAAAAGACCACAGGCACAGTTCTAGTTAAGACCTGAAGTGACAGAACAAGAAAAATCTCAGATAAGCAGAGGAGAAGGATGGTGAGAACAGTCATAGTCAACCACAACCACAGATCAGCTCCAAAGACCTATAGAAACATCTTACTGCAGATGGAGTTACTGTGCAATGTACATATACTATTCAGCACACTTTGCATAAGGAAAGGCTGAATGGGAGAGTAATGCATAAGAAGCCTTTTTCCTCTCTACTCAGGAATATAACTGCTTTTTTTTAAATAAAACATCTCAAGAACTGCTGCTTTAATAGAAGCTTTGCTGAAGAGCAAGAAGAAAAATGGGATTACCTGGAAGACGCAGAGGAGAGCCTGGGGGAAGTTGTCGAAGTTGCTGCGCTGGACGTCCCTGTCAGGGAAGTTAAATTTGCCACCGAAGACTTGCATTCCCAGCAGAGCGAAGATGACAACGAAGAGGAAGATCAGGAGGAGAAGAGAGGCGATGGAGCGCACTGAGTTTACCAGAGACGCCACAAGGTTCCTGAGAGATTTCCAGTACCTGAGAGACAAAAAACAAAGTATTCATAAATAATGGGGGAAGAATGGGACCTGAAAAAGCTGCAATTTGCATGTATTGCCAATGCAGGTAGATGCTTTAAAGCATTGGCTCTCAGACTTATCTACACTCTAAAAATAAAACATTGGATAAACAAATAGAACTAGCTTTTCAGACATAGTAAAGGCATTTATGGCATATATATATATATATATACCATGAACTTAATAACAGCACTGAAAAAAGGTGACATATGATTTTACACATAAAAAAATCTATAGTAAAGGTAACAGACTCTGAAAGTAAATTTTATTCACAATTCTTGGTGGATTTAGTTCATTTGTAACACGCTCACTGCTGTATCTTTTTAGATCTTACTTAAATAATGTAGCATCACATTAACCCATGCATATTCCCTATTGGTTCCTGGTATCATCATTTTTTTTTTACCTAATATAGATGGTTAGGTTGCCAGAAAATCAATTTATATTTTAACTATTTAATTGACTCTATAAAACAACAAATGCAATATATATATATATATATATATATATATATATATATATATATATATATATATTGCATTATATAACAGGGCATATACAATATATTGCCAAAAGTATTTGTTCATCCATTCAAATCATTGATCTCCATGGTCACAGGTGTATAAAAGCAGCATCTAGTCATGCAGGCCTCATTCCAACTCCCATAATAATTCACAACATTTATCTATATAGCAAAACTAGAAATGCATTTCATCATTTGTTCAAATGCATTGCTCTTCCAGACAGGAGAACTTACTTTGTGATCTTCACAAAACGTAAGAGTCGAATGCACCGCATCACAGAGATTCCCAGTGGTGTCATGACATCTGCTGCAACCAGGATGATCTCCAGGATGCCCACAGTCACCACGAAGAAGTCAAATCGGTTGAAGACGGACATGAAGTAGGCCCGGAGACCAAAGGCGTACATCTTCGCAAACATCTCAAACGCAAAGCAGGTGAGCAGTATGTCATTTGCAACGTCTGCAAACATATGATATGTAGTTAAAGGTTTAGAAACCAGAATTTCATCAGATTTAAAGGGGTGTTCTATAAAAACTTGGTAAAAAAAACAGGTGGTTTAGCATTGTCGCCTCTCAATGCTCGGGTCTTGGGTTCAATTCCCTGTGTAGATGGAGCTGGCCCTGACCATAAATTATTATTAGAGCTAATATTATTAGACTATAAATGTATATGTTTTTTGTTGTGTGCGTTGGTTGTTTGTATGTACAGCTCTGAAAATAATTAAGAGCCCAGATCAGTTTTTCTGATTTTGCTATTTATAGGTATATGTTTGAGTAAAATTAACATTTTTATTTTATTCTAGAAACTACGCACAACATTCTTGCGAATTCCAATAAACATATTGTCATTTATTTGCAGAAAACGAGAAATTGTCGAATTTGGTGGAATAACCCTGGTTTTTAATCGCAGTTTTTATGCATCTTGGCATGTTCTCCTCCACCAGTCTTACACACTGCTTTTGGATAACTTTATGCTAATCACTCCTGGTGCAAAAATTTCTGCAGTTCAGCTTGGTTTGATGGCTTGTGATCATCCATCTTTATCTTAATTATATTCCAGAGGTTTTCAATTTAGTAAAATGATCCTCATATAAAGAAACTCATCATTTTTAAATGCTCTCTTATTTTTTTCCAGTGCTGTATATATTCATTTTAAACTTGTTTAAAATGACCTTAGATATCAACAAATGTATGAGTGCACAGGTTTATAGGACAGACCTTGAAAGCGAGTGGCCGATTCAGACTGCGGGTGATGCTCACAGGCGATGACCAGAGTGTTGAGAAACACCACGAGGATCACCAGCCAGTAGAACATTCTGGACTTCACCCAGACTGCGCACTTCAGCCGGAACACCCGGTTCCAGCGGCGAGCCAGGCGGCTGGAAATCAGAGCACAACACTGAGAGTCTACTGAGACAGAGACCAGTTTCAATACCACATGAAGGATTCAATTTCTCAGACAGGGATTAAGCCTAGTTCTGAGATTTTCTAATGAAAATAAAAGATAATCTAACACTAGCCTAAGACTCCCTGTCTGAGATACTAACTCAGAGTGTCCCATCATACTCACTAGTAGTACGCTATGCGGTTTAAACCTTCAATTGCAAAAAGGATCTCCGATTCCGAGTCGCTGTCCTTCAGAGGGAGAAGTCCTGTGCGAAGAGAGAGAGCAGGGAATGAGGAATAATCAACACAGTCATAGCCTGGTAGAACGTGTCCCTAAAATAAAACTGTGATTTTATATTATCTATATGTTATTATATGAATGCATTCAGTGGGTATGCTGAATAAACCTTTTTTAAATATGTGGTACTGAATTGCAATACTTCTCTAATACAAAGCAACACAAATTATGTGACCACCTCAACATTCCTCATAAATGGACACTAAGAGATACAAAATCGGATCATTAAAAAAAAACACTTCAGGAAGTGATCTGAGACACTGTCAAGTCACATGTTATTTCAGTGTAAACTCATCCGTCCCTCCAAGAAACATTCAACACCCAGAACTCCTCCCAGTACAACCAAAACACTAGTAATAATTGCAGATATCAGTCTAATCTTGTGTAAAAGTGGTTGACTAAGTGTAAATCATGATAATTGTTATCGCTATACAATAAATGAATATCACAATATTTTTTGTCACTCTTAGTATTGTTTGTTGTGTTTATTTGTGTGTATTTTGGTGGAAACATTACTTTTAGCCAGTCACACAGTAGCTTTACTGCTGTTGTAGTCTTTCACACGCTTACAGACAAAATCAATTTCACTTTCCTGTGCGTGTGCTGTGCCTTGCAGGTAATCAGAGTGTTGGAAAAATAGGGGTCGATGCTATAAAAAAGCATTGCATTTTGGGACTTGTAGTGAATCTAGTTGTAGTCACCAGGTGCTGGAGTCGACTTTATTTAAAAACATTTTTTTTTAAATGTATGTAGAAGAGGCATAATACACCAGCTTTAAACGTAACTCAATAACACCAATGCTGAATACACACACTATAGTATGTTTTTCTAAAAGTATAACAATATCAGGCCTACCTTGTCCTTCTTGATCAGCATCCAGCACTTCAGCATGCGTGATCCATTCCATATAACCTTTCAAATCTTCATCCATCTGCTGCCTTTCTCTCAACTTCTGATATTCCCCCCTAGACCTACATTTCTCTCTCTCTTTAGAAAACTCCCTGCACACAAATTGAAAGAATGTGTGTGTGTGAATAACATAATAATACATACAGTAATAAAACAGTTAGTACTGTGAAAATGAGTTAAATATATAAATACCCGCTCAGAACTCCAAGAACCAGATTGAGGACGAAGAAAGATCCCAACAGGATCATTGTCACAAAGTAGATCCATGCCCACTCATTACCGACCGCATCATTCACCTGTATTATAACAGATCCATGTGTTTAGCTATACATGAATAGCTACGTACTAGTGAATCTCACAAAACTACAGTTACTTTATTTCAGTAATTCAGTTCAAAATGTGAAATACATATATTATATAGATGTATTAAACACAGAGTGATCTATTCTAAGTGTTTATTTATTTTATTGTTGATGATTATGGCTTACAGACAGTGTCTTAGAAATATATATAAGGCCAGTAGGTACTTTTGGCAGTGTGGGCAGTGTGCCAAGTCCTGCTGGAAAATGAAATCTGCATCTCCATAAAAGTTGTCAGCAGTAGGAAGCATGAAGAGCTGTAAGGTTTGGTGGGAAAACAAAACTGCACTGACTTTAGACTTGATAATAAAACACAGTGGATCAACACCAGCAGATGACATGTCTCTCCAAACCATCACTGATTGGTGGAAACTTCACACTAGACCTCGAACAGTTTGGACTGTGTGTCTCTCCACTCTTCCTCCAGACTCTGATTCCTTGATTTACAAATGAAATGTAAAATTTACTGATGATCAGTGATGGTTTGGAGAGACATACTCATCTGCTGGTGTTGGTTCCCTCTGCTGACAACTTTTATGGAGATGCGGATTTCATTTTCCAGCAGGACTTGGCACACTGCCCACATTGTCAAAAGTGCCAGTTGGTCTTATATAATATTCTAAGTTTCTGAGACACTGATTTCCGGGGGGGTTTCATTGTTTCATTGCTGTAAACCATAATCATCAATAATAAAAGAAATAAAAGCTTAAAAGAGCTTAATAGAGACTGTGTGTAATACATCTATATAATAAACAAGGTAATCTGGCCTTTTATTTTCACAGTATCTGCCGTTACCCAG
Organism: Astyanax mexicanus; assembly: GCF_023375975.1. NCBI lineage: Eukaryota > Metazoa > Chordata > Actinopteri > Characiformes > Acestrorhamphidae > Astyanax > Astyanax mexicanus. The sequence goes on along the minus strand of NC_064419.1, from coordinate 42,507,798 downwards.
TAGAGAACGTTAGTCCAGCTCTCCATAGTGATACACTGGAAGACTGTGAGCATGGCAAAGCCAAAGTTGTCGAAGTGGGTGATGCCAAAGTTGGGACCAGGCCAGCCTCCCCTGCACTCTGTCCCGTTAATGGTGCAACGGCGGCCATTGCCAGCCTGAGCACAAGGAGATGGCACTTCATTCTCCCGTAAGGCGATGATGTCTATAACAGAGGACAGAAGACAGCATGAATAGTCTTGAGTTCAGTGTAACTAAAGCTTATTATTCTGTTACTGCTACAAACAGCTCTAAAAAAAAAAATAACAAGACAGCTTCAGTTTCTGTGTCAATTTCTCTGATTTTGCTATTTATAGGTTTATGTTTGAGTAAAATGAACATTGTTGTTTATTCTATAAACTACGGACAACATTTATTCCAAATTCCAAATAAAAATATTTTAATTTAGAGCATTTATTTGCAGAAAATGAGAAATGAACAAAGAGATAATAAAAAAGATGCAGAGCTTTCAGACCTCAAATAATGCAAAGAAAATAAGTTCATATTCATTACGTTTCAAGAGTTTAGAAATCAATATTTGGTGGAATAACCCTGGTTTTTATTCACAGTTTTTTCATGCATCTTGGCATGTTCTCCTCCACCAGTCTTAAACACTGCTTTTGGATAAATTTATGCCACTCCTGGTGCAAACATGTAAGCAGTTCAGCTTGGTTTGATGGCTTGTGATCATCCATCTTCCTCTTGATTATATTCCAGAGGTTTTCAATTTAGTAAAATCCAAGGAATCATTATTTTTAAGTGGTCTCTGGGGTTAAAGGAGGATAATAATAAAGTATACAGAGAAACAGACAATGTATATTCACTACAAAGTGATTCTATATGATCAGTAGAACTGATTAGATGAACAATAAGTGCAGAAACAATGAGGTGTTGTTAGAGCCAATACAGTATACATACAGTAAATACATATCTAACATTCAAACATGTTGAAGGTAAAATCCACCAATAAACTACAGTAGTAAAACAGATAACTGAAAGAATGAACCTGTTCCTTCATAATAGCAGGTTTTGTGCATCTTGCATTTGTACAGCTCCAAGCCCATGATGGCAAAAAGAGTGACCAAGAAGAAAACCAGCAGAACCACTTGAAACAAGGGTATCATAGCCTTCAGAATAGAGTTCATCACCACCTGCAGACCTGAGGAGGAAGAGAAGAAGAAGGTGAAGGACGTCTGTGTGATTAATAATGGTGGGTTTAAGTAATTAGAGTAAGAGGTTAAAGCAAGAGGCACCTACTAGGAACTCCAGAGACCAGTCGGAGTGGCCGAAGAACTCGAAAGGCTCTCAGAGCTTTCATATCAAACCCTCCTCCTTTCTCTGTGGGTGTTCCAGCTATTGCGTTGATTGTGTCCACGGCTAGGGTGAAGAGCCTGTGAACATCATATTAATATATTAATATATGTTAGTCCACAAGCAGTGATGGGAATAACGGCGTTGAAATAAATGGGGGTGAGTAACAAAAGTAATGCAATAGTTACTTTTACTGGTAACTAGTAAATCAGTTACTTTTTTGAAGGAGTAACTAGTAACTATAACTATTTTCTATCTATAACTATCTAACTTTTTCAAAGTAACGTGCCAAACACTGTCCACAAGAAATTAGAGGAATCTTTATAATTATACACTAGAGATGCATCTCAAAAATTTAGAAAATAAATGAAAAATTACTTTATTTCAGTAATTCAGTTCAAAATGTAAATTCATATATTATATATATATGTATTACACATCTATTTTAAGCTTTTGTTTCCTTTTTTGTTGATGATGATTGTTAAAAAAAAACTAAAATCTGTGTCTCAGAAAATTAGAATATTACAAAGACCAATTGGTACTTTTGGCAGTGTGGGCAGTGTGCCAAGTCCTGCTGGAAAATGAAATCTACATCCTACTGTAAAATATTTATTTATTTACAAACAGTACTAAAATAAATCTCAGGGAAATGTGTTATATACTAAAGTGATGTAAATGCACTTTTTTGCCAGAGCAACTCACCAATTTGACAACACACAATTGTCCAATGCACACTGTTCTACAAACTAATCAGTGTCAAGAATAGGGGATGCAGCCAATGTAGAAATATATCTTTTGGATTTTAAGATGTGAAAACTCCCTTAAATTAAATAGATTAATGCCTTTATTAGATGGTATGTCTAAAAACATTTCACCACACAGTATATATACATGTACAGAATACTATATGTATGTGCATGTATAGAGGGTGAGAGAGAAAAAGAGAAGAATAGAGATTAATCTCACCCCATGAAGACGATGACGAAGTCCAATATATTCCAGCAGTTGCGTAAATATGCTCCTTCGTGGAATAATAACCCGTACGCTATTATCTTTAGGAAACACTCCAGAGTAAAAATGACCAGAAAGATGTACTCCAGACTTTCCTGAAAGAAGAAAAAAAATAATTTATTAGATATCTGCAGTGATTTCATTCTGTATACATTTCAAGATTTAACAATCTGAAAACAGGTGAAAACACAGGGAAAACAAACCATGTAGTACCTAGCTATACTCTAACACAGAGCCCATTAACCGTTGATAAAGAGTGCAGCATTAAAGACCTTCTTCTACTGTGTGTGCTCTGATCTGAAAACAGCAGTGTAGGAGACAGTTGGATTGTGGTCAGTTGCTTTATGTTCATTAATTTTGTATAGAAATAATACAGATAAATACTCACCCATTTCTGGGCAAAAACCACATGCTGAGCCTGTGTGGCTTCAGCCTGATTCCAGATTGAATTAAGGTCTGATTTTGGCCCAATCGCTGCCTGTGCCGACACCTTGGTTTCTGAGTACAATATGGAAACTGGCCCGAGCCACATGTGCCAATGCCCCTGTTACAGAGTATTATACAGCAGTTGGCACGAGCCGCTTGTGCCAACTCTCTGGTTACTGAGTATAAAGTACATTGGCCCAATTCCATATCAGCATATTGCTTAGGCTGTTTCTTTATTCTATTTGGGATTTATTCCTGTTTTTCTGGCCTTAAAACATATAGACCAGGGCTGTCAAATCTTATCTGTAAAGGGTCGATGTGGCTGCAGGTTTTTAATACAGCAAAAAAAAGACTGACCAACTGATTAAATAAGTGTATATAGGTCTGATGCTGGTTGTTTACAATGAAAACCTGAGATGGATAGTCTTATGCCAACTTTACTCCAAACAATTTTCCAGTGTTGCATACAAATTCGAGTCGGGATAAAATCATGAGAGTCTTGCTAGAGTTGCATTGCGGTGGCATCATCTTGATGGTTCAGCGTAAGGTGGTTAGGATTAAAGGTTTAAGTCAGTCTTTTGCTCATCCTGGTGTTCAGATAAAATCAACCGTGTTTAATATTATGTTATTATGTTAAGTCTTGAGACTTGGCTCACGCAAATAGGAGATGATGCAATTTTTTTTTGCATAAATAGGCTCTATGCTGGTTAAAAGCTAAACTGGGCAGCAATGATCCAGTATAAGCATTGAATGTTTATTACTTCTTGGGACAATTTCCCAGACTGGGATTATGCCTATTTCTGGACAGTACAGCATTTGTTATGGTGATTTTCCATTAAAATAAAATATAATAGAACACTAGGCTTACCGGTAATCCTGGTCTGAAAAACTGACTTCTCATCAATTTTTTTCATTTTTATTAATGTATAAATATCCTTTGTACATTTTTAAGAATCTCTGCCTAATGTAATATATACCACAATTGGCCCAATACCATGTTTACCAAGTATTTAAGACTCTAATGGGCTACTCAAACATTCTCTAACAATATGTCTAACAAAATTTCCCAGAAAGGGATTAAGCCAAGTCTTTGACTAAACAGCATTTTGAATGGAGATTTTCTATTGAAGGCAAAGTTTTTAAGGCATAATACCTATCTGGAAAACTGCCCCATTATTTTTAAGAATGTTGCCATTAATATTTTCTATGAAACTGTAAATATATGCTATGATCAGGCCAGAAAGCACTTCTACCAGAAGACACGCTTGTGTACTGTAGGTAACGAAAGCTGATTATTCTCTCAGTGAAAGCGAGCAGCCCTTTGCTGAAACACTCCGACCTACTTCTGGACGCTGTGGGTGGGGGCTGTTGGGTCCAGTTCTCAGATTAAATTTCATGACTTATGTTTGAGGAATGGCCAGGCCAGGCTACCGGCCCGGCTAGACCACTGCCACAGCTGAGGACGGGGCCATGGACAGGATTATAGAGACCATTACACCCATTACAGCCATCTGAGCCCCCACACACTGGATACACTACTACTATTAGAATCTGAGAATATGACTGAGCCAGCCGCTGGGCAGCAGATCTGACCCAGATAGTTCAGATGCTGTGTAGGTTGAGGGCTGGACTGAATGTTGTTGATTATAGTTGAAGTAAACGATTAGTTGTGAAAATGCCGTATATACAGCTCTGGAAAAAATTAATAGAGCACTTCAGTTTCTGAATCAGTTTCTCTGATTTTGCTATTTATAGGTTTATGTTTGAGTACAATGAACATTGTTCTTTTATTCTATAAACTACAGACAAAATTTCTCACAAATTCCGAATAAGCTTATGGTCAAAAATTGCAGCGCTTTCAGACCTTATATAATGCAAAGAAAACAAGTTCATATTCATAAAGTTTTAAGAGTTCAGAAATCAATATTTGGTGGAATAACCCTGGTTTTTAATCACAGTTTTCATGCATCTTGGCATGTTCTCCTCCACCAGTCTCACACATTGCTTTTGGATAAATTTACGCCACTCCTGGTGCAAAAATTCAAGTTCATCTTGGTTTGATGGCTTGTGATCATCCATCTTCCTCTTAATTATATTCCAGAGGTTTTCAATTGCGTAAAATCAAAGAAACTCATCATTTTTAAGTGATCTCTCTTTTTTTTCTTTTTTTTTTTTACCAGAGCTGTATATAGAAACTTCCTTCTCCTGTAATCTTCTGTAAACTCTTTCCCTGCACTGTAAAAAAAAATCCCTAATAATTTGCACAATATATTCCCAGGAAAACGAAATACACTCTTTTTTTAAATATGTCATTGTATTTTATGTATAAGTGGATTACATTAAAAAATATTACATTTTACATTTTACATATTATTTTAGCTGACCATTTTAACAGTAAATGACTGTTGTTATCCAGATATATTTCTACCCCCTTAAAGAATATGTCTACAAATAGTTTTAAAATAGCAAGAGAATATGTACCAAAATGCATTTCTGCAAAGGCTTTTTTTTTTGCAAATATTACACCTGTAAAAAAACGGAGAGGTCCAGTTAAATTACATGACTTTAAAGTATTTCGTTAAAAAAAATAATAATGTAAAAAAAATGTAAAAATACAGAGATTTTTTGTAAATAAATTTTAACTTACTGTCAAAATATGACAAATTGTACTGACGTTTATTACATTTCTTTTTTTTTAACATTTTATAAACCTAGCCCTGGTGCTAATCGTAACTGCCAACACTGTTGAGAATCAGCAGCCAAAAGTCCGTCAGTTCAAAATTCTGTAAGAAAATCTGCAGATCTCTATTTTTGTACGATATATATTAGTACTGAACTACAGTAATGGCTACAGTAATGGTAATTGGCACTCGTAATGGTAAAAGGTCAATTACACTCTTAAAAATAAAGCTGCTAAAAAGACACTTGAGAGAGATGCCACAGTGAAACAACTTTAGGAACCATAATGAGATGTTTGACTAAGAATAACCAACATAAATTAGCACCAGCAAGTGAGCAGCAGTTCTCTTATAAAATGGGGGATCACTGGTGGAGATCCTTATCCACCATCCAACCCAACACCAATAATGTGAACAAAGCTCCATCACTGGAAATGCCATCTCATTTATCTCAACAAACACAAACACCTAACCCTCTCACCTGAACCAACATAAAGCCCCCCAAATAACCCCAGTATAAGAGAAAGCGGCGATCACAGAGCACAGAGCCCCCCCACTTTATACACCGTAAACTACATTTTTGTAACTTTTTAATAAATAAGAGTTTATTTTAAATCATAAATCCAAGCCTGAAAACATTTAAGGTTTTTAATTTGTGCATTAGTGCTCATACACTCCATTAAAATAACTATATCAGCAACACACTGAACGCAGGTTGCCACACGGTGTGAAAATCCCCCTGGGGGTTTGTGTATATCTTGGTAGCTCACACTCATTCCAGAGGACTGCAGGTCTGCAGCTTCATCACTGCTGCAGCTCCTTACCCAGTGTCTAAATATAAAACCCAGAGCACAAAACAGAACCGGCCCGACCAGCAGCAGCTGCCCAGCTTCAGTTTCAGACTCAAAGCATCTCACAGAGTATCAGTCACTGCTCAGGCCTGAGGGGATCTTCAACAACACTCCCAACAAATGGACACAATAAACAAATAAATCAGTATTTATTATAGAAAATGATTAGCAGAATTTATTTAATGACTGTTATCTACAGTTATAGAGAATATTTCTTGTTTGTACATTTCTAAATAAAGTCCAATTAATATAAATTATTGTAGATCAAGGGTCCTAAAACTGATAAAAAATTATTTCTAATTTTAATCTCATTTTCTCCTTGATTTACAAGGCCTTTTACTCAACCCACTCATTTAGACTCCCCCTATCACTAGTGATGCCCCAACACCAGGAGGGTGAAGACTAGCACATGCCTCCTCCCATACATGTGAATAAAGCTTAGATCGGAACCAAAATATCCAGCTCAACCCAGCCTGCCCCATAAACTCATTCAAGTCATTTTGAGCCTGAGCCCAATTTAAACCAGATATTTTTTGAGTAAGTAGTTGTTAAAATTGAGCTTTTGAAAAACATTTTGGTCTGTTTAAATGAGCAAAATCTGTTCAGAATGAGGGTAATTAACACTGCAACACTGAAGATGAGCTGTTATTTAAGAAACAAATTTATTAACATTAACATCAGTAAATTAGGCTACAAGAATGACTTTCCTCTAATCTAATATTATTTAACATGGTGTGAGAATAGACAATTATTTTAAGCTTATATTGAGCTAATAGTCTAAGTGCAAAAACAAACAAAAAAAAAAACAGTAATAAAGCTATTTACTGCAATGCACAGTGCTGCAAGTCAAGTAATATGGACAAGTGGAGTCTGCACTTGTGCAACTTTTTTTTTTAAACAGTTTGATTTACTACTTTGCTGTATTGTGATTATAATGCCCAAGCTTTGACAGTGGTGGGAAATCTCGACCCGAGTCAAGTTCGGGCAGAGAATCTAAGCTTTATATGAGAATAAGATTACTCATGTCAGATGTTAAATAAATAGGTTGTGTGAGAATAATTATCTTTTTTTGTACTTTTTGGTTACAATTTAGAAAAGGTAGCAAAAATGTATTGTTTGGGTATCGGTATTGAATTTAAAGTATCGTATCGGTACCGGTACCGATACTACCGGTACAACTTAAAAACGATAATGTATACTAAAATGTATACTTCAGTCCAAACTATGACCCATTAAAAACTTTTTATATGAACATCATGAGCAGCCCTGTAATCCATATCAATCCATATCAATAATCCATATCTAGGAAAGACAGTAATTGATCCTACAGCCTTGGAGAACAATGAGAACTTACTGGATGGACAGGGAACACTGCTAAACAACGTCAGCAACAACAACCGATTACAGAACTCACCAGAGTAGTGTTGGTATAGTTGGTGTCTTCCTCAGGCATGGGCAGAAAGACAGCTAGAGCCACACAGTTAGCAAAGATCGTCAGCAGGATGATGATCTCGAAGGGTCTGGTGGAGACTGATCAGGAAAACAACTGACAAAGTGATCAATTACACTGACATGCCAAAAGTCATGGGACAGCTGTATGTAAACTGATCAAGTGTTACCTCAGGAGACAGCTTAGGAGAACCCACATACCCACATACATATAAACTGTGAGGTGTTGCACCAACTCCAGTCCAAAACTAATGTGAGTATTCACGTGACTTATCAGCTGTAGTTTTGTTTGTGCTCATAAGTTGACTTATCATTACTTAGTTTTAATACAGCAGCACCTGTAGAACTACCTCATTGTTCTGGGTGTATAAATAGTGTTTTTAATAAACACTTTCAAAGTTTTCCCATGACATGGCATGTCAGTGTATAATATAGGTATACATATATAGTACATATACAATAATAATAATAATAATAATAATAATAATAATAATAATAATAATAATAATAATAATAATAATAATAATAATAAACCTGTTACATGTTATATAATAAAATATTACATTTTCTGAACTGCTTGAATTTTTGCACCAGGAGTGGCATAAAGTTATCCAAAAGCAGTGTGTAAGACTGGTGGAGGAGAACATGCCTGAAGATGCATGAAAACTGTGATTAAAAAACAGGGTTATTCCACCAAGTATTGATTTCTTAACTCTTAAAACTTATGAATACATATAAATATATGTTTTCTTTGCATTATTTGAGGTCTGAAAGTTCTGCATCTTTTTTTGTTATTTCAGCCATTTCTCATTTTCTGCAAATAAATGCTCTAAATGACAATATTATTATTTGGAATTTGGGAGAAATGTTCTCCATAGTTTATAGAATAAAACAACAATGTTCATTTTACTCAAACATAAACCTATAAATAGCAAAATCAGAGAAACTGATTCAGAAACTGAAGTGGTCTCTTAAATTTTTTCCAGAGCTGTCTATATTTCACATCTTAATTAAGAAGACGAGTACAGTATATGTTCACTGGTCACTCTGTGTAGTAAACACATTCACCAAATAGTGAAAAGGCACACCATCAGCTTTCTTAAAAGTCAGGGCCTGAGTCTCCATGTTATTTTTAAACCGTGCTCCACATCGATCGTTAGCCAAACATAACACTGAACCAGCAGATGATCTGTATAAAGTTCTAGCGCTCCTTTGTAATGGTTTATCTTTATAATATCTGGGTCACAGTGTCGTATTTAATCAACCTAACGTCATACTGAATTGTTTACCTTTACAGCCTCATCAATATTATTCTATAACCTACAGTCTACAGTCAAAAACTCTGTAGTTAAATATATAGGCCACTGCTGTCTGAAACTCCATCCATAACTCAGCTCATCAATCTGCCACAGCAGTGCTGTACAGGAGCGTGTAATGAGCAGGAGGAGGAGCGTGAGGGGGTGAGGAGGTAAGAGAGTGAGGGGGCATTTCTGCCAGCAGGGGCAGCTCTTCAGAATTTCCCTGCCAGCTCAGCATCATGTCCAGCACAAGTGATCCCACACAACAGCTGCACACACTGCACCCAGAATATTATCAAACCATTTCAACAGGCTGATTAAAATGATTCAGAAATGACGTCCACTGCTTACATCAAAGCACACAGGGTCTATTTATAAGACTCCATAAATGGGAGCTGCATATTTTTGTAGAAAATGTAGCAAAAACTCACAGAATTGAACTTTTCTTTGGGCACATATGAAGCACACTCAGCCATTCCAACATTAACACACTAATTATATAATAGAAGGTACAAAAAAAAAAAAACTCAGTAATAAAGCTGATTACTCCATGCTTGGAGTGTTGCCAGGTATAACACAAAGGTCTTTTTCATTATTAATCATGTTTTAAAGCTGCTTTATATACCATCACCTTCCTAAAAAAATTGACTTTTTATGCCTAAATGATTTCCTCATGATGCTGCATGGCCACCAACAGTAAAAAAAATAAATACATAAATCTACATACTTAGTTGATTAAATCATTTGATTCTATTTCTTTTGAATAATGGACTATATCAAGAGTGTGACCTAAGCTAATTTATTATCAATTTCAGTCCAAATAAAATGCGATATTCAATGTTAATAGTTTTCCAAGACTAGGCTACTTTTACTGAACTGATTTCCTCGATTCAGGGCTCATCCCAACTGGTAAGTGACAAGATTTATATATACTATAATATAAAGTTAACTTCTGATTTAATAAAGGATATAAGCTTATTATTAAGATTTATTGAGTTTCTTTGGTCTGCATTGGATGTCCAGAATTCTCCTCTGAGATCAATAAAGTGTGTCTAACTGTGTGTGTGTCTGTCTGTCTGTGTGTCTGGTCAGTAAAACAATAAGTCAACTAAGCTAGAAATGCTGTACAATTTGTGGCTCTTAAAATATTAAACTGTTTTCTGTTTTTTTTTTATTAATATTTTCTAAATGTTGAATTAGGATTAAGGGTTCTGGTTGGTTCTGCTGTTCAATGATAAACTATAAACTATCCTCCTAAACCACTGAAAATTTTAAATAGGACTTTTTAAGTCATATATTTTTTATGTTTCCCAAAAATCTTTAAAAAAGGAGTTGAGCAATTATTTTAGGATGGTTTCGATATGGAAAATAGCTTGTCGCTTAACCAATTCCCATGAAGGTAACATTTTCATTATAAAATAATATTTAATTCTGACATTATATAAAATATAAGATCCATATTTTCTATATACACTATTAACATCATATCACACTTAATCTATATGTTCTTTTATTCATTTAAATACCTTTGCCACGGAGTTTTTGTTACTGCAGTTATCTGTGCTCTTTTGTGTTACATTTGTCATTTTATTTGTAAGTGTGAATTTATGAAATTAAGTTTTAAAACATATCCACCTGGATTCTCACTCTAAATGACCCGTACACCAAGAATATAAAGGACCGTACAAAAACACTTTATTACTGCAAACAAAAGCTCACTATAAAGCCAGTAATAAAGCTAATTATAGCAGACATGCTAATGTTAAATTTTAGCTAATCTGTGATTATCCCACCGCTCTCCACATCTAAAACCACAATACAGACATTACCAGCCAGGACACGCTCATTTATCACACAATTAAGGGGTAGTATATATTTAAATACAGCCCTAACTTGTGTCTCTGTATAATATGAGGTCAGTCTTCACATCAACGCCCTGAACAGTGAAAAGACCTGAGCTCAGGTTTCCATTCAGCCGCGGCAAGTCTGACGGATAACAAAAGCTTAACACCTTCACTCCGGCTCACAATAAAGATTTCAGCTGATTAAACACAACAACCTCCCCTCCATTACTGCAGATCAATGCAACCAAGACAGCGGAACATTACTGAGCCACAGCGGTTCTGCCTGGGGGTCGTAGGCTAATCGGTTAATTTTTATTTTCGGTTTTATTTCTGCCTTACTGTACGAGTTTCAATCACAATGGATAAATGTTTCAAAACTATGGTATCAGTGCCTATTAGTTAATTCAACAGTCTACATTAATTGTTGTGCTGTATTTTTATGTGGGCTGCCAAATTTACAGGACAGGCTACATGACTAACTACCTGATAAAAAAAAAATAGGGAACATAGGGAATTTTATTATGGTAAACTAAGATAGTTAGCTAGTTCTGTTCTCCACTGCTGGAGTAGGTAGATATCAGTGTTTCAGGCAGCACTCATGTCTATGTTACCTTCTGCCTCTCTTCTTTTAGTTAGACTATTATATTGTCAGATCTGCTGGAGTCGTTAACCACACTCTGATAATGTTCACATTCTCTTTACTTACTAAATCCAAATCTTCTGTCACCCGCCAAAGACCAGCTGCCTACAGTTCAGCTACTGCTACTACCACTTGCCTTGGACTAGCTGCCCACCCAGCACTATCGACTATACTGTAAATTCTGTTTTTGCATGTGCTGTTTAAGATTTTGTGGGGAATAAAGTGGGTCACGAGTTGTAAAAAGTTGGAAAATCTAAATCATTATCTAAAACATATAGAGGGCAAGGCTAAATCCCAATTGGCAACAGTTTGCAACTCCCAAACAGGGTAGGCCTTTATGATGTTCAACAGAAAGTCTAGACAGTAACAATCACTCCATTCAACTATTTATGGACCTAGTAGAGGCATCAGCCCAGCTCCAGTTTGATTCTAGACTTGATTCTTACATCGGGTCAGAGTGCTGTATGTGCTAACTCCCCGGCAGCTGAGTATAATATATTGGCCTGAGCCACTCATCTCGCCAAAATCTCGGTTGGCCATTAAATACAGGAATCATCCTGAATCGAATGTGATAACACCCCGGTAGCTGAGTATAATATGGGAGTTTGCTGAGTACAATATGACAATTTCCAGGAGTAGCTTGTGCTAACATTCCGGTTGGCAGGTTTAATACAACAATTGGCCTGTGCCTCAACACCATGTTTGCTGGGTATAACATGGGAATCGCCCTGAGCTGCTGGTTTTAACACCCCGGTTACCAAGTATAATATGGGAATCAGCCCAAGTCACATGAGCTAACACCCCATTTGCTGGGTATAACATGGTTATCGCCATGAGCTGCTGGTGTTAACACCCCGGTTACCAAGTATAATATGGGAATTAGCCCAAGGCACATGGGTAAACACCCCTGTTGGCAAGTACAATAGGACAATTGGCCCAAGTTGCATGTGCTAACACCCCGGCTAAAAAAACACATTTTGCCTGATTTCACATGGCTGATGCCAAGTCTCAGCCAAAGTTGCCATAGTCTAAAAATCGAGAATGGAGAATTTGAGTTCCAGTCTAAAAAAAAAAAAGTGCTTCCTTTGGCCATGTGCTTTCTTAAGTACAAATGCTAAGCGGGAATTTTGACTTAGTACTAATACTAAAGCAGTCCTTCCTGCCTGACACTATAAAATTTCCACAAATTCAACAGTTTCAACTGGTGGTCAACACCAACTTGCCATTATGGAGACCCCAGATATAGCCAGGCAATGTCACAAAATGTCACAGTGCATTAAGGTACTCTCTATGATCTTAGGCCAGCCACAAATCCTACAATGCATTTGAAGGATACTTCCATTCCACGATTTTGGTGCAGGCCTTGCGGAAGGGGTTCTTGAGGGTGAAGAAAAACAGGGAGCGAGCAGGCCTGGGGTTCCCACCAGTGGCCTGCAGCTTCTTCAGCTTCTCCCTTTGCTTCCTCTTCAGCTCCTCTTCGTTCATGATGAACGAGGCCAGGGCTGAACCTCCACCGGAATCCATTTTTGTCACTCACAAGGTCTCAATTCTGGAAAAAAATCCCAAAAAGCCAACAACCCTAACCAAACCCAAAGCTTTTCCGCCAGTGTTCCACAGCCTCCAGCAAGAATCCCAACTTCCCAACTTTTTACAGTCCTTCGGGTCTCCCAGAAGTCTGGGTCAGACCTTGTAAGTGTGCTCCTACACCTCCTCCACCCTCCGTCCCCCTGCAGCTCTCTCGGATGGAAAGACGCTGCCTGGCTCCTTGGCCCCGGCCCCCTTGCCTGGAAAACTTACACCAAGCAAGGAGAAATTAGAGGAGCGCAGAGCGTTTGGGATGCAGTTGGCCCGTGTCAGGTTTATATATAGACGAGCTGAGTGTGTCCATGCTTGGGGCTGGGGGAAGAGGGTTCTTCAGCGTTCGACTGGGATCTGAAACCCAGGAGAAAGCAGGACAGCTGGGACGAGCAGCAGCCACACAGCTACAGCTGCCACGAGCTGCGATACAGATGAAAGAATAGATAATGACTGAAGCTCAGAAAAAGACAGCTTGATCTATGTTTGACACTGAGAAGAAATGGGCTGGAAATAGCTGGAAAAGTTGATAAAGTTTGGGCTAGCGCAGGTTGCCCCCAGAAAAATGTTTGGCAGTACTGCTTTCTTAAAATACGAGAACAATAATTAGGGAAGGGTTTACATTCAGGGCTCCAGTACCTGATGGCAAGCTGCATGACCGGGATTCAAATCAGCAATCTCCCAAACATAGTGGTAGCACTTTAGACTGCTGGCCTACTCTGCACTGTTTTCTGTCACAGAATGAGTTATGCATCAATATTAATTCCTTGTGTAGTGACAAACCGTTACTAGTTACTACTACCTACACAATTTAAAGTTGACACCCTTAGAACAAAACACTTTCACTCCCTATGGCTTGGAATTTCAAGCCTTGTGCCATACACAATGAGGCCAGCAGAAATAAGTTATCATATACAAGAAAAATAAAAACAATATATACTTTTAAAATGCATCACTGGGTCTTGTTCCTTCATTCAAACAATATATTTACTAAATACTAACATGCCATTTTTAATGTCTGGAAGCATATTAATGAGTGATTTATTAATATTACGAGGTGGCTAAAATTCTTTAAGTCTGTATGTAGTGTAGGGGATAGGGGTTTGGATTCATTTTTCAAAACAATGTAGAAACAAACTTCCAGTCACACTGAGGACATTCTAACTGCTTTTTTAACAGTTTCTGGCAATAAAAAATAAAAGCCACATTTATAATATTATTTTTCTCCCCAATTACAACTTTCAAGCCATTTTGAGAAAATTTTAAAAAAGACATTTCTGGGAGCCTACAAATTGTTGATAAAATGTGTATGTAACTAATCAAAAATGACATACGTACATTCGACCAAAATGTTGATTCTGATAAATAAAATGAATAACGCATGAATGTCTTATACTAATGTTTTCCATCTTAGACTAACAAAACAAGAATAGTAAAAAAACTAAAACACACTGTAAATGTTTTCCATATTGCATTTATTTCATTTGTTAGTGTGAGTACAGTAATACACAAGCATTTGAACACTGAGTTGGATGCCTTACATATATAAAAAAAAAAGCTCAATAATACACACAGGCAGCGAGAGGGCAACCACTTCTGAATATGATAAAAAAGCAGCAAGAGGAATAAGTACATTAAAATTTAAATAAATAAATAGTAAAATAAATAATAATTTACATTTTTTTCTTTGAGGTACAAAGCCAGCATTGTACCTCCACTGTAAACATTCCCACAATATATTACAATCATTCCATAACAAATCACTTGTTATATTCACATTCATTTCATATTCAGAAATAACACTAAGTGCAACTAGCATAATTGTGGTGCAAAATCAGGGGCCACTGTCGGCCCTAAAGCTTATTTCTAGACTACAGGTTTTAGTAGCACTTTATGTTTTAATTTACAAGACAGGCATTAAGACTGTTCCTGGACTACACAGCATTTTGAATAGAGATTTCTTTTTTTATTGAAAGGAGAATATAGTCTAAGATTAGGCTTAATCCTGTGTGAGAAACAAACCCTATATTACATTAATGTCTAACTAGAAGCTGTTCAACAATTGTCAGAATACA
Source organism: Astyanax mexicanus (assembly GCF_023375975.1). Lineage (NCBI taxonomy): Eukaryota > Metazoa > Chordata > Actinopteri > Characiformes > Acestrorhamphidae > Astyanax > Astyanax mexicanus. Next base: position 42,492,604 of record NC_064419.1, on the reverse strand, counting down.
GTAATACAGTCAATACTAGGAGTGGAGCAAAAACCCATATATTGAAATATCAAAATAGTAAGGTTTGCAATACTGTATTATTCCTTAAAACCACTTTATAGATTTTTAATTTTTGATTTACATGCAAAGATTGTTGTCGGACAGTGGTTTATTTAGTGTTGTTTTTAAAGATGCACTAAACCCTAAACTGTATATTTTTCATAATAGCTGAAATGTGTTTATTTAAAGTAAAGAAACATACCATTCCTGCTTACTTTTTTTTTTATATATATATATATATATATATATATATATATATATATATATATATATATAAACCTTTCGGAACCCTTAAAAACTCTTTTATTACTCTTTTCCTCTGCAGTGCTCTCTCAGGTTTAACAGTGCTATAAGCAATTGGAAACGTTTTGAATCGTATTTATGTGCGGTATTATCTCAAATATTTTAATAGAAACATTAAGATGGCTGGCGAGTTTTTGAACCCTAGAGGGTTAAAGTGTATAATTGTCATCCTAAAGTTTTTTCTTTATTACCTTGTAGTTTATTTTATGTGAAATCTAATTGATTGATTGATTGATTGATTGATTACAAAAAACTCCCCATATTGTTGCATTAGTGTGTCTTGAGTTCTGAGTTTCTTAGTCATGATTTCTAACCAAAAAAAAATTCCATACTTCAATAATTCTCTGTATTATATACAAATATATTGAAGCATTGCTGCCACATTTAGGGAAAAATGAGAATGTGAGAGCTGTAGTGTTCCCCAGACCTGTGGCTGCTAAACAGCCTACAGATTAATACATGGATGCATTTACAAGCAAAACTTCAGGTTAAATATCTTACCAGTGTTTAAACATTAGCTGGTCCTCTTTGGTGCTTCATTCAATACATTAATAGATAATTAAAAGCACATTTCTTTAGTCAGCCAACAGAAAACTAAGCAAACTGCCTCAGTAAGCTCACTGTATGAGAACGCGGCCCCACTGTTTTAAACCAAGGAATAAAACCATTAAACTGAGAGATCACCTTCACTCTGCCTCTGAGAGAGTTTAGCTGAGCAGCTTTTGACGGTCGAACACGGTCTTGCGCTGCTCCTGGACCTGCTTCTTCCAGCGCTGCTGAGCCCCCTCCACTCGCTCCAGAACCGTGTTCCCTCTGCCTGAAGGACCACTCACGTGAGGCCTGGCTTCCTGTAGAGGGAGACAGAGTAAAGGTAAAACCTCAGCTCTCTAAAATATATTCTTCTTACAATTCAATCACAATATGAGAAGTGTATGATATACTTTTGCACTGAAAATATATAAACACGGGCAGCCAAAACTTAGGAGTTAAAGGGATAGGGATGCACCAAATATTCAGAGATGGGAGAGAAAAGAGAAAAAAAAAAAAAAAAAAAAAAAAAAAAAAAAAAACATTTACACCAAACAATAATTAATTTAATCATATTAGTAACATTCACTTTGTTGGAATGTCTGTTAAATAAAGTTTTTCACTTTACGATGAAAAAGGGAGCACAATTAACAAAAAGCATATAAAAAACTATGTGTTCAGTATTCAGCCTTTTGCAAAAGCTTATTTTGTTCAGTTAGCAAACTTTTATAAACAATTTCCTGGGAAGCCAAGACGACTATTAGCTTAGGTGTGCAAACTATCACTATTCAATATCCCTATTGTGTGTGTTTGTATACTTTGTTAGTAAACAAAATGTAAAAAAATATTTGCAATTGTTGCTGGTTTTGTTAAAAATGATCCCAATAGTTCTATAGCAGACAGTAACAAATGTCCTTTCTTACCCAGTATACAATTTAAAGTTTCCATTGTTTAATGAGTATCAGGTCTAATTTTTATAATACTACTTCTTATTAGTAATTTTATGTAAATAATATTTCTCATTTTGCAGTATTACTTCCACTGTTTAGTACTGACACATTTTACAGCTTCCTTTTTTGCCTTGCCTCTTAGAACCAGTATTTTTTTTTTTTATTCTTCATTCATTCATGGTGCCTTTACTTTTTCAGCATATACAACTTCATACATATATTTAGAGCATTATCTTGGTGTTCCAGTGTATATATATATATATATATATATATATATATATATATATATATATATTATATATATATATATATATTTACCTCACTCAATCATATAGATTTGAACTTTCTCTATGAAAATCTATGAAGATTTTGGCACTTTGTTTTTTCTGGTTATATCCACCGTGTTATGATCACTGATGCCCACTGGCACAGAATATACTAGCAGAGAGTAGCATTTTTCATTTGCTGATGTCAATATTACCTTTCAGAGCTACTGGCTTGAGGCTTACTAACACCCACACCCCTCATAGATCTTCCTTTTAAGGATTATCCACAGGTTCTCAATAGTATTGAGGTCAGGAGAATAAGTGTGTCCAGCCAATTGACATGCATGGGTTAAATTTGACAGCATAATATCCATTTAATATCAATATTTGGTTATAAAGTGTGCTACAGTGCTAATACAGGCGTGAGGGCATGTACCTCAGCATCCTCTTCATTCTGCAGTGGCTGCAGGTACGGATCGTGTCTGCGGATCAGCGGATCCACCAGCAGCAAAAACAGCATGTACAGCAGAAGAGAGCCGACCACAGACAGGTAGATGATTATGGTGACCTGGGAAAGACAGTGAAGAATACACGTTCACACCTGGCTTTAACACACGTCCTGGGTGATCCAATCAGATCATGAATTACGAATGATAAAAGCACACAGCTGTTCACACCTGGTTTTAGTTAGAAAGTAACCAGTAACAGATTAATGGAACATACATACCTTGATGGTGTTGCTGCTGCGTTCCTCATACTTGCACTCACAGAGCAGACAGTAAGCCTCCACATCATGACCAGGAACAGGCATGGGCTCCACTACATGCAGGCAATTACTATAAAAACACACAAAACATGTAATTAAAATGACTTATAGACATACATACATCCGGTACCAGTCAAACGTTTGGACACAAATCTATTCATTCAATGTGTTTTTTTTTTTCTTTTTATGATTTTTTACATTGAAAATTTAATATTGAAGACTATATTAAAGCTACACAGAAACAGATGCAAAAATATTTAGGAAACAAAAAGTGGTAAAGAAACCAGAATATGTTTTATTTAGTACTTAAGATTATTCTAAGAAGCACATTTATCTTTGAGGACAGATCTGCACACTGTAGAGAAGTACTGCCAATAGAATAGAACTCTCTGGAGCAGATAAACCCAAACTAGATTGCACTATTCTTAATGCGATGTACGGGCTAAAGTGGTCAGTGGAGGAACAGTGTTCCCTGCAATAATGGAGCTCCATCCATTACTTTTGGGATGAGTTGGGAATAAGATAGGGTGGTGATCATCCAATAATGCTCTTTTCCTTGAACGCAACCAAATATGTTTCCCTGTACAGTAGAGACAGTTACTTATACAAAAGCAGGATAGACTTTTTGGAGCAGGATTACTACCCTTGATTTTGCATCCCAATACTTTTGTCCATGTGCACATATTCTACAGTACATATTTTAATGGCTAAAGGTATGCAGAAATACAATTATTCAGGGCTCAATGGTGTTAATATTGTGCTCATCTAATTTTGCTGCAGTAACAGTCTGTATTAATCTGAGAAAGCTTCTGTGAGAATTTGATAGCATACAGCCACACTGAAATAAAATGGGTGCACATTAGTCCCCTGTGGATGCTGAACGAAATGAAACTCACCAGTCCTTTTGGGTAGCATTCCTGTTATAGATATTGCCACTGATGTTACGGTAGGGAGGACAGATGCACTTGCAACGAACATCTTCAAAGTTCTAAGACAAGAAAAGAACAGTGGTGAACAATACCATATTTAGATCCGAAATATGAATGTCAAAATCCAATAATAAGAGTGATATTAATGGCACAAGTGTTATGATACATCAGCTGTTAAACTGTAACAGGAGAGAATTGAAGAAATCGATATAGAACCATAAACTTACTCTACTGGCAAGTGCATTGGACACAGTTTCAAAGAAAACCAAAGCCAGCAAACCCAGTGCTGAAGCACCGAGTCCTCGAATACTGCATAACATTGTGGTCCCTTCTGCAATAAAAAACACAAATTATGCAGCTTTTCAAGCGATTTCACAGTCACTGACCAAATTTTCCATGTTAGAATTCAAATCTGGGAGTTGTGCATGCTGTGTGTTGCGACAGAACATGATAAGAAACAATCTCGATCAATAGGAATCTAGTTGAAGTTAGTTGATTAGTGACCCTGTAAAATGATCAGTCTTTAAACAGTAATGACAAATTCATTAGTATTCACATGTGAGGAAGTATATATATACACAGCTCTGGAAACAACTAAGAGACCACTTAGTTAATTAATTAGTTATGATGTTTTTTCCTAATTTCTTGACTAAATTGAAAACCTCTACAATATACACAAGAGGAAGATGAATGATCACAAGCCATCAAACCAAACTGAATTGCTTGAATTTTTGCACCAGGTGTGGCATAAAGTTATCCAAAAGCAGTGTGTAAGACTGGTGGAGGAGAACATGCCAGGATGCATGAAAACTGTGATTAAAAACCAGGGTTATTCCACCAAATATTGATTTCAGAACTCTTAAAACTTTATGAATATGAACTTGTTTTCTTTGCATTATTTGAGGTCTGAAAGCTCTGCATCTTTTTTTTTGTTATTTCAGCCATTTCTAATTTTCTGCAAATAAATGCTGTAAATGAGTATTTTATTTGGAATTTGGGAGAAATGTTGTCTGTAGTTTATAGAATAAAACAACAATGTTCATTTTACTCAAACATAAACCTATAAATAGCAAAATCAGTTGAACTGATTCAGAAAGTAAAGTGGTCTGTTATTTTTTTTACAGAGCTGTAGTAGCTACATACTACACAGATATACAGTACACTGGTGAACAGTGAGGCTTTTAAATAAACAGTGTAAAGTTCATGTGTAGTAATGAAGCTTTATGCTATGAAATTCCGGGGCTAAAATGCTTATAAAAACAAATTAAAATGTTTTATTAGTTAAATTTCTCCCATGACGCCTAGTTACTTCTGCAGTTCAGTCTCTGTGGTTAGCCGTTAGCTTAGCTGCCATAGCCAACGCTAAACAGCTACAGATAGCTTAGCTCATTTACATTTACATTTACATTTTCGGTATTTAGCAGACGCCCTTATCCAGAGCGACTTACAACAGTGCTTCAAAGTTACTTAAAGATACCCAAAGCTAGTTTGTAGACTAGGATCAAGAGATACAAGAGATACATCAAGAGATACATAGAACTTAATCATCTCCTTACGCAGAATATATTATTCACTACCCTCTCCACCCTCACTGTAAACACACTCTATACATACATTTAATACAGAAAATTTCCAGATATTAAACACTGCTTACCTTTAGACCTGCTAACAACTTGTAACCATACCCGAAACAGAGCAACCGACTCTGCAACTGTAACCGCTGTTACACACTTCAAAATAAGAGTCCTAATATTTAAACTGCGCAGGTTTATTTCTAAATTTAATTTAGATATCTTAATTTTTTAATTGTTTTCACCTAGAGGAAGGTAACTCAGGTCCAGAAAGTAAAAATCCGAATAAAAATAAGCTCTTTTTAGTATCTGCTCAAGTTCTGCTCAAAATTGTTGTGTACAAATTAAGCTTTGTATGAAATAAAATGTAATATATATATATATATATATATTTTACATTAAATTGTTAGCTATAAATATGTAATGCAATAATTTAATGTAACAAAAATAAAAATAATTATATTTTTCAATTTTTTGCATACGAAGCTTAATTTGTACATTAAGCACGGATTAAACTGACTTTTCATATTTTTACCAACACATCTTACGTCATGCACGTAAGAGTTGGAAAGCCTTGTTCCTATTGGTTCATTTAGCTGTCAATCACACAGCTCCGTGTCCAATCGGCGTGCGGTATTTTAATATTCCATTTTGGCGGTAGTAGGAAGATGGCGGAAGATTTGAAAGGTAAGAAATCGCTGGGGTTAAACTCTTTAAACTCGTGTTTCTCGTGCTGTAGGTTTAGTAGCGGAGACCAGCGGCGGTTGGAGGAGTTGTGTTTGTGTAGTTTAGTGAGTATAAGGCGTTGTTTGTGTGGGTGGGGTTGTTTATAGTGCAGTAATCGCTGTAGTTTAACGGGCTGTTCGCTGGTTAGTTTAAAGCAGTGTGTTGTTGTGGGGGAGCAGCAGCAGCGGCGGAGTTAGCGCCAAACCGAGGAGATTATCAGAGGATCGGAGTAATACCGGGCCCGGGACTGAGTTTAATACAGTCTGAGAGTAACGTTAATAATCACAGCGGGAAATCATGATTTAACTCTGTATAACTGTGGGTTAAACTGGTGCCAGCTGATTTGTTTTACTAGATTAACTGTAAATTATTTGGGTTTTCTCAGTAACCGCTCCACGCTGTGCTCCTCTCTCCGCTGCCGGTTAGCCCGCTGGCCTGTGTGTAGTATTGTGTGGTAGCTAATGGTTTGAGGAGTGTCTGTCTGTTTAAAGTACTTAAAATATTACAAAATCCAGCAGTTTTAGCCTAAAATCATATCAGCTATAAACTACATGTGTCTTTCTAGTAGCTTAATAATACCAGCAGCACACATCCTTAGCGGTACAATCCTAAACAGTGACTACACAGCCTTTTGAATTGAGATTTCCCATTAAAAAAAATAAAATAAAAATAAATATATATATATATATATATACAGCCCGCTTATTATTATTATTATTATTATTATTATTATTATTATTATTATTATTATTTATTATTTATTTATTTATTTTTTATTTTTTTCTCCATTTCAGAAACTGGCCCTTAAAGTAATTTTAATTAAATTAATTCAGTGTTTTTCTTTTGTTTAATTATTAAATGTATTTTCTACATTGTAGATTCATATAATATAATTACACAGTAGTGATAGCGATATGGCCCTAAAATATCACACTATTTTATGGTATGTTCGCAGTAGGGTTGTCACGATACCAAAATTTTGACTTCGATACCGATACCAACTGTAGTATCACGATTCTCGATACCAAAACGATACTTGGAAGAAAAAAAACAATAAAAATATCTGAACATAAACTGTTTATTTTTGACAGAACTGGATTGAACACTGAACAATCGGTGCAAACGTTTTTATTCTAAAATGAAACATTTGAACAAAAAACAAGTTTCGTTATTATAACCTTAACTATAACATAATTAATAAGCCCATGTTCAGTGTAACGAGCAAGCAGGCTACGTGCCTGACCACAGATTTGCGATGGAAACGCGAAAACGTGAACATCTTGAGTTCATGTTTCACAGCCAATGGGATAATGGAGAAATAGAGAAAACCACGGGTCCAAAACAAAACTCCTGCACACTCCTCTCCATGTTAACGTGATTTACTAGCAGTCGCTAGAAAATCTTAGTAAAGCTACAGACAGAGTGTATCTTGACTAACTCCACTAACCTGTCGACTTCTCAGCTCTTTGTAGAGATCAGGGTGCTTGTCTGCTAAATGAATGAGCGAAATATGATCAGAATTATGTTAAATAACACTGTAACATAGAAGCATAGAACTATTATTTAATTAAAATGATTTTTAAGAACAGCTAAACACAGTGCTGCAGGTCAAACGCGGAGGCGTTCACGTGCGAGAGAGAGAGAGACACAGAGAGAGACACAGCGAGAGTGAGAGAGAGAGAGATTTGCGTGTTCTGATGTGAGCTACTCACAGGTAAAGGTTCTCTTTGATCTCCTCGTGCGCATATTCTAGTCCCACACATAAGTCTGCAGCTCCCTCAGTGTTTTCTGTCGTATTTTGCGGCTAGCGCGAGCGCTTACAACTAACACCGCGGACCGCGAGGGGCCGCCGCGCTTGTGCCGAATTCGCTACTGAATCCGACTCCCGCTTCGCGGACAGAATCGGCACAACACCCCCCGCTGTACAACTGCGGGAGTGAAAACAGCGCTAATAAATAAAGTAGTTTAGTTTCACTTTCAGTTTTCGTTATTTTATTTAAAAATAAAAATAAATTAAAAACAGATGCCTACATCTCAGACTATTTTCCCACACTTCACTCCTCGCGCCCGTTTTGTCTACAAGTCGCGGACGAGAGACATCTGTTATTTTAGCCGTCGCCATTCTACACTCGCCGCTGCTCTCTCTCGCTGCTGCTCTGCTGGCTTGCGCGTGCGTGTGTCGCTCTCAACCGAGTCAAATGAATCGATTCACACGTGAATCGATTCATTTGTTCAGAACACTAAGTTTATCTGAATCCTGCCACACCGACTGCTGCGGTGTGAATCAGTTTTCTTATGAACTGAATCAAATCGCGCCTACTAATTTGACTCATTTGAAGCTAGTGACTGGGCTATATACAGTATCGAAAGCATCGAACGCTAAAGAACCGAATCGTTTGTGATGACGTAGTATCGAAAAAGAATCGAACCTTCGGTACACCGTGCAACTCTAGTTCGCAGTAATAATGCTTTTGGCGATATGACAAAACACTGAATAAAAAAATATATATATATTTCAAGTATACACTACTACAACAAAATAAAAATTAAATGTTTTTATTGCATATGATAATAACATGTGCATGTGATAAGGAACACCCCTAACTGAGACATAAACAAATACAAGGATTTTATCAGATTTGTAACAAAAGTCAATAATCCAGAATGTCATGATACTAATAATAGTGCACTCCATATATATCCATATATCCGGGATTAGAAAAAGTAAAATAAATGATACTGGACAAATATAATCTGTCTGTGGGAAATGAGAACAGTGTGAATTTTTTCATTTGCTAAAAACAGCAAAAAAGTAGTATCCTGATGTAGGGGTGGACGATATGGCTCTAAAATAATATCAAGATATTTCATGGTATTTTCATAACAATACTTTTGGCGATATGACAAAACACTGAATTCAAAAAAATATTTTGAATTGTATTATTGCATGCAATATGATATGGCTAACTGAGATATTAAAAAATAATTTTATCAGATTTGTAACAGAAGTCAATGATCCAGAAGGTCATGATACTCAAAGTCAAAGTCAAAGTGTTTTTTATTGTCATTTCAGCTATATACAGAGTACACAGTGAAACGAAACAACGTTCCTCCAGGGACCATGGTGCACATAAACACAGTGTAGACAGAACAATAGTGCAACAGTACAAAAGTGCAGACAGACAATACAACACAATACAGACAAAGAATAATAAATAACAAGACAGTGTGCAAATTATGCAGTGTGCAAAAAGTGTGCAAAAAAGACCAGTGAGGTAGTAATTACCTCTATTACACAGTGTGCAATAGAGTCCAGTGAGGTAGTAGGGTTTTTAGTGCTTTCCATTTTCTGGGGTAAGTGGGGTAAGAGTGTGTGTGCATGTACAGAAAAACCATCAGTTCAGTCTCTGCAGTTGAGGAGTCTGATGGCTTGGGGGTAGAAGCTGTTGCAGAATCTGGTCGTGCTGGACCGGATGCTGCGGTACCTTCTTCCCGAAGGCAGGAGGGAGAACAGTTCGTGTGAGGGATGAGTGGGGTCATTCACAATGCTGGTTGCTTTGCGGATGCTGCGGGTGGTGTAAATGTCCGTGATGGAGGGGAGAGAGACGCCGATGATCCTCTCAGCTGTCCTTACAATACGCTGGAGGGTCTTGCGGTCAGAGACGGTGCAGGTCCCAAACCAGGCAGTGATGCAGCTGCTCAGGATGCTCTCAATGGTCCCTCTATAGAAGAGTGTGAGGATGGGTGGAGGGAGACGGGCCTTTCTCAGCTTCCGGAGGAAGTAGAGACGCTGCTGGGCTTTCTTGGCTGTAGAGCTGGTGTTCAGGGTCCAGGTGAGGTTATCTGCTAAGTGGACACCAAGGAACTTGGTGCTCTTAACAATCTCCACAGAGGACCCGTCGATGTTGAGTGGAGAGTGGGTGTGTTGTGCTCTCCTGAAGTCAACAACCATTTCCTTTGTCTTGTCCACATTCAGGTGAAGGTTGTTGACTGTACACCAGTCTGTCAGCCGCTGCACCTCCTCTCTGTATGCTGACTCGTCGCCTTTGGTGATGAGACCCAGCACGGTTGTATCATCGGCAAACTTGATAAAGCTGTTAGAACTGTGTTTTGCAGCACAGTCATGAGTCAGCAGGATGAACAGCAGAGGACTCAGGACACTGCCCTGGGGGGCCCCAGTGTTCAGTGTGATGGTGCTGGAGGTGCTGCCCCCGAACCGGACTGACTGGGGTCTCCCCGTCAGAAAGTCCAGGATCCAGTTGCAGAGGGGGGTGTTGAGGCCGAGCGAGCTTAGCTTCCTGATGAGGTTCTGTGGGATGATGGTGTTGAATGCTGAACTGAAGTCTATAAACAGCATTCTGACGTAAGTGTCCTTCTTCTCCAGGTGGGTGAGGGAGAGATGAAGGGTGGTGGTGATGGCATCGTCCGTGGAGCGATTGGGACGATACGCAAACTGCAGGGGGTCCAGTGAAGAGGGCAGTCGTGTCTTGATGTTCCTCATGACTAGCCTCTCGAAGCACTTCATGATGATGGGTGTAAGTGCAACGGGACGGTAGTCATTGAGGCAGGACACTGTGGACTGTGTTCCTCACATCCACTGCAGTCAGGCACAATACCTGCTCGTCCAGCTTGGGCATGGTCTTTCTCACCATCGTGGTGTTTTGTGCCTCAAACCGTGCATAAAAGTTGTTCAGGGCATCAGGGAGGGGGGCATCACGTTCACAGGATGGTGGCATTGTCCTGTAGTTGGTGATTGCCTGGATGCCCTGCCACATACGCCGCGCGTCACCCGTGTCCTTGAAGTGGCTGTGGATTCTCTGGGCGTGTGCGCGCTTTGCCTCTCTGATGGCTCTTGACAGGTCGGCTCTCGCTTTCCCCAAGGTGGCCCTGAGGAAAGCGAGAGCCGACCTGTCAAGAGCCATCAGAGAGGCAAAGCCAATCTAAATATCTAAATACAATCTAAATATCTCCATATATCCAGGATTGAAGTAGAATAAATGATACTGATGATACTCTAGTAGATATATATAATAGGGAATAAGAACAGTGTGAATTTTTCTTTAGCTAAAAACGGCAAAAAAATAGTACTCTGATGTGATAATTAGAGGTGGGTAATATGGCACGATATTCAAAATGTTTAGCGATATTATCATGTACGATACAATATGGCAAACCCCTATCCTGATGTGATAATTAGGGATGGATGATATGTCACAATATTTTAGGGTATCATATTGTTAACAGTAAGCTGTTCATCTATCAGTATTCTCTAACAGTAAGCTGTTAATTCGTCGTCAGTAATGTTGTGCTGGGTGGTGTGGTTTGGACTGTGGTGGTTGCTGGTATTTATCTGTGAGGAAGCTGCAGTCGTTCAGTTGTCTGGCACAGCTTATCATGAAAGTGCACAACTGAAGGATGTGTGCAGTTGTGAGTTGTGTGCCGGTTTTAGCTGAAAATCACACCAGTGATACAAGTTCTGACTGTTTTTAAAGGCAAAATTCAAACTAGTCTATTCTAAATCTATTTGTACAGCAGTACTAAGAAAAACACTTTGACATTCTGGAGCCATTTTTCAACAAATGATCACAATTTCTTAAATGTTGAATAAAAATCCTGACTAACACAAGTAAATATTTAATGTACATTAATATTCTTGTTTTCTTGTCTGTTAGCGTGCAAAGTGGCATGTCTTGCTACTGTAGAGGAGCTGCAATCGATTTGCAGAGAGGAGGGGCTCGTCTGTGAAGAGCTGGGCGTCACCAAAAACAACTTGTGTGATTTTGAGGTTGAATATCTTTGCAACTACAAGCGTATCGTTCTCACGCTCCGGAACACAGAGGAAGTACAGGTAATCCTTTTTTGAATAATTCATCATCAGAATAGGTAAAAACTCTGAAGGTCAGATGGTCCAAACCAACAGAACCACTTTCTGGAGCAAAATGTGGTCCAGCCAAAAAAAAATCTGGTCTTGGTCTGAATTAGCTGAACCATGATTTGGTTTGCCTGCAGTGTAAAAAAACAAATTATTTTTAACAGATTATGCTAGTGATTCTGTATCTGCTGTAACTGTAGATTAACCCTTACTTATAAACAGAAATGTATTACACTTGTTTGTTATGCAAAATAGCAAAAACTTAAATCCAAAATAGCAAAAACTTAAATCTTGGTTCAAACTTTGTTTCAGAATGTTCTGTTTGAAAAGTTCCTGACATCAGTTTTAAATATGGCTGTCAGTATTAATACATTAACGCTTGAGACTAATCTGTAAACTTTAACATTAAAAAAAAAAATATATATATATATATATATATATATATATATATATATATATATATATATATATATATATATATATAATTTTTTTTTTTTTTTATGTAAATGTTTACAGATTTACAGAGCCATTTTTAGTCAGAGATATAATACAGAATTGCGTACTGTTGACTTCAGATGGAAGGTTATTTTTATATATGCTGAAGTCCAGTCTCTCTCCCTTTCTCACACTTGTACATGTTAAACTCAGTTACTCAGCACAGTTATAAAGCATTAAAACTACCCTAAGAGAGTATATTATAATTAAGAATATAACCATAACACATTCCACGTTTTTTTTGTAGCCTTCCCAAAAATAAAGAAAAGTGCCATCATGATTAAAGCAAGGAATATTGCTGTAGTTTATATAATATTTTTTTTAAGCAATTGACAACAATAATGTAAATATAATTACATTTTTTCAATCTAGCACTGATTATTTTTTGTACATTTAAATACCTATTATTAAAAAGCTTAGTTTTTAGAAGAAGAAAAAAGAGGGGCGCAGAGTGGTCCAGCGGTCTAAAATGCTGCCACTCGCTAGGATCGCTGGTTTGAATCCTGGTCATGCCGCTTGCCATCAGCTGCCGGAGCCCTGAGAGCGCACATTTGGTTTTGCTCTCTTTGAGTGGGTACAGTAGATGGCGGTTTTTCCCCTCATCACTCCTAGGGTGATGTCGATCCGCACAAGGCTGCGTCTGTGAGCTGATGTATCAGAACCGAGTCGCTGCGCTTTCCTCCAAGCGGGCTGGCTACCGTTCTCTCCTTATGTTGTGAAATCACCAGTGATGGGGATATACAGCTGAGTAGCAGCTGAATGGGTGGAACAGTTGGCCTAACTTAATTGGGAGAAAAATGGTAGAAAATGAAAAATAAGAAGAAAAGTGCAATTAATTGCAATTAATCACATAATTCTGTTTATTAGTCATTTTTTATTAATATGTTGGCATGTTCACTGATGCAACATTATAATTTAACATATTTATATATATTATGTGTCCACATTTTTTTTTTTTTTAAGTTTTTAATGTTAATAATTTCAGAGAGAATTTTTTTTTCTTTTGCTGAACAGAAATAAAACAAAAAATAGACACAATCCGGACTTTCTATGGTCATTTATTGAGGTTTTTGTCTTTTTCTCACTTCCAGGAGTTATACTTGGTGAAATGGAAAGGCTATCCAGAGTCTATGAACTCATGGGAGCCACGGAAGAACCTGAAGTGCACAGATCTGCTCAGTCAGTTCTGGGAGGACATGGTGCGAGAATTGCGGAGACTCAAGAAACGGACCATCCCGAAAAAACTGGACGCCTCCCTCGCCTCTCACCTCGTCCAGCGGGCGAAGCTCAGGAAGACCCTCAAACAGTGGGAGACGCACCTCAACAGCCTGGGCAACAAAAAGGGCCGCATCTTTGTGGAGAACCTGGTAGATATGGAAGGTCCGCCAAAGAACTTCACCTACATTAATGACTATAAGGTGGGTGACGGGATCTCTCTGACTGAGGTGGCTGTGGGCTGCGAGTGTACGGACTGTCTGAATGATCCGGTGGAGGGCTGCTGTGCCGGAGCCTCGCAGCACAAGTTTGCGTATAACGAGCTCGGGCAGGTGCGCGTTCGGCCGGGGCTGCCCGTCTACGAGTGCAACAGGAGGTGCCGCTGCGGCCCGGAATGCCCCAACAGGGTGGTTCAGAAGGGCATTCAGTACTCACTATGCATTTTTAGAACAGACAATGGCAGAGGCTGGGGAGTACGGACCATGGAGCGCATCCGCAAAAACACCTTCGTCATGGAATACGTAGGAGAGGTAAGACTATAAAGGGGGAGGAGAAGTATTGAATTGGGGTGGGCAATATTATATCGTATACAATATATCGTGACACAGAAATATCATGATATTAAAAATCCATATTGTGATAATAGAGATGTTCTGTCTTAAAAGTAGTCTATTATTTACTGTGAATCTTTAGGTTTATTTATTGTATAATTGTTTTAGTTTGTAGTTTATATGCATGCACTAAATATTCTGCTGCATTATATTATTTTATGCTATACTATTTATTTGCCATATTATGATTATTCTGTTATACTCTTATACTATATTCCTGAAATGAATGAATTATTTTAGTTTTTCTATATCGCCAAGTATATCGTTATCGCAAAAATACCCTGAAATATCGTGATATTATTTTAGAGCCATATCGCCCACCCCTAGTATTGAAAAAGATTAGGCGCTCTTGGTCAAAATAACTGTGGAATATTATATGTTATTATGGCGATACATTTTCCACAATAACAAAGATATATTACAATACTGTGATTCTGTAAAACTCAATCTATCACAATACAATTCTCCATGATACTTCACATCATCTGTGCTACTGAAGAGGATAAAACACTCCTAAATAAATAAATAAATACCAGGATTAAGGATTTATTAGTCAGTTTCACAGAATTTCACAACCAATATTCTTCACTGCAGGTTTACCCTATTCATTTTTTTATGTGAATGACTGAATAAATGAAGTTGCACTTATTTGCGCCTTTCTAGAAACCCAAGGAAGCTTTACAATACAATACTCTCAACCGGAAACAACCCTCCACCGGGAGGACTGCATCACACACACACACAAACTTAAATACACACCCCACACACACACCAGATCAATTTAGAGTATTCATTTTTTTCTGGGTAATTTGAGAGTTTCCAGGGATTTTTTTTATTTCCTGCTAAGATGCTTTCACTTCCTGTTTGGGGATTCAGTGCCTACTTTCCCTTGCAGACGAATTCTAGATCTAAGGTTTATGGTTGGCTGTCATGCAGGAACTGCTCTTTTGTCTATCCACAGATTTTCAGTAGTGTTTGATGATACAGGAAAGGGTTTCTTCTCATTGTTTTTTAAATAGAGTGTGCATAGAGATGACCAGTATGGCAGTATTTTCTAAAAGCTTTTTTTATTTTTTAGTTTTAAGTGTTGTGATATGTATTTTTTTCCATATCTTAAAGTCCTAGGCATGCATTATATTTGTGCATCCGTAGATAACTTCTCTATGAAAAGTTCTTTTGTCTTTGAGACTTTAACTGAACCTCCAGAATTCCTGTTTATGCTCATTATTCTTAGCTCCATCTCCTGATTTTTGGGCATCAGTTATTATACTTTTCAGATTGCTAGGTAGCTGCTTAGAGAAGCCCATGACTGCAGATTATTGGGGCGAGGTTTGAGTAGGCGGGGTATTAATATTTTTGCATCAGCTTCACTTTCAAACAGTGACCATGAACAAGCCATAACACTAATATCCTAATTAACAATTGCAAAGTACTCCTTTTCTTCTGTACAAAATCAACAAAACTTGCTTTTTGGAGCTCATTTTAATTAAATTATTTAGAGTAAACCAAACTTTGACCACGAGTGTAGAAAACGTCATTGCCACTGTATTAAGTTTGTGTTTCATTTCTTAGGCTTGTCGCAATAACATATTTTATTTGTATGATATATTGATCTGGAAATAATGTATAATAAATAATATTTTATTATTTTATGGCCATTTTATACCAATGGTATAATGACAATATATAAACCATAATAATGCATTTAAAAATGAGAGAAATTAACTTTTTTTTTCCAAGTAAGCAGGGTTAAATGTGCTCTTCTGCCATAAATACAATCTTTACAAATTGTATTGGGGTTCTAGCCATATAATAAATAAGTACTAGTGCACCTCTTAATTAAAACTTATATTATATAGATGTTTTACACACAGACTGATTTATTTTAAGTGTTTATTTCTTTTGTTGTTGATGATTATGGCTTACAAAAAAACCCCAAAAATACTTTTGGCAGTGTGCCAAGTCCTGCTGGAACATGAAATCCACATCTCCATAAAAGTTGTCAGGAAGCATGAAGTGCTGTAAGATTTTGTGGGAAAACAAAACTGCACTGACTTTATACTTGATAATAAAACACAGTGGATCAACACCAGCAGATGACATGACTCTCCAAACCATCACTGATTGGTGGAAACTTCACTCTAGACCTAGAGCAGTTTGGACTGTGTGTCTCTCCACTCTTCCTCCAGACTCTGGGCCCTTGATTTACAAATGAAATGTAAAATTTACTGATGATCAGTGATGGTTTGGAGAGACATGTTCATCTGCTGGTGTTGATCCACTGTGTTTTATTATCAATTCTAAAGTCAGTGCAGTTTTGTTTTCCCACAAAATCTTACAGCACTTCATGCTTCCCTCTGCTGACAACTTTTATGGAGATGTGGATTTTATTTTTAACAGGACTTGGCACACTGCTCACACTGCTCAAAAGTACCAATTGGTCTTATATAATAATCTAATTTTCTGAGACCCTGACTTTTTTATTGGATGTAGGCCACAATCATAAACAAGAAATTATATTTTTGTTCAATGATATTCAAACTTGTATGTAATTATTGTGACAGGCTTAATGCAGTTTTTTCCTTTTTTTTTTGTTAATTGTTCCTAAATGAACTTTTTCTGTAAACTATCTATAATTATAGTTTCTAACTGTTTCATCATTCAGATCATCACGACGGAGGAAGCGGAGAGGAGGGGTCACGTGTATGATAAAGAGGGAACCACCTACCTGTTTGATCTGGATTATGTTGATGATGAGTACACGGTGGACGCGGCTCACTATGGCAACATTTCACACTTCGTCAATCACAGCGTACGTATGCTAAAAATGAATATAGCAAACTGTCACATTATTTATCAGACAGAAGCTTTACTGCACTAAAAACTGCACTAAAACTTAAGACTTAAACCTCTCTCTTCTCTTCTGCAGTGCGACCCAAACCTGCAGGTGTACAACGTGTTCATAGAGAACCTGGATGAGAGGCTACCGCGCATTGCTTTCTTCGCCACTCGTCCCATCAAGGCCGGAGAGGAGCTTACCTTTGATTACAAAATGCAGAGTAAGTGTTTTTCCTTTTATGTGTAAGAGTTTATGTTCATACCTGCCTCTGAGTGATCCAGCAGATTAGTGCGCTGTCACTCTCATCTGAGGCTCGTTGGTTTGTATCCCGGGTCATTCCCCACCTAGTGTTGGGGACACTACTCACAGGAGGAGTGGTTAATTGACATTCCAAATTGGGGTAAAAAAGAATGTAAAATAAGAAACAAAATATATATATATGGGCCATTCCACCTAATGGGTGCCATTTGCTTGTTGTAACTCTTCCAAATTAAACATATATTTTTTTAAACTCATACATTTTTCAACTCTGAATCTAATAATACGTATTTAACCATTCAAAACATGTACTGGTCAGTTTCAGGCAGCTTTACTTAATTTTTTTTTACAAGGTTTATAAGGTGAAGATGGTTACAAAACTAATGTGACATTTAAAAAAGCATGTTTAAAAGCAAGTCCACTAATTCTTTGATTTTCTCTCAAGAAAGTCTTTATTTTAAAGAAATGCTTCAAATAATTGATATAATCACTCCTGTTTGTGGCATTTATTCCTGTTACTGGAACTCACTCCTTTTACTGACACTCATTCATGTTACTTTTTATATTTTGAGTAACAGGAATGAGCTTTTAGCATAGAATTAGCAAAAGCAAGAAAAATGGCAGCTATGCTAATAGCATGAGGACACTGAGCACATTCCAAATTGTGTATTTTAAAAATAAACCAATAAGATCTAAGAATTAATTTGGGTAACAGGACAGAGTGTTGAGATTGAGTTCATCATTCATTGTTACAATAAGATCAAATATACAGAAAAACTAACGAGGGAACCTAATATTGGTCTTCTCATGATCTTCAGAAAAAAAGAGCAGCTGATGTCACTTCCTGTTGTAGATGTGACTTGTAGAATTTTCCAGATGTTTCAGATGGGGTAATGTGTTACAGGACTGAGTGAAAACACAGGAACACAACTACAACGTGTATATAAACTTAAATATTATGGATTTATATAAAAAAAAAAAAAAATAATATATATATATATATATATATATATATATATATATATATATATATATTAAAATATAGTCACACAACAATGCAAAAAATATTACATCTCTGGAGGATTTTCATAATTATATTTAATGGTAAAGTTTATAGTCAGAGAGTGGGGACCAGTAACAAATGCTATTTTATTTTCCCAGTGTTCTAAGTAGTTTTTATTTATGTTTTTTATTACATATCTGTCTTGTGCAATTAGGTCAATGTACAAGACACTATGCTTAATAATAAAATGTATTTTAGAGTTAAAATTACCAAGCGATTACTGTTGCATCTGTTTTTTCTAGTTAATCTTTGAGTTAACAAATGTTCGCTGAAAAATCAATACCGGTACTTTAATCACAGGAATGACCTTTTCACTCTTTCTCTCCGTCTCTCCAGTGGACCCTGTGGATGCAGAGAGCACGAGGATGGACTCTAATTTCGGGTTGACTGAAATCCCTGGTTCTCCCAAGAAGCGCATGCGTATTGAGTGTAAATGTGGAGTGGCATCATGTCGAAAGTATCTGTTTTAGAAAAGCTGGGTTTTGAGTTTTGTCATGCCGAATTGCGATCTGTCAGAACAGTGGATGTAATTTGTGTGGAAGAATTTTGTTACATTTCAACAAATGGATGTATAAAATGACCATCCACTGTTGAACCATAAAGTATTCTAATCTTAGGCTACATTCACAAAGCAGGTAAAAGTGGCCCAAATCTGACTTTCTCAGTAAATCTTACATTTATTTTAAACTGTTAAAGTAATTTTAACGTGATCTGTGTCAGACAGTTGCCTGACACACATACGCCAAAAAAAAAAATGTTTAGTTAAGTTTCGGTTCATGGCAACTTTTAGGAGCTATGAATGATCATGTGTTTGAACTCTTTAGCCATGTTAATCAGCCACGCCCACTTTTTAAATTTTTGTCGCTTTTTTTTTTTTTTTTCTTCAAATTTCGTTTTAACATTGAGTGGTTGGACACAAACCATCTGAATCATTTGAAGGGAGAATTTATCCTAAATATTTATTATGCCTGTATTGATGATTTTTTAATTATTATTATTATTTTTTAAATCCTGCCACTGATGCCACTAATCCCCTCCCTTACACTGATACAAAAATTACCCATCTGTCGATATTGCAATATTGTGTAAAACAATTGTGTTTGCAGTACATTACTAATATGTGGCATCAATTTTCGGTATATTTATTAAAACATAAGCCATATCCGGACAGGATTAGTTTCTGAGGGGGTCCTGGGGTAATTGTCTCTTTTATTGCCTCTATACTCTGTGATTTTATTTCCATCCCGAACGACCATGTGCGTGTTTTTCTCAGATGTCCTCTAAGAAAATTACAGGCTGAATTACCTTCTTTTTTGTCAATGAACTCCGTGGTCCTCCAGTAATTTTAGTCCTGTCCGGATCCACATCTGAGTTTCGTCAACTTGCCTTTAATGAAATAGCTATTTGTTCACAGCCGTGCACCATAATTAAACTTTGGGCATGTGTTACTATGGAGATCCCTGTTAAAACAACAGCAAGTGGAAATGGAGGAGCTACTGAACGTGATGTCGTGACCATCATCTCACTAGTCCTCCTGTTTTTTCGTTTTTTTTTAAACTGCAGTCCAGACTACTCAAAGTTTTATCTTTGAGTAGAAGTGAAAAATATATATATTTTTTTTTACAGACACCCCCTTGAGAAACTACTCCCATTCAGACAGGGCTATAAATGATCTAAAGTTACGATTCTCCCTCTAATTTTACTTATTAAAGTTACCGCTTCGTTACTCCATGTGGTGGCACTGATCAGATTTGTTACTAAGAGGATTAAATACTCCTAAATAATCGAAGATGGCGTGAAGTATTGTAGAGAATTGTCTTGTTATATATTGAGGACTGGTCTCACAGTATCGTGAAGTTTTATTATTATTATTATTATTATTATTCGCAACATATTGTGATAATATTGTATAGTGAGATGCCCTGTGATTCCCACCCCCATTGTCTAAAAAAAAAAAAAAAAAAAAAAAAAAAAAAAAGATTGGTTTTGGACCACTGTTACCTTCTATGTGAACAACGTAGCCTTTATGACATTTCTGCAGTTTTCCTACCATCAGGCATGATGATGGTCTAAGAGAGGGATGTCCAGTTTAAACCACAAAGGTCTGGCGTGGCTGCGGGGTTTCACGCTAATCAGGCAGAATCGGGTGTGATTAATAGTTTAAAGACTAATTGATCTGATTAAAGGAGGGGAGTCGGCTGCTGCTGTTTGCAGCCATAACAGCCCTTTCTGGATTAATCTGGACACCGCTGGTCTAAGAATGTTTTACCACATTGTGAAAGTGTACAGTTCTTTTGTAAATGTTTTTTCGTTTTCTTATTTTTTTCCTTGAACTTGAACTAAAAAGTAAAATGTACTGTTGTCAGATTGGAAAGGGATTATGCATATTCTGTTTTTTAATGAAAAGTTTTATAGTTTTGGGTATTTTTTTTTTATAAGAATGCTTTTATTATGTTTTTCTTTTTTTAAAAGAGTAATTACAATGATTTGTACAACATACTTGAAATTAAAGAGTAGTTTTATCTGGATTCTGATTACACCTATTCTGCAGTTCAGCAGTGAGAAAGCTCTGTTTTAGTCTGGGTGTAATCTGTCTGGAAAATGTACCGAAACACTCGTGCAGCTTCCATTCCATTAAGCATCCATTAGGGGGCAAAACTGTACTGTGAATGCTCTGAAGGCCTGAAACAGAAGAAGGATTGGACAGATGTGTAAATCACACAGTAAAACCTAACACACTCTTGTGTTTTTTTTTTACTCTTCTAATGTCTGTTTCTAAAATGTCCTGATGGTTTGTGCCATTGTGGTCCTGCTCTGTGTTGTTTTGTTTGAGAGCTGAAATGCTAACTGTACAAAAATGAAAGTAAAGGTTTATATTCTGAATTTTGACCTCAATAGTGATTTCACTGTTAAATAGTACATCTGCTAAGAATACAAGCACGGAAACAACCAAACAAAAAGTGATTTATGGGCTGTCTGTGTCTGTTGAACCAATTGCTAAAGCAAATTGGTCCTAATCTGCCAAACATAACATCCTGTTTGTTTTTATAGAACTGACAGAAAGAATGATGTTTTTGTAAGAACTCCAAATCCAGTCTTGGCCTCTGTTACTTTATTTGTACATGCACTTGAATGCAACTTTTTAAGGCCTAAATTAGGGATTGCCCACGGAACATCAGAAATAATCCACTGAGCGTATGAAATAATTATAGACTGTAGTCTTGTATCTGTTGTTCTGTATTTTTTTTATTATTATCTTTCTTTCACCCTGTTCTTCAATACTCAGAACCGCATAGGAGAGAAAACCCCCACAAAGCAGCTATTATTATTATTATTATTATTATTTGGGTGGTGGTTATTAATTCTCAGCACTGCAGTGATTAGCATGATGGTGGTGTATGAGGTGTCTGTGTTTTGTGCTGATGGTACAGTGAGTGGATCAGATACTGCAGAAGTGCTGCTGGAATTTTTAAACACCTCAGTGTCTCTGCTGGAATGAGAGTATTCCACCAACAGTGTCCTGTGAGCACAGATAAAGGATTAAGGATGAGCAACACTGTAAACTGTGCAGCAACAGATTCAGAGCCTCTGTCTCTGACTTTACTTTATCTACAAGGTGTTTCAGCTGTAGGTAGAAGTGTGTAATAGAGTGTGGAGGACTGTGAGTGATGATTAAACAGTGTTTAAAAACTCCAGCAGCACTGCTGCAGTATCTGATCCACTCAGTGTACCACCACCAGCTCAACACACACTAACACCTCATACAACGCCAGCATGCTAATCAGTGCTAATCACTACAGTGCTGAGAATAATAATGATCCACCACCCAAATAATAATAACAGCTGCTCTGTGGTGGTATTATAGAACAGGGTGAAATGAGGATAATAAAGAATACAGAGAAACAGATAAAGAACTACAGTCTGTAATTATATATGTAATTACGAATCACTGCTATATTATCACTGCAGCTAAAAAAGTAGATAATGAGTGTAGAAACAAGGAGCTGGTGATGATGTTATGCTTGATCGGACACGGATATCCATATTCAGCTTTGGAAAAAAAAGAGAGCACTTAAAAATGATGATTTTCTTTGATTTTGACCAAAAAACCTCTGGAATATAATCAAGAAGAAGATGGATGATCACAAGCCATCAAACCAAACTGAACTGCTTGAATTTTTGCACCAGGAGTGGCATAAAGTTATCCAAAAGCAGTGTGCAAGACTGGTGGAGGAGAACATGCCAAGCTGCAAGAAAACTGTGATTAAAAACCAGGGTTTTCCACCACAACTTTATGAATATGAACTAATTTCTTTGCATTATTTGAGGTCTAAAAGCTCTAAATATTTTTTTGTTATTTCA
The DNA here is from genome assembly GCF_023375975.1 of Astyanax mexicanus. NCBI lineage: Eukaryota > Metazoa > Chordata > Actinopteri > Characiformes > Acestrorhamphidae > Astyanax > Astyanax mexicanus. The sequence goes on along the minus strand of NC_064419.1, from coordinate 42,469,811 downwards.
GCCATTTCTCATTTTCTGCAAATAAATGATCTAAATGACAGTATTTTTTTTATTTGGGGGAATTGTCCGTAGTTTATAGAATAAAACAACAATGTTCATTTTTCTCGAACATAAACCTATAAATAGCAAAATCAGAGAAACTGATTCAGAAATTGAAGTGGTCTCTTATTTTTTCCAGAGCTGGAAAATATATATCTATAGGCCTTGTCCTAAAATTATACAAATTTTGCTAAAGCTTGGTTGATAGAAAAGATACATTTGTATTTTTCTCATTTCCACTTGATAGGCATTAGCCAGAGGCATCTTATCTCGGCACAAATTCATACCTTTTACTGTAATATTTGATGCACATTAGGTGTTATCAATACCATGACATTGGATCACTGACTCATTTTTTAATATCACAAAATATATTGCAGGACAAACTATCACAATATCAGTGTTTTTGTACAATATCATATATATATTTATTTAATTTCACTTTTTACAACTCAGATCTGATTGACTTTGGTGGAAAAATACTCTGATTATTTGTTTCTATATGCAGATCACAGCAGAACAGAGGTCCTTTGGGGTCAAGCATTAAAAGTTAAGCCAAAGGTCAGATATTGCTTAGAGAAACTGCAGCCGAACTCAGATCTCTGTATATAATGGCGGCGAGCTGCTCTGTAAGCCGACACTGTGACTTCAGAGCAATGCGTGACCTTTTGCACCGATATCAGAGGCTCAGGTCACGCTTTACACACACTCTACAGATGCCGTCTGGTTGTCTTCATAACATTTAAGAGACCTCTGCTCTGTGAAACAGTGTAAAGGGTTAAAAACATCATTCATTTTGACTTTTTAAATGATCTGTACATATACCGTGACACAAGTGGCTGATGAGAGGTATGAGCACATCTACTTTATACTCAAACACTTTGAAACAACTAGTGAATTCAGGATTACAGAAAGTACACTAGACTGCTGTAGACAACATAACCAACATGGTAATCTTAACAGTCTTGAAACATGTTCATACTGTGTCAAATAATCATCCATCAATTGTAAAAGGGAAGGTGAAAATCAGAAAGCAATATAATCATTAACAGGCTACAACCCCTGTAGGTTAAACAGATCCAGACTAGGCTTGTTACAATAACTCAATTAATGATTTATCGTAAAATACTGTATATCATTACTGTCCAACGAAAAACAAGTATCTCAATTTTTGTTTTAGTTTTAATTTACTAAATAATTTGAACACACAAGCTGTCAATGTTTCTTAACAAATGGACCAATAGAAATTCACCAAAATGACCTGAAATAAAATCTTTCATTAGGTGAAAAAAGTTTTATCTCTCCTTTAAAGTTGCTTTTTTTTTGGAGATACTTATTTCTCATTGGACATTAACGATATGTACATAACTCAATAATTTTCGCTGACCTCAATATGAAGAAGAACTTATTAATGTGAATATCGACTTTGTTACAATAATATTTAAAAACAATTTGTTTACTTAATTGAATTTTTTACAACATTTATATATTTTAATTACGTTGTCTGAATATTTTAATCATTAAATGTCTGAGTAATTGAATTACAGTGATACTGTATTATCATTATATCTGTGGCATAAAATTGTCTTAAAATTATTAAATAAATAAATTACTTCTGGGACAATATATTGTGCAGAACATATTGTGCACTGGTTATCTGAGACGAGCACGGAAAAAGCTAACGAAGAGTAAAAAGACTTGTGTTTCTGAATGTAAACGGCTGAAAGCTGAGGCATGAAGAAACGCTGAGTTTTCTTAAGACATTTTAAGACAACAGAACCAATGTGTCAATATGAATGAATCCATTGTGACAAGTAAACAGTGATGCTCGTTTTTGCATAAATCATAACGTAACATAAACAGATTCTGATCAGGAAATAACCTGATTGATACTTAAACTGATAGCAGCAGAGCTGAAGAGCAGAGAAGCTACTTAATGGCTAATTATTTCATTGAGTAATATTCAAACATACTCTAAAGATTTCTGCTGCACTCCATTTAACTCGGATGTCGGAGCTGAGGATGACGTCATTAATGGGATGACTGGGTTCTAGTTGAACATTAAAATTATTTTATTTTATTTTAAAATATTTCCAAAAACAGTAAGCTAGACTTTAAAGTTCCCCATAACTGGTTTCATAATACTTTATTAGTGTTTTATGGTGAACCCAGATAAATATGTACTAGTACTGTCTCAGGTTAGCACTGTTAGCAAAACCGACCGATGCTAATGCATTATAGCTTTACCTAAGTTAAGTAAAGCTAAGTACACAAAACTGTAATTCTTAAAAATTACTCATTTAAGTCAAGTCAAGAGTGCTGGATGTTATTCTATACAAATTTCTCTACTAAAAAAATGTTTATTTGGGTGAGTAAAGCGCTTCCGTTTATTTACAGTAAGCTTAGATTTTCAGATTTCCACTAAGGCTGGGTGCAGCAGCATTAGCAGTTAACTGCTAGTTCTAGCCATGGTTAGCGCTAGTAATTGCCGCCGACAGTGCTATACTGAGTAACCCTGAGTGTTCCAGTAAGCCAGGACGATATTAGCTAGCGTTTTGTCCCATGTAGCTTGTTTTAACACGATAAATGCGCAGGCTACCGGCTAGTGCTTAGCGCGGTTAGCGGCTAATGCTAATGCTGCTCCAGCCTCAGTGCTGGAGAGCTAATCTGAGCTATAACGCTGTACTTTAGCAGAGTGGCTTTACTGCTCCTTATAACCTGACTGGTAAAATTCATATTTAAGGTGCACTGGATTATAAACCCCACTGTTGATTTTGGGGAAAATTAAAGGATTTCAAGTGCGCCTTATAGTGCGAAAAATACTATGGAAAAATGTCCACAGATAGAGGTTAGATAGTACTGTGTTCAAAACAAATAGATATAAGTAATAATAAAAACCCAATATTACTGTTTATATGTGGGGCAGCCATCTTGGATTTTGAACTCAGGGTTTTGTGAGGCTCTACTGTTATTCCAATTAAAAACTTATAGGAACTTTTTGAGCTCCAGTACATGAAACTTGAAAATTACGATATCCGAGTTCAAACTGAATGCAGTTAGAGCTGTTTGGAGACCTCTTTCATTGTACTGCAAACAACCAGCTAGTTAAAGCCATAGTAGGTGATTTTGTAGAAGCCACTATTGTAAGTTGTTTTCCTGCAAATGCATGAAAGTTGAGGAATCTCTTATAAGTACAAATAAGCATGTCTAATGACCTCGCTTAAAGGCAATACAGACTAAAAGACTCTCACTCAAAACTACAATACAGACCTAGTCAAACACACACAGAGATACATGCAAGATAAACACAATTAGCTTGGTTGCTAACTACAATTCAGCTACAGTTTAGTCTCTGTCTACATATAGCCGAGTATTTTTAAATACTGTACAGTTTTCTCTCAATTTCCTTCCACATGAGACACAAACATGACCCTAAAATGGCAAAACTGACTTTTAAACACTAGTGTGAGCATGAAAACCTAGCAAAGGAAGCTAATGTCTCACAAAGTTTGCTGTTAAGCATAAAAACAATCCAAAATGAACCCAATAGCTTCCATATGCAGCTTGAAGCTTCTTCAACATCTCTAGCAGATCTCTATAACTCAGTTTATTGATCAGATTAAGAACCTATTTTGGCTAAATAACACAATAACAATAACAAAACCACCAATTACGTCCTCAACAGCATCACTTTCCTGGCTATGCCAGGCAGGATAATTCACCATTTAAATTCCTCACCAACTTTCACTGCAACTTTTCTAATTCTGTCTTCTTTCTTTCTGTCATTAGCAGTGCAAGATTGTAAAGCAAGCTCCTAACACGCAGCAGTCTGCAGACACGTCCAAAGCAAGTGCATGAGAGCAGGATCGTGAGGTAGGCAGGTAGACAGGCAAGTAAATGGCCTCATATGGCCTCCACAGAAAACAATAGTTTCTCTTTAGTCTCTTTCAATGGGGAAACTCCATTCACAGTGATGCACAGTCCTGGACTAGGCTTAATCCCTGTCTAATTAAACCAACCCATAAATTATTCCAAGAAATAAAACAGAAGCTTCTTTTTTCACCTACTATACCTTTAACAGCAGGTGTGTGCTAGTACTTAAGTTTGAAATACCCCTACTTTCTCTTATGGTGGTCACTTCTCATCATTTAGTGTTTATTACCTTTAATTGAATCTATATTAAAGTGCATGCAAAACCACTAAGGATAGAGATATACTTGCGTTCACCTATGCATGAAGGCTGCCTTGCATATTATGCATTCGGTTAGTGTGTCGGTTGTGTGCATCCTCAGAAAGGAAAAAAATGAAGAAAAAAAAAACACAATGGGCAGTACAGCATTCAGCAGCATCAAAATGGCTTAAAGTTTGAAAAAGGACTACCCGCATCTGTAAGCGATTTTGTTGCCACTGTGGTAAGCCTTCAGTAACACATAGAAAAGTATATGAACATAAGCAGCTGGTTGTCAAACAGCAAGTATATCTCCAATCTTACTTATCCATCAGTGCAAATGATCTAATAAATATCAGTGTATATTAATGCTTTTGCAAACAGTGAATTTCCTCACTAGTGCTGTACAGAAGACGTGTCAATGCTTTACTTTTACAACTACCCAGTAATTTTGACTCATCAAGCAGTGAAATTCTGTAAATTATAGGCACGGCATACAAAAATAATTATTTCTACATGAATAAAATCCACTATGTCACTACATCTGACAGTGCGTGTCCACTTGCACTTGTTTTTGACAGATTTCGCCACAAAATTCACCATGTGTGGGCTTGTCTGTGACGCTTCTCTAATATGAATTAAGTGATAGATCAATTTGAAAATAAGTAATTTTATTTTAAGACAACTCAACTTTCTGACTTTTCAGTTTGGTCCGGGCAGAAAAGGGCAGGTTTGAAAGGTGCCGCACATCAAAGTCCGGACCAAAGGACCGAAATTTGGTCAAACCAAAAGATCTGGCCTCTGTTATGTTCTACTGAACCATGGTCTGCTTTTTTGCAGTGTGAACACACTTTTCTAGATCGTTCAGTGCAGTGCAGTTCAGACCGATTACAGAAAGTTGAGGCAGGCTATTGTTTTCCATTCAACAAAAAAAAATAAAAAGGAACTGTGTTTTGACGAAATACAATTCCACTCCACAGCAATTATACTACAGCAGCTTACGCTGGTGATTCCTGGATCTGCGGGGACTCTGTTAAGCTCATTCAGCTGTGTGACATCTGCACTGGAAGAGAACCAGATTCTATATCTGATTCAGTACAAAACTGACAACCAATCAAGTGTAAGGATAGGGAGACCCAATGACCTCAGGTGATGACAGCAGGACCTTGCAACTTTTAGTCCGCTTACTAAACAGGAAACCAAAACTAACTGGGCTAACCTGTGTACAATGTAACAAACAAATGAATTCGGACTCTGGATTGCCTTCAATAAATCATATTGTATTTGTATTCTCGTTATCCAGACCTTGTCGTTATTCGCTTCTCTGTATGACATAACAACCCTTTTTTTTAATAACTATTTCCTGATTAATCACAACATGGGGCTGTTGAGCATTTTTGCCATAAGTTGAGACTGCTCTTGACACAATTGAACCCGCCAAACACTGCGGCATGCAGCAGCTCTATCCATTAAAATGAATAGGGTGCATTGAGGCAAAGTGGCAAGTGGACACGTACCATTAGTATTCTATGTAAACACCACACATTATAATATGAAATCAGAGGTGTGCTTGCAGATATCTTTTTTTTTTTTGAAGTTCAGAAAAAAAGGCACTGGGGAGTTGGAGAAGGATATGGCTACATTAATCACACAGAATCAGAAAAAGTGGCCGACTAGGAACAGTCCCAGGATGAGGAAGAAGCTGGGTTCCTGGAATCCAACAACAAGGCCGATAGCAGCACAGAGGATTGCAAAGGTCGGGGACAGAGTCTGGCCCAGCCCCACCTCAGGCTGAGCCGGAGGATCCACTAAGGTCTCGCTGGGCAGTGGCTGCTGAACAAGCTGGCTTTCCAGGCCATCTTGGGTCTGAAGGGGAGCAGGATCTTCATGGAACGGTTCAAAACCTGTCAAGCAAATATCTCTGTCTTTGTCTTCAGGTGTCACTGCTTTATCATTGGCAGTGAAATTTGTAGATGTGTCACTTTTGAAAAGACATGTCAAGCCTGGACCAGCACCATCTTTGCAAGCTGTGCTCTCAGAGGCTGATGTCGTCTCTGCATCCACCACCTCCTTCAGTTCTGGTGCCTGTCCTTCTCTTTGTTGGAGATGTACACAATCCCTGGGGTCTGATACAATGTCCTCTCCTGTTGGCCCTAGATGGGTGACTGTGATGCCTGGGACATCCATCCCACCTGGAAGGTTCTGGGCATCCTCTACATTTTTGTTAGTGTCACTTTCAGGTTCCTTCATGGACAGACATTCTATGCCAGGTATCTCATCATAATGACTACTGTGACTACTGAGATCTTCTTCGTCTTGGCAGCTTGCACTGTCACTTGCAGTGTTCATCTGACTGAAGGGGCATGCCCATATGGACTCATGCTGTACCTGCAAAGGACCTTCATTCTCATCATCTTGATGAATTGTCTGACTTTGCATGGTAGATGGTAGCATCTCACTAACAGCTATTTCTGGTATCATTTCTTCTTTGAATTTATCTCCATCCTCTTTCAATTCCTCTGACTCAGGTTCACCTACCTGTTGGATGCATGGATGCATGGCCGGTGCGGTTATGGCTAAGGCAAAAGGCACTTGGGCTGAAACCTCTGACTGGGAGTCGTCTTGATTTGGGGGTGAATATTGGTTGAGTTTGGTAGAAACTTCAGTATCATCTTCAGTTACTACTGTAATCATAATGTTGGGTAGTTCAGAGTGAGAAACTGGGTAATTTGGGACTTCAAGTTGTGCCTCTTTAAGTTGCTGAACGGTCACACTCAGGTTCTCAGTCTGTGACAGGGATTCTGACCCATTGGCATGACCAGTGGTTTCTGGATGATCTACTTGTAGTGGATTTGTAGGTGACTCCTGTAAAGGATGTTTATCAGAGGAATCTTTGATACAAGGCAGAGGACGTTTTGCCAGAGTTGTTTCTTCTCTGGTATTAGAAGGAGCCTGGGAAACCTAAAACCAAGAGAGGAAGTGTTAGAGTTTTTTTGTATACAACTAATAACTATAGTTCATCTCTAGTTGTGCTATTTGTCAGAAGCCCTCTAGCCCAGCCATCAATGGAAAAGGACAATCATAACACCACCATGAGATTGAGACTGTTTCATCATGGTTTGTCAAATGAAACATGACAATGCGGCTATGCATGCAAGTGGGTGTTACACTTGAATGAGTGTATTAGTCTCTGAAATTTCCAATTGATCAACTGTCTGGTCCTGTATTTGCATCTCACTCCAATTTTGTCTAATTTCTCAGAATTTTCCAGTATTGCGAAAAGTCCACCACTCAGAGATATCTGTCCATAACAGGTCATGTGGTCAGAAACTTACAGTTGATGAAAAAGGTACAAACTAGTCCTTATCCCATTTCTTCCCCAATTCACAAGGCCAATTAGCCAACCTACTCATTAGGACTCTCCCTAAGACTAGTAATGCCCCAACACCAGGAGGGTGAAGACAAACACATGCCTCTTCCGATACATGTGAAGTAAGCCACCGCCTCTTTTCGAACTGCTGCTGATGCAGCATTGCCGAGTAGCATCATAGCGTACTTGGGGGAAAGCGCAGCGACTCGGTTCAGATACATCAGCTCACAGACGCTTCATGATGATCGACATCACCCTTTGGAGTAATAAGGGAAGAGAGCCATGATGACAAGCTGCATAAACGGGATTCGAACCAGCGATCTCCCGATTACAGTGCCAGCGCCTTAGTCCGCTGGACCACTTGGAGTCGATTTTTACTTATGTAGTAAAAAAATAGGGTATATGTTGATATTTAATAAAATCCATTCATCAAGCTACCAAAGCAATTTCATAAGCCACTGGCTACCACACAACTTTAAAGCATAGAAAATATCCGTCCATCCCTACAGTTGGTAAGGGACTTGTTTTAAAAAGAATGCTGCTCTCTTTTCCATAAGTGTTGTGATGTAATGTTTTGTCAGTTCACAGCTCTTGTTTCTGAAATGCCTCAGACTTATCTAGGTGTAGTTTCGTATACACAGAAGTTGACCTTTGTAATGAAGTCACAGGTAAGGTTCCTGCACAGTGCTGTTATGTCAGCTTAACCTAACGATCCAAGGATAAACAAGATTTTGCATACAACTACAGATGACCTAAGGATGAACTTTAGTCTCCAGACGTACACCTACACTGGGTTACTGACAAGACAGGTATCTAATAAAGTGTCCATGGTGCGCTATAGTCTGGAAAAAAGGGGTTTTTAAACCCCTCAGTTTCACTGCTGGACTGAGGATCGTCCACTATCCAGAAATATCCAGCAAACAACATCCTGTGGGCAGCGTCCTGTGACCACTGATGAAGGACTAGAGGATGTCTAATAGAGTGGAGGACAGCGAGTGGAGAACACAGTGTTTAAAAACACCAGCAGCACTGCTGTATCTGATCCATAGTGGTCCTGTGGAGTCCTAACCAATAAAAACAGGGTAAAAAAAGGAAAATAATAAAGTATACAGAAAAACAGATACAGGACTGCAGTCTGTAATTATAGAACTACAAAGTGCTCCTATATCATCGCTGTCCAATGAAAAACATGCATCTTCAAAACAGAAACTTTACAGAGATATAAAACTTTAAGTTCCAGTGGAAGTCAACATAGAAAGAGTTTTTTTTAAGATAATTTTGTTGAATTCATTAATGCAGACATCTTGACACTGTCTAAGGGACAGTTTGTGTGTTTTAATTATGTGGTAAACTAAAAAAAAACTCAAATGCAGATATTTGTTTTTCACTGGACACTGACAATATGCTCAGTGGAGCTGATAAGATGGAAAATGGGTGTAAAAACAAGGAAGTGGTCATAATGTTCTTATATGACCGTGTATGTATGTTATTTTTTACTTACTGTTACTGTTATATAGTAGTGCTGAGGTGTGTGTGTGTGCAGGTTTCAGGATATGACCTGAATTCAGTACCTGCTTTAGGTCATTCACAAGTGCCATTTAAACAAGTATCATTATTCCATAGTGCTCATGCTGGTGTTTTACTAGTGATTACAGATAAAACACCACCTATAATTTGTGCATGAATAATAATACTTGTATTGGTTTTGACTAAATTACTACATGTATTAGGACAAATTAGCAAAATATTACATAAAAGCAACATAAATCTAAATGAGAAATATTAGTGACAAGTGCAAAATACCATTATGATAGAGAGTATAATGGTAATCTTAATGAATTAACTCCTTATTAAAAAAAGACACTTTGTACAACACTACCGCAATTCAGTGTAACATGGACAAAAATAAAAAATAAAATATGGTAAAAGTACAATATATATATATATATATATATATATATATATATATACATATATATATATATATATATATATATATATATATATATATACACATACGTGATAAACTTGACATAAATACACTCAACATCAAAAAGACTCTTAGAAGGCCTAGAAGGAAGTGTTAGATTTCAATGCTGTTTAAAAAGAAGGTTACCAGGGTCTTATTTACTTTTGGTCTTATTATTTATTGAGCTACTCCTCCATTAGAAGAGTGTAATGTATGTCTAACATTACATGCCCCGTCTTGTCGAATCCCAGTCATGCAGCTCGCCATCAGCTTCCAGAGCCCCAAAAGAGCACAACTGGCCTTGGTCTCTCTGGGTGTTGCTCTTTCCCCTTATCACTCCTAGGGTGATGTGGATTAGCACAAGGCATCTGTGAGCTGATGTATCAGAACCGAGTCACAGCACTTTTCTCCAAGCACGCTGAGATGCTTCTTAGCAATGCTGCATCAACAGCAGTTGGAAAAGTGGTGGTAGCTGACTTCTCATGTCAGACGAGGCATGTGGTAGAAAATTAGGAAAAAAAATAAAATGTAATCCTTAATGGTCCTTTATTCATTAATTGTTCCTGGTAACCTTTATCTTACTTCTGCAAAGAATTGCAATCCAAAACTTCCTTCTGGGTGAAACTATTTTTCTGATTATGAATGTACTACCACTTCACTTTGGAATTGTGTGTCTGATGTGTTGTCTCAGGACTCTTAGCACAGATGATACATAATATAAAATACTTATAAATATCTAAGACAATGTTTGATCATTTGATAAAGCATGCAACATGGCTGATGAATACAAAATGTAAAAAAAAAAAAAAAAAACATGAACAAAGACGAGTGATATATAAGATATAAGCTAACTGAAGCAAAGGTTTTTTCCCCCAATGACAAGTTTGTGCCGACTCCCGAGTTCACGAGAAGCGCCTCGTATTCAGCACAAAATGTTCTTGCTCTTTAAGTGCAGCATGTTCCTCAAATAGGGCGCTTTTAAAAAGTCAGTGGAAACATCCAAAAAGTCATCTTCGCTCATTGTTTCTATGCTTATATGTCAAGTTCTGCACTTCTGTTATACACTGTACATTAAAACTGCACAAAAACAAATCCTAAAATATAATAAAAATAATCATCTTTATTTTGGAAACTACTGTGAGTTATGTAACTACAATACATGGACAGACAATATACACTTATATACAAGACATTCTACTGTACAAGATGCATGTTACAAAAAATACAGTTAAAAAAAAGTAGAGGGTGCCAAAAACAGGGTGAAGGGTTAGCGTGCGGCGTGTTAGCGTGCAGCGTGCACTTTACCTAAGTTCTTGCTGAAGCTTCAATGAGCTGTCCAGGTGGAAAAGCAGAACAAAATTACTTGTAATTACATTAATGAATAATTACAACATGATATGAAGGTTGGCTGGGTGCAGTAAGCCAAAAAAGCCACAGCATGTGAAGAGAACGTACTGAAAAGATCAAGTTAAAGTGAAAAATACAGTGAAAAATACGCTGTCCTAGTCAGATCACATTCATGCTCATAGTAAAATTAATCACGGATTCAGTAACTGCTGACGATATTTACGAGATATCACAATCAGCTGTTCAAAGATTGGGAAAATGTCAGTAGTCATTTTAGTGATTAAATTTAATACTGTGTTGTGTAGTGTAATAAATGTGTAATATTTTTTTTATTGTGATTAAGTTAGTTCAAGGATAGTTTCAGAATTCCCCACAGTGGGGTCGTATTAAAAGACTCAAAGCCAATTTGCAGCTGTTGTTATAACGATAGACACAGAACCCTTTATTACATGACTGAATTAATCCTGACTGCAGTTAATAAAGGTCAGAATAAAGCACAGAATTATATATATAAAAAAATAAAGAAAATAGTATTAATAATGGCATCTAAGTTACATCTGAATTAGATGCCAGTTGAATTGAATAATTTTATTATTTTGAAATCGTATTTACAGTACGCAATATGAGGTTCACTATATGCCCCTTATAGAAGTACTGCCAATAGAATAGGACTCTTTAGAAAAGATAAACATAAGCCTACTGCATCCCTTACTAATGCCAAGCACAGTATACTACTGCTAAAGTCTTTTAGTGCCAGATCTCATGGGACACCTTCAGGAAATGCAGGAGACCATCTCATTATTAGCCAGGTTGTTTTAATGTTATGGCTGATCAGTGTATAGTTTAGATATAACCTATATTATAAAGTGATATTTGATGACATATTTTTGTACTACTGTTATGCCGAATGATCTAAATTATATTATTATTTTTATTGCATCTATACAAATACATGTTATAATGCTCTGTTCAATTTTTCTTTTACTTCTTCTCATATGAGTGAATCTCCAATAAATAAGCAAAGAAATACAATTAAATAAAAGCAAATAAATAAATCAGCATTAAGCTGCAGCAGAAACAAAACAATAAATTATTTAAATGTATGATCTGTTTTTCAGATCATGGGCTTTTCACATGCATCCTCTTTATTTCCTATATCTATTAGGCTTTCATCTTTAAGAGATGATCTAAGATATTAAAGTGTATATATTATATACACAGTTTCATTACATTTCTATAATAGGATAAAAAAAAAACCTATTTGTTTTTATTTTTTTTTAATTTACTGACACATTTCAGAATATTAACTAAAAGTGGGTACCAGTATTCACACTGTTGTTTGGATTTAATACTTTATTTATTTTACATTTATTTAATTTCTATATTGCTTCAGCTTATCATATTTAAACAATTTATACACTTCACTGATCTGGATCTCCTGTACTGTACGTTACACTAAGCAGACAGCACTAACCTCGAGGTCGATCTCAGGTTCGATGACGAGCGGACACTCCACACGGGGAACCGCCACAGCTGCCTCTCTCTCTGTAGCCGCCACGTCTCCTAAAACATAATCACACATGATCTGATGCTGATCTGAGAGATCAAATTAAATCAAAAGAGATCTGGAGCTGACAGAGACCTGATACTTCAAAGTGAGCTGGAAATAAACTACAGCATGAAGAAAACCAGCTGCTTTAACCCTCCTGTTTTGTTACAGGCCAAGCTGACCCATTTAAAAATACAGGAAAAATATTTAAAATCATTTTTGGAGAATTAAACATGTACCATCTCTGATATGGACAAAGCCTAGTCTTAGAATAAACAGCATTTTTCATGGAGATTTTTAAACTAGTAAAGGATAAAAATATAATCTATAACTAGGCCTAATCCCTGTCTGGGAATCTAACCCTTATATGTTTATATTACAGCTAAACTGCTCCAGTCAATTTGACCCAGAAATGTTTTCACGATCAATATCACCTACTGCACTTTACTGTCCACTGTGGGTGGTAATGCCTTTTTTGATATATTACAGGTACAGACGTGACTCATTCACAAGATAATACCTCACATTGTTTCCTGAGGTAACATTTTTCAGCATCTCCAGAAACTCCTTCCATCAAGACGCTGAGAAAACTATTCCAGGTGACTCTCCCTCATGAGATTAAAATACCAAGAGTGTGCAGATCTGCCCTCAAAGATAAATGTGATACTTAGAAGAATCTAAAGTATAAAACATATTCTGGTTTGTTTAACAGTTTTTAACTAAATAATTCTGCATGTGTTCCTGTATAACTTTAATATAGTCTTCAATATTAAATTTACAATGTAAAAAATAAATAAATATATATTCAAACACATTGAATGAGAATATGTGTGTCCAAACTTTTGACTCAGGACATTAGGACCTGAAGACTGCACTGCTATCTAGCTGTCAGGATTGGAGGATATTTACATGTAAAATAATAATTTAAAAATAAAACAGTGTTTTTAAGAATCTTTTTCACTAGTATTATTTTTTCTTTATTTTTTGTATATATTGATTTTACCTTTTATGTGTATATATATATATATATATATATATATATATATATATATATATATATATATATATATATATATATATATTATTTTTCTTTTTTTAATGAAAATTATTTATTTAAAAATGTGTAAAAACGTATTACTATTATTTTTTTCCTTTTTCTAATTTCTTATCTAATGTTTCAATCCCTTTTAAATGAGTGTCACCCTCAATGTATTCCCGAGTCAAAACATAAAGGTTGATTGATTGATTGATTGATTAAATATACCCTTACTGCATTATTTTCTTTTATGTGGCTAAATGTTTGGTTAGTCTCATACCTTCATCTGTGTCCTGATCGAATTCGTAATCGTCGTCCATTCTAAAAGGCAAAAAACTGAGATTTAGTACAAACAGCCGATGTGTTAATGACCTGTGACATAATTCAGGATGGGGCAGCATGCTTTAGATGTGTAAAGACAAAGAATTTTAAAGCAGTTCTCCAAAACTGTCTGCTTTAACACTGAATTCAATAAATAAATGTAAAGGTTTATGAAAAACAGCACAAGTTCAGTATAAATGATTAAAAGAGCAAATAGAAGGCGTGATGAGGAGGAGACGAAAGACACTTTAGTGCTTTTACAAAAGCAATGGAAAGAACCTAAGACCCCTGTGACATTTGTCTCCATAGTAACAACTTTGCGTAGCTTCACCATGCATCTTCTTTCCAGGCTCTTTATTGGACGGAGGCCTCGGGGGCTGTTCCTCTAATCTGTGCTCTGCTCCTCAAACCTGTCACGAGACTCTGAAGAGGTATTAAAAAAATCACCTGATGGCATCTGCCCTCAACTCCATTTACTGCCACATCAAAACAGTATTGGGACATCTCTGGGAAAGGGCTGGCTGGACATTGGTGATCTGACACTGTGCAGTTTATGAAGTGCAGTCTCGTGTTTTTATCCAGATGGTGGTTATATGTCTGCATTTAGAGCTAAATGTTGAATTTCTGCTCTTTGAGTTTAATACTTTTTTGAATCAGTCAAATTTTGTAGTTTGTAAATTAGTAAGTAGCTACTGTCTAACTAAAACTATCAGTTTTATTTTTGCCTGTATATTTAATTATAACTTGCCTATATATACATACAGCTCTGGAAAAAAAAATTAGACCACTTCTGAATCAGTTTCTCTGATTTTGTTATTTATAGGTATATATTTGAGTAAATTAACATTGTTGTTTTATTCTATAAACTTCCAAAACGGACAACATTTCTCCCAAATTAAAAAGATATTGTCATTTAAAGCATTTATTTGCAGAAAATGAGAAATGGCTGAAATAACAAAAAAGATGCAGAGCTTTCAGACCTCAAATAATGCAAAGAAAACAAGTTCATATTCATAAAGTTTTAAGAGTTTAGAAATCAATATTTGGTGGAATAACCCTGGTTTTTAATCACAATTTTCATGCATCTTGGCATCTTCTCCTCCACCAGTCTTACACACTGCTTTTGGATAACTTTATACCACTCCTGGTGGAGATATTCAAGCAGTTCAGCTTGATTTGATGGCTTGTGATCATCCATCTTCCTCCTGATTATATTCCAGAGGTTTTCTATTTGGTAAAATCAAAGGAACTTATCATTTTTAAGTGGTCTCTTATTTTTCTCCAGAGCTGCATATGATTATATATCCTGTTTGTGAATTAAGCTGGATCCTCCCTGTATATTTTGGAGAGGACAAAAATAATAGTGTAATGTGGTTTAGGTCAAGCAGACTAGAGCCTATTTACTGTATTATAATATCACAGTGTAGTTATGATGCTTTTTTAAATTAGAAGATTTTAATAGGTTGAATAAGTGAGCTTAATGCAGAGTTTTAATGGAGGAAATGCTAGCTCCATATTCCACCCTCAACAGCTTGGAAAGAAAAAATGTGTCATCAGCTGTGTGTGACAAAAAGATCAAAAATGAATAAAAAGTAATTTACCTTAAAAACAAACGTTTTTTTTGTTAAGGTTTCTGTTTTCACCTATTTAATGGTTCTTCGTATTCACAGCTCCTTTATAAATTGATTCTTTATTAACCAAAAACTGGTTCTCCTATTGCATTTCTCAAAGAACTCTTTGTAACACCTTTGTGTTTAAGTGTATATAACAAACAAAAGACGCATTGGACAAGACTAAAAAATCATGCAGGAAATGTCGTGCTTCTAAGTAGTAGCTGTAGAAGACATCATCTGACATTACAACATTACAACATTCTGATTCTTCAGCTGTCTTGGAGTGAAGGACCAATATCATCTGACATTTGGGAAAAGGTCGAAAGATCATAAGCAAGCCTCCTGGGTGATAGAGCACACTTTTATTTTAGTACCAGATCTACTAAACTCAACATAGTGTTCCATTACACTGTGAACCGTATCAAAACTCAGGTATTTGTCCTCAAAGGCTAGGACACACTGGCGGATGCGTCTGCGGATGTAGCTAAAGACTGTAGCGCAGACTCCTGTTTGCATGCAGTCGTTTCCGTGTCTCTACCCAGCAACCCCTACAAAAAGGTCAAGTGTAAGAGCTGAAAGAGCCAGGGCTGAAAGCGACACCTCCCTTGTCCTATTTTCAACCCCCTCGTGCCCTCTAGGATAGCTGCCATTCTGAGGAGTGTGTGTTGTTGTGTGTTGATGTGAATATTGTGTACGTGTGTGAGTGCACACACACCACACACTACTGTCAGAGGAGCTCCCCAAATCCTCACACAATGTGAGAGCAAGCTCATTATACTACACAGGGAGAGCTGGGGGGCATCACACACTGCTGGACGAGGACCCATAAAGTGACTCCTGAAGTGAAGTCCAAATGCTGTGGTGACCTGGTTATACAAAGTGCTGCTGCAGTCTGCTCGACTGGGCATGGAGGCGTGATGTGTGTGATGATGGGAAGGAGGCAAGAGCATCATTAAGCTTGACTTTGCCCTTCATGGATTAAGGATAATGCCATTAACTTGTTAGATTTAAATGTTCACATCATTCCCACATGATTGCAAAGACTAGGGATGCATGGTGATATCTGTCACTTTGACAGGGTACCAATAATTATACTTTTTTTTTGCTGAGCACTATTATTTGGAATACTCCAGACACTAGGAGGGTGAAGATTAGCACATGCCTCTTTCTCTGATACATGTGAAGCCTGCCACTGCCTCTTTTCCAGCTTTTCATTGATTCCGCATCACAAGCCAGTCAATGCACTTAGTGGAAAGTGCCAGATCCCCAGATCTAATACATCACCCAACAGATGCCTGTGCCAGCAAACACCACAATGAGAGTGATGAGGGGAGGGATCGCCATTTACCCACTCAGAGAGAGCATGGCTAATTGTGCTCTCTCAGACTCTGGCTGCTGATGGTGCTGCTGATGAACTTACAATCCTCAGGCTGTAGTTTGATCATCTTAGGCAAGGTTTATACTGTACTTGGTGCACTGTAATTGGCGTAAGGGTACGTGTACCAAAGATGACTTGATCCTGAGGGTTCAGCCCCGGCACCCTGGCACCATGAGCCTAATGCTTCAAATGTACGTTATGTAAGACACGGAAGTGCCAAGTATAAGCTAGGGGTGATACAAAATATTGATTTTGTGATATAACACAACGTTTTAATTAACTACATCTATATGTAGCATCAAATATCCATTTTTTGGTTGAAACATACCGGCAGGTGCTCCCTAAACTCCCTAAGACTCGCCCACAATTTGACGAATGTTACTGCTTCATTACTCAATGTGGGGGCTCTAAAACTGACACCAATAAATTCATAATATTTTGATATTCTTTATGCAGAAGTAATTTATCCTCTTTAGTAACACAGATGCTTTAAAGTATCGTAGAGACATTTATAGCACTATATCAAGTATAGCAGAATCACAGTATTGTGATATCATAATCGTGAGCCAACTATTGCAATAATATTGTAACATGAGATGCTCTGTGATTGCGATCCCTAGCATAAACATCGGTAGTGTTTACAGCAATTCGTGATCAACAATCTCAAGCAAAATAACAACTGAGCCTTCGGTCTTAACCTCTAGAGAGGGCCACCAATAGCTTCATTTTTCAAAGAAAAGTAAATGCAGTGTATGTTTAAAATGTGTTAACATTCACTGTGGGAAGTCAGTGGTCTAATGTTTATAAAAGTGACCTTGAGAATGGCACCCCATCCACTACATGCTCCTTGGGGAGTGAGATGCTGCTCACCAATTTGAGTGTGCTCACTGCCCATAATCATGACGGGTTAATATGTTAAACCCCAGGTCTTAGTACTAACACAAAAATCATTATGATTTATTTGATAACCATTTAACTGCATCCTACACAGTTCTATTTCAGGATATGTGAAACTGATGCTAATTGTGGCAGCAATACTAAAGGTTACAATGCTCCAAAATAGATGTGTAGACATGCACACAGAGGTTTAACTGGTTAAATAAAGAAGACAAATTATTTTTTCTCAATATTAATGGTACACAATGTGACATTGGACAATCAGCCTTTGTTCTGTATACCTTGTTTTCCTGAGTAAAGCTAAGTGTGGGAAAGAGTATTCTATAACCAGGCTTGGGGACAGGCTTTTAGGGGTCAAAATTGCCCCTGCACTACTCTGCGAAAAAAATCTAGTTTAAAACCAGCTTTTGCTGCTAGCTGTTTCTTGAAAATCATGTTAGTTGAACAGTTGTTCATTCAGACAAAGATGTAGCCTATATTGTCAAAAGTATCCACTCGCCTGCATTGTGTTTGGTGATGTAAGACTTGAATGGAGCTGCCTGAGCTGAAGGTCTGTAGTATTTTGTAGCTGAGTTGTTTCATTCCCAGTCTCTTTCACTGTGTTATAATATCACCTGACTTGTTGCACAGGTGTTGCGTCCTCTCATGGTACAATGATGGAGTTCACTAAGCTCCTGAGAGAGACCTATTCTTTCACTAATGTTTGTAGAAGCAGTCTGCATGACTAGATGCTGCTTTTTTACACCTGTGGCCATGGAAGTGATTGGAAATTGAGAACAATGCTTTGGACAGGTAAGCAAATATGTTTGGACATATTTTGTACTTTATATTAATTGACTAGCATAATAATCATTACATGAAGGTTGTGTGGTTGGTTAATCAGTTCATGTTGGTCATGGTGGTCATCCAGCAGCAGCAGCATGGTAAAGCTTAGGTTAGGCCTGTCATGATAACTACATTATTGACTTATTGTAAAATAAATGGACATTACCTTAATCATATTTGAACATCGTGATATGATCTATTGTGTTTATTTGTATGTTTGTTCACATATATAACAGTCAATGACTAAATGCTATAATAACTCAACTATGACTCCATACATACAGTGTGGACTTCAGCAGGTGAAGAAAAGGTATATATTTCCCAAACCATGATTAATTAAAATGGTGTTGTCTTCAAAAGGGTATAATTGCTTTGCTATGCTATGATATTAATATTATGTCAGTGACAATAATATTGTTTACTACAATCGTCTACATATCATCTACAAAAAAATGATCTTGACAGGCCTAGCCAAGGTTGATCATATTAGCTATCTACCTTGATCAAACTTTTATAAAAACACATGCTATGCTGGTCTGTCCAACCAGTTTGACCATCTTGTGTCTTGTGCTGTCCATTCTGGATTTTTCTGATTTCATATATTTCCTTTTTTTAAGGTGGTCTGCTGCTGCTGCACCCACCTACCTGTATCTGGAGGGTTTGAGGATGCCTCTGAGCTCCACCTCCTCCACCTTGCTGGCCTGACCCGCGGTATTATCCTCGTAGGAGACCTGCAGGGTCACCCAGTAATTCCTGCCCTGGTTGTTGGCCCAGAACTCGCCGTCGCCCGTTTCGTATCGCACGACGAAGTCGATCCGCGCCCCGTCGAACAGGTAGGGCTCGGCGAAGGAGAGGCGCACTCGGAAGGCGTCCGTGTCTCCGTCGTTAGAGCCCTGCTCGTACTCGGCCGGGTAATCGAAGTGGGTCATCCAGCCGTCCATGGTGGAGCGCACGTGCACGGACTTGTGGTAGGAGATGTTCAGCACGCGGACGAGGACGTCGAAGGACAGCGGCTCGTCCGGCACCTCCATGACGCGCTCCACCTCCACCTTGCGGGTGCGCACGGCGTCCTCCAGCGCGTCTCCGGACAGCGGCTGGAAGTCGGGGCGCGCGCGGTAGGTGGGCTGCCTGTAGGCTTTGCGGTACTTGGCCTCCTCCTCCTCCCAGCGCGCCTCGGTCTCCTCGTCCTCCTCGTCCGAGTCGAAGGCCACGAAGTTCCGCACGTCCACCAGCTCGCCCCCGGACGCGTCCGCGAAGGACACGCGTCTCTGCAGCGCTAGGCGGATGCGCATGTACTCGGCCGTCTCGTCCGCCAGCGAGTGGCCGCGCTTCCTGGGCACCGGCGAGCAGCGCGGGATGAGGCGCACGTCCTCCTCCTCCTCCTCGTCACCGTTTTCCTCCTCATCGTCGTCGTCCGCCTGCGGGCTGCGCTCCTTCCTCACCGGCATGAAAAGCCCCCCCTGCGCGGGGATGGTCAGGAACTTGTTCTCCTGCGCCATGGCTGCTCCAGTCCCAGTCCCTGCCCCGCGCTTCCTGTCGCTCCCAGGCCGCTCTCAGAAGCAGCAGTCCGGCATAGCAGCACCGCAGAGACCCGTCACAGCGCTCCGGCCAGTCACCCGCCGCCGCTCAGCAAGCAGACTGACAGGGGGGGGGCAACACTCCAGCCCTACAGCAGCAACAGCGCGGTCCGATGGTCCGGGCGAAACGGCAGGAATGCGGCTAAATTTAGCAGGACTGCGTGCTTCTGAAGTGCAGCGTTGTCCAGGGGTCAAACCGAGCTAAAGTATTCAGGGAAGTATAGACCCCCCCCCGCCCCCTCCACTCCCCCCGTCCTCAGGAGCAGAGTTGGTCCGCTCCACGCTGACCACGCCCCCCTGATCCGCTTAAAGCACTTAAAGCACAGCGAGGGCTGGAGCTCCTGACACTGACAGTAGCAGCAGCAGCAGCAGCAGAAATAATCCTGATCTGTGAGCAAGAAGCAAGAAGTGATGTGTAATTAATAGTGGTGGCTAACAGTAATAGTAATGATAATAATTCGTAGTAATATCTAGGAATGTGCCATATCATGTCCTTACACAATAACATTGTCTTTCTTTAAACTATTACAAAATCTATATTGTGTGAAAGCCCTTATCCATCACAGTAATTCGTAAGTTGTACATATGACATATCTCATAATCATGACTTAGTATATCATATTAATGACTTATTGGAAATGGCAAAAATGGCTTTCCATACATACTATTGTGATGTTTATTTGCATGCACTAAATAATATGCACGTTAGAATTGTGTTTGCCTTGATACATTACATTATTTTATATTTCATTATTTATTTATTTTCTAGAAAATCAAAGTCTTTGTAATTTTGTCCATTTTGTTTACAACTGACTGTTTTATTTTTTATGTACTAATTAAATCCTTTATATTTATTTTGTACACTGTAAAATATTTCATTAACTAAATTCAATTGCTCACATACTGGCCATACTTTGCTAGTTTGTTTTGTGTGTAGCAATTTTAAATATACTTGCCATCCGTTGAAAACAGAAAAATTAAAGTAAACAAAAAAAAAATCCAGGATGTTTGTCACAATGTACTCAAAAGCTCCAGAGCTTAAGAATGAGCTTGAAAGGAGGACTTAAAGCCAGCAAATTTCACCATGAATTCTGCTTCAAAAGACATCTTTTTAGAAATCTATAAACAGGTAAGGACCAAATTTAGAAATAGCTGGCAGTTCTGCTCAAGATATAGTTATCTATCTAGACAGATACGTTTTTACATGGTAAAATGTTGTTCTAAAAAAATCTCTTTAGTCTTCCACTTCAGTAAACGCATAAAAGTACACTACCAGTCAAAAGTTTGGGCATACCTCTCAATTAATGTGTTTTCTTACATTTTTTTTATTTTTTTACATTGCAAATGTAATATTGAAGACTGTATTAAAGCTACATAACTCATGCAGAATGTATGTTTTATACTTTAGATTCTTCTAAGTAGCACATTTATCTTTGAGGACAGATCTGCACACTCTTGGTATTTTAATCGCAGTGTCTTCATGTGGGAGAGTCACCTGAAATAGTTTTCTCATTGTCTTGAAGGAGTTCCTGAAGGTGCTGAACAATAGTTGCTGCTTTTCCTTCAAGCTGTGAAGCTCCAGCACATCCCAAACCACCATCTCAGTTCATCAGGTTTAGATCAGGGGATTGTGGAGGATAAACACTTTTTTACTGTTTACTATGTAATTGTATCTAACTGTTTTCATATATTACTTTTACAATGTAAAAAAAGAAAGAAAGAAAATTATTGAATGATAATGTGTGCAAACCTTTGAATGGTACTGTAACTATTTGTCTTCAGGCTACTTAAGTTTGAAAAAAAAAAATTACCATGATTTATTTTTAATATATTATCTTATGCTGCCTTCAAGTCGTGTCGGAGATTTCATGTTTACGAGATTGCCTATTTGCAGGTCGTTTTCTAGCTAACTAATAAAATTACTAGCAATACGTGAAAAAACGTAAAAGTCTAGTATAATTTATGGAACTAATGGCATAAAAACCTCACTAACTTAATGCATGTCTACTTAGCTTCATTTTCTTTGAGTACGGCAAAATAAATCTCCTGTTTTTATGTTAATAGACCAAAAGTATAAACAAAAGATTTTGTTTCCGTGCCCATTTTCATCCAAACAAAAAACACTCGAATGGATAAAATCATAACCTTCAACCTTATAAGTAGAAATTAGCGAGGAGGACTTAAAGGCAGCAATATTTTCTCTTTTTTTGTAGCAGGATTCATGCTTAACCCGCTCATTATGTGCTAGCTACAAGCTATACTTATTTATGGATAAAAATATTGCTTATTTAACCTCACACTTTGTTAGTTTGTATTGTGTGCAGAAATGTGAAATATAGCTGACTTTTTTTCCTTTTGGAAAGGGAAAAACAGGTTGTTTGTGTACTTACAAGCTTAGCTAAAGCTAACTAGCTAGTTAGCCGAATACAAGTCACCAAGAAATCTGCTTCAAAAGATGGTCTTGTGAAGAAACCCCTTTTAGAAATCTGTTAAATAGCTAGTTAAATAGGATAAAGACAGGGATGTAGAGATAACTGACAGGTTTGCACTTTAGTTACAGTTTAAAGGCTAAGCTAGTTATGTTTTACTTTTGAAAAATAGCATAGCTCTGACTGCGGCTAAAGGCTAGTTAGCCGTAACCATGGCAGCTAACCTGGTTAGATGGATGTTGTTAGCATAGGTTAGCTACTGTTATTGTGGATCTTTTTTTTAAACAGGTTTATCAGGACAAGTTCTGCTTCCCCTTCAGACTGTTAAACATGCAGCCCTGGCAATTCCTACTGTTTAAAATCAGGTATTACTGTACTTTATAAAGTGTTATTAAACAATAAATATAGTTACATGTGGATATGTCAATATGCTGACTTTGGTAACAAATATTTCATTTTCATTTCTTATTTTGGATATTTAAATAATAAAAGAATATACAGCTCTGGAAAAAAATAAAAGACTACTTAAAATGATGAGTTTTGTTGATTTTAGCAAAATGAAAACCTCTGGAATATAATCAAGAGGAAGATGGATGATCACAAGCCATCAAACCAAGCTGAACTGCTTGATTTTTTGCTCCAGGAGTGGCATACATTTATCCAAAAGCAGTGTGTACGACTGGTGGAGGAGAACCTGCCAAGATGCATGAAAACTGAGATTAAAACCAGGGTTATTCCACGAAATATTGATTTCAGAAATCTTAAAACTTTTCTTTGCATTATTTAAGGTTTTAAAGCTCTGCATCCTTTTTGTTATTTCTCATTTTCTGCAAATAAATGCTCTAAACAACAATATTATTTGTCGTTTGGAATTTTGGTGAAATATTGTCCGTAGTTTATAGAATAAAACAACAATGTTCATTTTACTGAAACATAAACCTATAAATAGCAAAATCATAGAAACTGATTCTGAAAATGTCTGTGTATGTGTGTGTGTGTGTGTGTGTGTGTGTGTGTGTGTGTGTTTTGGAATGCATTCTCTGTTCATTTGCTTATTAAAGCAGCAGTCTCAGAATTTTTCTTTTAAATTAAAAGCAGTCGTATTCCTGATTTGGAAGGGGACAAAATATTAAATATTATCAAAATTAAATATAAAAATATATATAATCGCTCTTTCCAATATTCCATAAATGTACAAATTAAACGCAACAATATACTCAAAAAACAGAATTTTACAGAATATTTCATTTACATTCTAAACACTTAAATCCCTCAGAACTTACTGACTGTTGCTTTAATTGTCCTTCAGGTTTCTCAGGGAATGGCCCTGCTTTTCCTCTCTGACTGCTAAACATGGAGGCTGTAACTCTGGCAGATCTCCATTAAGATAGAGTTCACATCCTGCAGCAGCTCTACAGCTTATAAACGAGGTGAGGTTAGCTATAAACTGAGTAGTGATGTTGCTGAGCTTTCTCATTAAAGTGTAACATTCAAACAGTGGGATGTGTCATATTATATTATAGCTACATGATCTATTAGCTAGATATCATTAGGATGTTTTCTGCCAGAGGCGAAGAGTTAAGAGTCATACTTTTGAAGTAAACAGTGTGTACAGGCTTATTATTCATGTAATATAAGTTTTCTCAGTAATTAGATTATCTGACAGCAGTTAGAATGTTATTAGGATTAAATATAAAACTGTCACCTGTTTACACATATATACACTCACACACACACACACACACACACACATATATATCTTAATTATTAATCCACAGCCTGTCCCTGCTATTAAGCATCTTAGAAGAAAGGGAAATCTTAAATGGTTGAGAAAGCATCACACTGAACACTATCTCTTTCTATCCATTAAGATTACCCTAGCACTTAATTTCAGAAAATAAGATTTTAGTTCATTTCAGTCCAACTTTCTTTTTGTCTTCTTACTATGGGCAGGTAATTTATCCATAAATGTATTATCCATATCTACCCAATTAGATGATCTTAACACTAAATAACATATTTGTAGACAACTCTGATATAATAGAGTTTCCTGTCTGTTTCTCTAGCTGACAGATTATGGATAATATTTTAATTTGAATACAAATTATATATATATATAAATAACATACACATATAACCTGCATGACATGTTAAGAGACATGTAGCTAACTGCTTTTAATACATTATCTTATACAGTGTATACACCTGTTCTGTAAAGGCCTCAATGGTTTGTTAGAAGTCACTAGTGAATAAACAGTGTTGTAAGGTGACAAAAAGTGAAAAAGTTTAAGGGGTATGAAAACTTTTGCAAGCCGCTGTATATAGTAACTTTTTTGGTCAGTTTACAGTAATTTGACAAGTTACAGATGGAAATGTGGCTGTTTCCTTTGCAAATTCTCTACAATGTTGTCAATGTTGTATTATTTTGGTAATAATGAAATATAAATATTGATAATAAAACTAATATTTTATACTTTTGTTGGGTTATGAGGATTCATTCATCAAATAGAAGCTTATTATAGAACTTAAACTAAAATGACTGTTTATGCAAAATCTGTTCCATTTTATTCATTCCAGAAAACATTGATAAATGTTAAGTAGAAAAGTAAAAAGATGTAGATTGTTTTAGAATGTATGCGTATTACGTTAAAATAAGTATCCAGAGTGATACTAATACATGGTTGTGGACAAGCAATATAAAGCAGTGCATTAAGCACATGCAGATGTGTGGTTAGATACAGCTATTCAACTGAGTAAAAACTACATTAATTACACAAGTATTTTTATTGTCAATTTTCAAGTCAGTGATCTACTAAATCAAAATCAGAGTTAAATAAATCATACTGGGGAGATCGAATCTGCTGAATAATATATTGTGTAGACCTAAGAACCATATTATGTTTCACAATGAATCACTGCATGTCATTAGCCTAACTGATGTACCTAAAAACTAAAAGTTAAAAAAGGAACAAATAGGAGCAATTCACTGTGCTAATTTCCTTTTACTAATAACTTTTGTATTTTCTTTGTTTTTGCTGTGTTTTTATTAAATAAGCCTTTTTATCTAAATGTTACTGAAGCACCTTAATCAAACACCACTAAAATTATTACAAACTGGTGTCTATTGTATCCAGTATTACTGGAAGATGTAATATCACTGAAGCCATAAGTTTATTAAATTATTGCCATCAATTTAAAGCTTCTTTTTACTAAAACCAATTCATTAACCCCTTTATTACGCTATTAAAACCCTCTATTAAATGTTATTAAAAGCCTCTGCTTTCGTTTTACCATTAAATTCTCCTGAACAAACTAAATGGATGAACATGTAAAACCTGATCTTGTTTCTGGTTAGTTTGAATCTCTATATTGTTGTCTATTTTTTTTTTTTTATGTAATTTTAAAGATGATTCCAATGACACGCTTAACAGATAATATTAAATCTCTCAATAATTCTTTTACCTTTATATTAATGACAGAATACATTGCCTGTAAGAGACGTAGTTGATGATACATAGAGCATTTAACGATAATGAGAGTGAGTGTTAAATAATAGAGAAAGTGACTCTGCATGATTTTTCTTCATCTTCAGTTATTAGAGAGGGATGAGGTATGTTCAGATATGTGAGTATGAGACGATGAGCTGCTATTAGTGAAGAAGAGCTGTTCAGAACAGTTCGTTCTTCAGCACTTAGAGACCAACAACAGGATGAAGCTGTTTTTTCCTGCATTCAGAGCTAATCTGACATGCTATACACAGATGAACATGGGCTTATTCTGCCCCCATTAATGTAACGCCCTGAGAATCACGTCACGTACCCCGTAAATGGACTTTCCAAACACGTAACAGGTTATTTTTTTGTGTCTGGTTGTTTTCCGAAATGTTACAGGATGGCTTTCCCCGCTGTTTGGCCAGTGGAGCTTACATAACTGTGTTGATTCTAATAATTACACATATTTAGATTTAAAGCTTTTATAATGCTGCTCTTTTAAGAAATCTAAGAACATACTTAAAACTCTTTTAGTCTATATTTATATCAGCAGGGTTTTTATGGTCATGAAAAACCTGGAAAACTCATGGAATTTGAAAATAGCAATATCCAGGCCTTTTGTAAATACAAATACCTAGAAAGTTTTGGTAAAGTCATGGAAATGTGTGTTTCCATTAATCGACTGAGAAAAGCTATTTTGAGCTAATAAATACATTAGCTCAGAGTTAGGTCAGTAATTATAGCCCTACGCAATGGAGCATGGAGCATTCAGTATCTGACACACATTTTATTATTAAAGAAAATTGTGTTAACATTGCTAAAAAAAGTTTTTTTCATCATTATAGTTTTAGTTTTTATATATTTTCATTTTTGGTTTTATTGTCCATGTCTGTACTGATGTTTTGAAGATTGTATGGTCGTTTAAATACGCCTTGAAAACTTGGAAAAGTCATGAAAAAATCATGGAAATGTATTGGGTAAAAAGTGTATGAACCCTGTTTGAGTGGTTAATTGAAATTATTATTAATCAAAATACACTGAAGACAGTGTCCACAAGATATTTAAACAATATGTCCAAATGTTTTTGGACACCTCTTTCTAATGAATAAATCTGCTGACACAGATGTGCAAATGCACACACACACACACACACACTCACATGCACACACTTAAACAGCTTGATTAGTCCCTGTACAGAAGTATTGCCAATATAGTAGGACTCTCTATCTACAAAACAGAATATTTACAGGAGAGTGATAGAGTAACCTTCTTAACTTTCAGTGGAAGTCAATGTAAAAAGAGTTTATTTCAGGTCATTTCGATAAAATTTCTATTGACCCATTCTTCAAGAGCTCTTGACACAGAGTAAATCACAGTTAGTGTGTTTAATACTCAAAATTGACTAAACTGGAGATATGAGTTTTTCACTGTATAGCAACAGAATAAACATGAACCTTTTGCCCCAATGTCCAATGACAGGTGTGGACTATCTCTAGGGGCATTGAGCTGTATAGGAGTGGAACTGTGTTCTCTGGAATGATGGAGCTCCATCCATTACTTTTTAATAGGACGGGTTGTGGTGAATAGGGTTATGATCATCAAATATCATCAAATATTCTCACCTTATAAACTCTACAACTACAATCTCTGGTCACTGGATGCAATCAAATCCTCACAGCAGTGCTAGTTCCAAAACTTAGTAGAGACTCCAGCCAAAAACAGAATAAACTCTCTTTAATATCCTTGGGTTCAGAAGAAACAATAAATTAAGAGGCGTTCCAATATTTTTTATTCAAAATATAACTTTATTTGTAAGAAATACGTTTGATAATATTGTAACAAATTAAAATAAAATTTAAATTAAAAATAATCTAGGGAGATTTTAAGAATTTAACAATTCATAATTAATTAATTTAACAGGAAATTTATTTGGTATTCAGTTAATTGGTTCGATGGAAGGAAGTCTTTAAGATGTACAGGATGCATTTTTTGTGAAATTCTTTGAAATTCTGTGTAATGCAGTGTACACACACACACATGCCTATACATGGTACACACACACACTTACACACACACACACTGATGTTCCAGTTTCCTTTTAAATGTCACAGCGAAACTATATATTCAACAAACCGTCCGAGCAGTCCCTCTATTCAGCTGTTTGTGTTTTTGCAGAATAAGACTTCTATTAAGAGGTAAGACTTCTATTAGAAACTCTCTTATATATATATATATACAGAAACTAAATGCAAATAATGTGTTTTTCTTTCTATCCTTCATATATATTTCACTAAATATATTTGACTAATGCTTATTGTTGCAAGAAGCATCTGTATTAAAAGACTGGACTTTTCTACATAGAGAAAAGTTGGTGTGTTTGGAAATAACACAGTGTTATAACACTTATTATTAAAAGACTTGATCAAAATTGTATCTTAATACAAAATGCTTCAGATTGATTTAGCAGATAGTCTGCTGATGGTAAGATAAATCGGATGTCCGCAAAACACAAAGGAAGAATTGGTGTGATTGCGCTTGGTTTCCCGTGCATCAGAGATAGGATGGTGGTGTTACTGCTTACAAACAAGTTAACCCTTTAAATGCCAACACTTTTTATATATATTTTTCAAAATATGATTGGAGTCATGCCTGCTGCTACAAGAGCCGTCTCCATAAAAAGGTTGGAGGTTGGTACATACCGCTGCAAAGAAAATATATTTGGTGGTATATTTGGAAATAATACTCAAACAAAATGATAACAATTAATTGATCTAAATTCAATCTAAATAAAAGAGGCTCCAGATTGATTTAGAGCTAAACAGACAGATAGGCTGCTGGTGGCAAGATGAATTGGACTTGGAATTGGTGCAAAACTCTAAGGAAGAATTGGAGCGACTGGCCTTGGTTTGCATTGCATTGTATATCAAAAAAGAGACTGATATAAAATAAATAAATAGTTTAATTTGAAATATAAGAAATGGCAAACTTTAAATTATTCGTTAACTTTTAATCAATAATAGTTTGGATATATGGCAATTGACTAAAATATTGGTGATTCTTATTCTTATCAAATGTACAAATAAACAGAATTGGTTGGCCTGTCACGATAGGAATGTTTTGTGGGCGATATATTGTCCCAAATATGATTGCGATAATCGATATTATTGTCATTTTAAGACCATTTTATGTCACTGATATAATGGTAATAGAATATACAAAAAGTAACAACAAACAAAAAAAAACAGCAAAAAAGAAATTATATCCTTTTTTTATATAAATTTTAATAATCATAGTCTTGGAAATAAATCTTTTTTCTTCACCTGCTGCAGTCTGTGCACACTGTGTGTATAGAGTCTCAGTTATTAAGGCATTGGTCTGTTATTCCTGGCTAAAATACTCTTCATTGCTATATATGTGTACAAACATACAAATAAACACAATAGACGATATCACAATGTTCAAATATTATTGAGGTCATGTTTATTTATTGTACGATAAGTCGATAATGTAATTATTGTGACAGGCCTAAGAATGGGTGATAATTTGGTCATTACAAAGATTCGATCTCATGCTCATATATTCTACAATAAATTAATAATAATCACAACAGGCCTAATAATCACAATTATCACCTTACATTTTAGTATTGCAGTGTTGCGGTCTAGGTAACACCTAGATACACAAATTAACCCCTTAAATGACAACTGCCTTTATATAGACCTGCAGTTAATTTAGATAAAGTAGAGTCACAATAACAATTTTTATTTGGTTTATATTTTATTATCAGTTTTAAGACCTTTTCATGCGACTGATATAAAATGAATGATAGCTTAAAAATGCAGTTGCATTTCTTGAAAGATCAGTGAGATTTTTATTTTAAAAATAAACAAATAAATAAATAAACTAAAATAAATATAGTGATATTCATTTTTAGATAAACAAGCGTGCATGTAAAAACTATAGCCGATATTGAGGTCAGAAAAAATGATCGAGGTCATGCTCATATACTGTATAAAAAAATCAATGATGTAATTATCCGATAAGGCTTAATAACCACAACCTATTAACTAGCTACTGAGTAAAATATATTGCCATTAAGAATATCTGAATAATAATTTTGAATGGCATTTAAGGGGTTAAAAAAAGACTGGGTGACTGTGATTGGCTTGCACAGCCTTTCAGACTGAATTATATCATTGCTTACTGTTCAAGAATCAAAACCAACTGGATACATAAATCAACGACAGCAGCCTGTATACAGACATTCTGTTGCAGTTAGTTTGCTTAAAGTATGGACGATTTACTCTTATAACCACAAGGTTTGCCACAATGACTAGACGATATATTGTCCAACACTTATATTTGATTATTGGCTTAGTATGAATAATAAGTAATTACACCCTTTGAAAGATCAGTTACTTTTTTGTTTATAACAGAGGTCAACGAAAAAAATTATAATAGGTTATGCTCATATATTGTATAATAAACCGCTAAATTACCTTACCAACTTAACACATAACTTAACAACTTAACACATTTTAACGCCACTTTAGTAGTAGTTACCAAAAACTGAAAAGCACAAAATATACCTCTTTATTTGGACGATATATTGTCCTAGAAATAATTGTGATAAACGATTTTATTGTCATTTTAGGATTATGTAATGCTACTGATATAATAATAATACAGTAATTCCATAAAAATGTAAAACACATTAATTCACACATATTATTACACATTATTTCATCTATTTCCTAAAAAAAGCTAGAAAAGTTGACATTCCTGCATTCATTTTTATATTGGGCTCCTCTGGCTAATTAAATACAATGTGCAATACAGAGGTTATCAGAAATGATTGAGGTCATGTCCATACATTGTTTGATATTTCGATAATGTAATTATTGTGACAGTCTTAATAGCAGTTACTGAATTATTTAGCTTGAATAATATTATAATAATTTTTGGATTTTGGATGGAGATTATAGGATTAGAAGTGAGGATATTAATGATGATGTTAATGGTGATGATGATGATGATGATGATGATGATGATGATGATGATGATGATGATTTAATGAATGATGATTCTCAGCATCCGTGTTACCATCTTGAAGCTACATGGCCATTGTGTTGTGCTACCATTTAATTAAAATTGGCATTTAATTGATTTTTAACCCTATAAACTCCATCCAAAATCATTGTTCAGATATTATTCAAGCCGATTTATTCAGTAACTGCTATTAAAGGAGACCTCCAGTGTAAAATGGACTTTTGTTGTAATAAAACATGATAAAATGTTCTTACCTTTGACGAATAGCACACCTCCGTTCTCCCACAGCATTCTGAGATCCAGAAATTTTAACAGTTTGTCCAAACACCCTTCAGACTGTGTGACACGGGGGCATAATCCGCCCAGATAAATTGATTTTTCCACCGTTATCCAGCTCAAAGTAGCAAAGAGCCCTGACATTTAAAACGAAGCATTAATAACTTAAAAAGTGCACAAGAAGCTTATTAAAAAACACTATTTACATCCTATTACGCTAGCTTCAGCTCCGAGCACCACCATCACTGTACTGATAATGACAGACATATATATACATAGACTGCGGGGTCTATCAAAGGTAAGTACTTTTAATCATGTTTTACTACACCAAATGTCCATTTTACACCAGAGTTCTCCTTTAAGACTGTAACAATAATTACATTATTGAATTATCAAACAAAATATGGACATGACCTCAATCATTTCTGAAAACCTCTGTAGCCTATTGTCCTTTGTATTTACCCATTTTTTTTTATTTAATTTCTACTGTACTATATTGCAGTACTATTACACTCAATTACACTAACAGAATGAGGTCACAGTGCAGAATTGTGTGTTTTTCTCCTTAAACACTCGCTGGAGCTCTCAACCTCTGGATTTCCTCCCTGTGTGTAGGAGCCACGGTGTGTTTCTGCTCACAGTGGAGAGACTGTAACCACAGTGTGACTAAAAAACTGAGTGGGAAAGAGAGGAAGAGGGACAGACAGACAGACAGACAGACAGCCAGAGAGAGCAAGGTAACACTGGCATACTTCTAAAACCTCTTAAAGTTACAATAGTATTTCCATCAGCATGCTCGACTCTGGAGACAGGCGGTGGGTTCTGAACTCAGATTTGGAAGATCACTTGTGTGAAGGGGTGAAGGGTAAGTTTCCAGTTCCTGAAATGAAATGTAATGTTTGTGGCGTCGGCCGATGCGGCTTTAGTCGAAGAGCTAAGAGGCTTTCTGTTCTCATACAGTAAATATAGCGATGCTTTAAGTGATGCCACTTTTACTTACAGAACCTTTTGAGGCAAATATCTGTATTTTTAAGAGCACGTGTCAAATTGTACTTTATTATTTATTTAACAGGGAGAGTGCACACTGATCATCATTTCAGTTCCCACATGAGTTTAAATGTGACGAGTTAGCTTAAGTGCTAATTTACATCTGTAGTCCCTAGACAGGTTGTTGCAGGCCAACAGAACCCAACACAACACAACACCACACACACACACACACATACACACACACATACACATAGCATGCATAAAGTGTTTGGCTGTTCCTGTCATTTGGTCTCAAATTTGGTCTCATGTGCCTGAAATGAGCTCGGATCAATTTTTTCAAGAATGCTATAAAATAAGCAATTAGACAATGGTGGTCAGTATAAACAGATAAATACAATAAAATCAATATATGAATATATCTACTTAAATACAGTACTACAGAAGATACAGTTACCAGTATATATGGTTATTAGGTTTTTGCTAATTTGATTGGCTTTCAGACAATAATTTTGTAATTTGTGCTCACTCTTAACCCCTTAAAATGATTTGTCCCGTATACAGGCTACAGGTGATACAAGACCCTTTCTGAAAATTTGAAGGTTTTGAAATCTCCTACAGGACACTTGGAGAAGCTGCCTGTTTTCTGTCTAATTCACTTAATAATTCCAGATCAGTTACAGGAATCAAAAACCCCCCAAAAAACAAATTCTACAGGTTTAAAAAAACAGACGTGAAAACTAGACAAACATAACGAAACTAAAGGATTGGAGGACATTTGGAGACAGTCGATTTTTATTCAGGAAAACATTCATTTTAAAAAGGAGGCCAGGAAAGAGCCAATTTTATGATTGTTATTCATTATATTTTGACATTAGCAGATTTACTTCAATATTTTTTTTTATATTTTATATTACCATGACAATTATGCTTTTCAGTAATGTTCCTTATCAAACATGAAAGTTTTTTTATGTACCGCTTGAATATAAATTCTCAAGATTTAGTGGTGTCTGGCAGACAATTGACAAAAATCCTGTCCTGTTAAGAGTTAACTTGAAGGTGAAGTTGTTAAACTTCAGTTCCAGTATTTAACTCCATCTATATTGTACAATACAGTCCTCTCAATTAGCTGCTGTTGTCGCTCTGCTGCCTCTACTATCTGTTTATATTATAAACTGATTCAGTGGAGAAGGAGCAATCCTTATATATATATATATAAATCCTAAAAATGAGACAGACATCTGCAAGACGTTTAAAAATGTTTAATGTTTATCAGAACTGAGTAAATGATGCTTTTGTACTATATGACAATGATGATAGCTATATATAGGCATCCGGTCTGCTGGGTTTAGTGCCTGTTTATAAAGAGGCCCGATAGGTTTCAGGATTAGTGATTGTGTTTGTGAGCAGTTTATGAATCAGTGTGTTATATGAGAGCCATTCACAGCGTGCATAAAGAGAGTTAAATAAAGTCTTATGTGCCTGAAATGAGCTGAGATCAATTGCATAAAAAATTATGTAAAATAATCTATTATTAGAATGCTGTAAAATATAGCTATTATTATCTATTATGTCGGTCAGTATAAACAGATAAATACGATAGAAGACGTTTCTGGAGACAGTTAAACATTCAGCCCAATACATTAATATGTATCAATACCTCATGTGACATTGTTTTTTATAATATGTAATTAAAGATCAATTTAGTATTTTATATGATATTATTTGTATAATATGTTACAATATTATAATACTATTATATTATAGTATATTATATCAGTATGAAATATTGTTATGTTATTTTAGGCTCTTATGGGTCATTTGGGATTTTTTTTTTTGCTGTTTGTAGCAAAAGAAAAAATTCACACTGTTCTTATTTCCTATTTAATAATATCTTCTACAGTATAGGGAGATTATTTAAGTCCAGTATCATTTATTTTACTTAAATCCTGGATATATGGAGATATTTGGATTTTGCATTATTAGTGTCATGACATGTTGGATTATCAACTTCTGTTACAAACTTGTATGGAATAATATTGCCAAATATTTGTTGTACTGTATTTTGTTTTTAATTTGTATTATATGTGTTATATTCCAGTTTCCTCAATTACACTCACACAATGAGGTCACAGTATTATTACTTGATTAACAAGGCCTGAAAACAACACATTTTGGTCGTATTAAAGTATAATACACTGTATATAATTAGATCAAATTAAAATAAGCATTGCTCTACACTCTCAGAGTGTAAGGAGCTGCTACTATATTGGGTTCAAACAATGGAGAAATAATACAGAGATACAGTGTTTTATTGGACATCAATGAAATCAATGAAAATTTAAGTTTACTTAATACTTGATAGTTTGATACTCAAATGTTCAGGTAGATATGTTACATGTAAACAAAACAAATTACATATATATATTTATTCATTTATTTATATATATTTATAATTGTACATGTTTGCACTGTGAAAGGTTCTGCACTCATTGTATATGGTAAAGTGACAATTCAGAATTCATCCATTCATTCAGAAACAAGAGTTCTTAAGGCATGTCCAGTCTCGATGTTTCCGATGACTGAAAGCGTAAGACCTAAGTGAGGTATATTCCAGACTGCGCTGAGAGAACGGCTGTATCCGCTCTACTTATAGCTAGTAGGTGAGAGGAAACAATCGACTGGAAAAATGCTGTAAATGACACTGTGAGTCAGATCGAATCCACAGCATGATAAAAAAAAGCTAAATTCTTTCATTAAATGAGGAGATGATGTCATCAATAGACACTTTCTGTCTCATATCTGTAATATCACTACAGAAAGGGGAGTAGTTGTGAAATGGCACAGTGACTAATAAAGCTTTTATATTCTTGATGCAGCTCATAGAACTGCTTTCATTAATACATTTTCTAATAGAACTGCTTATAGAACTTCTAATAGAATTTATAATAGAACTGCTTATATAACTTCTAATATAATTTATAATAGAACTGCTTATAGAACTTCTAATATAATTTATAATAGAACTTCTCATAAAAAAATTTATAAAACTGCTCTTAGAACTTCTAATAGAACTGCTTATAGAACATATAATAAAAATTCTTATAAAACTGCTTACATTACATTACATTACATTACATTTGTCAGATGCTTTTGTCCAAAGTGACTTACAATATTGAAGTGCAAATAATAGAAGAGGTTTAGTACAAAAATAATAGAAGTTAAAAATAAAACATCTATAGATAGGGCCTTAAGGAGGTCAGAGGGAAATAATGGGATAGAGGAGTAGAGAAGAGGAAGAAGGAGATGAGGTTAGAATTAGTTAGTTTGTTAGAGGTGTTAGGAGAGTAAGTGCTCTTTGAAGAGCTCTGTCTTCAGGAGTTTATTAAAGATAGCGAGAGATTCTCCTGATCTGGTAGTGGAGGGTAGTTTGTTCCACCATTGGGGAACTCTGTATGAGAACAGTCTGGATTGCTTTGTGTGAGTGTTTGGCAAAGCGAGGCGACGTTCACTGGAGGAGCGCAGCGGCCGGGAGGTAGCGTAAGCCTTCAGGAGCGAGTGCAGGTAGGAAGGAGCCTGTATTG
Source organism: Astyanax mexicanus (assembly GCF_023375975.1). Classification (NCBI taxonomy): domain Eukaryota; kingdom Metazoa; phylum Chordata; class Actinopteri; order Characiformes; family Acestrorhamphidae; genus Astyanax; species Astyanax mexicanus. The sequence goes on along the minus strand of NC_064419.1, from coordinate 42,433,906 downwards.
TCATCACTTTTAGGCGATTGTAAGCACTTTGAATTTGATGCGAGCAGCAACCGGTAGCCAGTGGAGCTCAATGAGCAGTGGAGTGACATGTGCCCGTTTTGGCTGGTTGAAGACCAGACGTGCTGCTGCATTCTGAATCATCTGTAGTGGTTTTACTACACAGGCCGGGAGGCCAGTTAGTACGGCATTGCAGTAGTCGAGGCGTGAGATTACCACAGCTTGTACCAGGAGTTGGGTGGCCTGTTGAGTCAGAAACGGTCGAATTTTTCCGATGTTGTAAAGCGCAAAGCAGCAGGATCGAGCAACTGAGGCCACATGGTGCGTGAAGAGAAGCTGGTCATCAACCAGAACACCCAGGTTCCTAGCAACCTTTGTCGGTGAGAGAGAGAGAGAGTCGATGGTTATGGCAAAGTTGTGTTGAATAGAAGGTTTTGCTGGTATGACCAGAAGTTCAGTCTTTGAGAGGTTTAGTTGGAGGTGATGTTCCTTCATCCATGCGGATATGTCTGAGAGACACTGTGATGCTTGTAGAGCTTCTAATAGAATGTCTAATAGAACTGCTAATAGAAATTCTAATAGAACTGCAAATAGAACTTATAACATAATTTTTAATAGAACTGTTCATAAAACGTCTAATAGAACTGCTCATAGAACTTCTAATAGAACTGCAAATAGAACTTCTAATAAAATTGCTAATAGAACTTCTCATAGAATTTCTAATAGAACTTCTAATAGAACTGCAAATAGAACTTATAATAGAATTTCTAATAGAACTGCTCATAGAATTTATAATAGAACTGCAAATAGAACTTATAATAGAATTTCTAATAGAACTGCTTGTAGATCTTCTAAAAGAATTTCTAATAGAACTGCTCATAGAACTTATAATAGAACTGCAAATAGAACTTAAATAGAATTTGTAATAGAATTGCTCGTAGAACTCCTAATATATTTTCTAATAGAGCTGCTCATAGACCTGCCAATAAAACTGGTTATATTATCCATCCATCCATCGTACAGTGTGTGTTAAGAAAGTAGGGCTAGCCAGTATATCAGAAATAGGAAAATATTTTAAACTATAATATAAAATATAAAATATAATATAAAAATACCAGACTACATTTACAGATTGCATTTAGATTGGATTAACTATTTTCATTGTGCAGATTAAACAGTTAGTATAATACTCTAAGACTGTAATATAGTATTAATTACATATAAAGTGCAGGAACGTAAATGTGGCAGGTGGTGATGTGGTTACAGTATGTGTAATTATGAATAGATACAGTACATATAGATACAGTATGAGTGAAGAGAATGTAAATGTATTTACAGTAAGAATAGTATAAATAGTGTAAAGTAAGAAAAGATCATGAATGAATGGTTTGTGTGAAAATGGTTTAGTTACATTTGGAGAAGGATGACACTTAACACAGTGCTGTCTTGCGCTAATAATACGGCAGATTGAGATGCGTTACAACTTTAGAATTCCTCTCAAACAACACAGTCTAGGGCGGTTTACAGTTTTTGAAATATGCAGCAGTCTTATGTTTTTTATTATTATAAATATCTATATAACTTACTGTAGATGCACAGATATTTACTCAAATTTAAGTATACAAAATATATTGTGTTTTTGCAGTTACATACATATACATATACATACTGATATATGTTATATTGTAAAATGTGAACTCTCACATGTTAATTTAACACTGGCAACTTTACTGTGTATAATACTGTATGCTGTTTTTTTAATCCTATCACCCAAACCCTGGTGAATGTCAGGCTGGATGAAGCGTAAACTACTGTGAGGGAGATAAACATCTTCTGTGACTCTCAGTCGCAGTGAGAAATCCATCACTGAGTTCTGTTTATTCTATTTAATAATAGCCCAGTCGCTTTGCATTGTTACTAAATGATAATAATACGCTCTAGGATGTAGCGGTCACTTAATCTGGCATATAGTAAGTAAATTCAAAAATCTATAATTTAATTGCCACAGTTTTAATTGTTAAACTGGTCTTCAGGGCTTGTTAGAGGCCTGAGTAAAGCTTGGCTCTTCATTCTGTGATTGAATTATTCGACATGTTTGATTCCTTTGTTGTAAATGTCTTTTATCTTTGCGTCTTTGTGTCTGCAGTGCAAAGCTCTTTTTCAGCGTCGCCTGTGTTTCAGCTTCATGCAGGGCTCACACATTTTAAGGAATATTTCATGGCTCTTTTTCAGCGGAGGAAACACAATGATAAAGTGAGAAACGCTGTATTCAGACTGAGAAATGCAGATTAGATTTCACTTTTGGGAATGACTTGTATCCTCAAATTACAGACTCATATTGGAGCGTGAGTCGTAGTTTCATTGGTATAACTATAATATACAGCATAGTATACGAATATAGACAGATTTTTTTGTTGCCATTGAAATTGTGTTGAAAATGCGAGGATATATCTATATATACAGTACTGTGCAAACGTTTTAGTCACCAAAGCAAATTATACTAATCCATTTATCTCAGGAATATGAGTGTTTTTACCTGAAAAAAGCACCACATATGATTTAAACAGATGCAAATAAACATACATACAGTAAAACATAACAATAAATTTTCAATTTTAACTAAGTATGTCATATCCTGTGAGCTGAGCTGAAGAACAAAGTGTAGAGATTCCAGATTTCTCCTGGATGCTCTCAGCCACCATGTGTATATTATGTTCAGTTCTGTCAGCAGCTCACCTGATTTACCACATTTACCAATTTACCAAACCAGGTGTTGATTAATACGATGAGAACTAGAAATAACTCTATTAAACTCAGATGAGGAGAGATTAGGAGATGTTTTATGGAAAACAGTGAAAAATTGCTGTTTGTATTTATTGTAATGCTAGAGTCTTACTGAGCTTATAAACAGCGTTTTACTGAAATTCCCACAGATATATATATATATATATATATATATATATATATATATATATATATATATATATATATATATATATATATATATATATATGCATATACATATATGTATATGCATATATATATATATATATACATATATGTATGTATGTATATGCATATATATATATATATATATATATATATATATATATTATTTTATTTGGCACTATAATATGATGTGGCATGCTTGATATGAGAATGAATCTTTAAAGCCTCGTTATGCGTATGTGCATTAGGTCTGTCATAATAATATATAAAAAATACCTAGTTATTGAGGAGAGACCATTAATGTGAATGATCTGATGTGCTGATTATGTTTTAAAGCAGTGGTTTTATTTTATTTATTGTATTTTCTGATTCTGATGTCTAAATGACCTTAAAAAAATTCATGTTCAAATTTAATGTGTACATGCATAATTATACTACTTTGTTAGATTTATACCAATGGATTTTAACGGTCTTAAAACTGCATTAGGGGAGTTTTTGGGAATGAGCTGCTTAATTTTCTGACCCTGTGATTATTCAGTGTCATTTTGAGCGCTCCTTCGGAAATAGCATTACGGTGAGTTGATGTCCAGATAAATCTACTTACTTACCTCATATAAAGTACATCTTATATCTGTCTATTGCATTTACTATTTATTTATACCAGAAATCTACATTTTTAAGTTCCATATTTAATTCATTTTTCTATTGAAAAAAAAAAAGAATCCAGTTTATGTAGATTTTTACAGATTTGCTGTGGAGTATACACACTGAAAGCCCGAGAGAATAGCAGAGAGATTTCGCTTAGCTGTGCTCCAGTTTTCAGTGTATTTCTAGTTGAGGAGCTCCACCTTAAAAAAAATACATAAAAAAAAAAACTCATCCAGATCAGTTTAAGAAAAAATCTGTTAGCATGTTAATAAACTGCAGCATGGTCCAATGTATAAAATAAATAATAATATATATTTTTAAATAAACTATACATAATATGCAAATTGTTTTTTCTTGCAATTTTTAACATTTATCATAATTTTAACCATTTGCTTACTGATTTCTAATAATATATATTTTACAGTAATATCACTACTACCTACAGTATAATTTTGCATTTTAAACATACAGTAGATATTTAAAAAAAAATAGTACCATGCAATAAAGATGCATGCAAAGATGCAAGGATTAATAACATAATAAATAATATATAAAATAAAATGTGAAGAATATTTTTAATTTCTCTTGCCGTGGTGCAGTGTTTACTGCATGCAGATGTTTTTTTTCAATGCACTTGTTCACCCCTTTTAACACCCACAAAACAAAAAAACTCCTCTGATTCCAGCAAAGTTAGAAAAACCCCCAAGGTAAAAAAGAACACTGACATTTATCAGTGTTGATGTGGTTAAAACCTGTAAATGTCACCTGTTAGCTGTAAGACAAGAAAGACACAATTTTTTGTGCAAGACTTACCTGCTTAAACGTGTACAATAAACCACAGAGACAGCGCAGCTCTACAGTCCAAAGGTGAAAGTATTTTTCAAGAGTCCTTTTTTTATCTGATCTTTTCTTTATGTCAGTTTATAACTATGAGAGTTATGTTTGGAGAGTAAATGTTTTTGGTTACTGTGATGCTTAGAAGGAAAATTGTATTTAAGGCAGCGTATTTTAGCAAGAAGCGCTTATTTGCTCGCTATTAAAATAATTAGCAGAAACGCACATAGATATTACTGAATTATCAGTGATAGGTGAACCATTTTTGAAATGAAATAGTTAAGACTATTTACTGTTCCTTTTAAATCATATGTGCAGATCACAGTAGAACTGTTCCAGTCTGTTCCTGTCTGTGCAATAACTAGAATTAAGAAAAGAAGAGAAAACTAACCTGTAGGATATACAGCAGATAATGTTTTACAGTAAAAAAAAAAACTTTTTAAAAACAATTAGTATTTTTCCCATCATTAGAGAAATATAAATGTGTTTTAATTAAGTAATATTTATGCGTAATAACCAAAATAGTAAGTATACACTCTATAAATTCATCATCAATAAAATAGCTGCGCTATTTTCCGTGTTGCAGTGCTAATCAGAGGTAAGATAAAAGTTACCAGAAAACAATAAATGTTTTAAAATTTAGGCTAATGTGAGCAACTCCTGGTCATATATGTGTAATGGAACATAAGCATGGAGTTGTAGAGGTTCCTAATGGAGTCCTGTGGTAATCCATCCCATGCAGCTTTAAAAAACTCACACAGTTTCTGCAGATTATGCGAAAGAGGTGAAGTGTTCACACACTTTTACAGTCAGTGATAGGTTTTATTAATGTAATTAATTCATGGATCATAGGAGCAGTTTCAGTGGCAGCTTTCTGTCACAGAGCTGCTTTACAGACTACAGACTCAGGAGATCCTTTGTTCCTAGAGCCACCAGACTCTTCAACTCCTTCCAGCGAGCAGAAAGAGTTTGAAGGACAGATGAGAAGCATGTACATCTGCACTTTGTGACTTTATCATTACTTTACAATCTGTACTTTTGCACTACTAAACACTACTGTCACTTTACTGTACATACTGTACATTTGCACTGCTGGACACTTTTACATTCTACTATATACAATACAAGACTTGCACAGGTTTTATTTTTTCAGTATAGGTGTATATGCTGATGCCTGCTTTTCCCTTTTACCTATTTTGTATTACTGCACTACCTTCTATTTACGGTCAGGTATAGTTTTTTGTCTTGTCTGTTTTTACATTTTCATATATATTTTATAATAGTACTGTATCACCCCTATTACTGTTGTTGGGCTTTTGTGTTGTTTTTTATTGTAACTGCTGCTGGCTGCTAAATTTCCTTTAGGGTCAATAAAGTATCTATCTATCTGTCTATCTATCTGTCTGTCTGTCTGTCTGTCTGTCTGTTTATCTATCTATTTTAACGGTACGGGCACAAGGCATGAAAATAGACTGTTGACGGGTTGATTGGTAGCAAAGAGCATACAATACGATTTCATACAACACTATTATGGTATCACATAATCAACGTTATATTAAACAATAAATAAATAATTAATTTACATTAGAATTCATATGCACATTTTTACGTATCTGTATCCTGAATTACACAGTTATCTTTTGTTGGCAGGGTACCAAAATCAGATGGCAGCAGTTTCAGAGTTGCATAGTAGGAGCCTGTTGTTGTATGCAAACACAGTCTCTACCCTTTTCCTCGACCGCGGGGCCCTGCGCAGGCGGATGCGTGTGTGTGTTGCTTCCATCTGCATGGTTTCCTGTGGTCCACAGGTTGTTCCCTCGTCATGGGTTCAGAGCACACCTGTGAATACCACAAGCACACAGAACCCACGGATACACGCTCGCTTTCTCGGTTCTGTGTGGAGAAAGTTCAGCGCGAGTGTCTGACGTAACGCGAGTAAGACCCCGGGAGGTTGCCTGTGTGGCTTTGGGTTGGTGTTTAGAATGCACTTAAGTGGAGCATCCATCCGGGAGGGCTGCCTGCTCTGCTGCGAGTGTAGATCATCAGCTGTAATAATCACAGAATGCAGAACAGTTTCAGTGTTTAGGAAAACTAAATATTGTGTTTATAGCATAGTTTTTTAATGTGTAATCTATTTGTAAGTTGATTAATTTCATTGTTCAAAAAATTAACCAACTGTAAAATGTGCACATGCTTTTTTGTCTCTGGCAGATACAGTGGGGTAAAAAAATTATTGATCTCCTCCATCATATAATATAATTCACCTTGATAAAATGCTTTAATCTCATGTTCTCGTCCTGTTCTGCATCTTTCCTAGTCTGTCTCTGTCATTTCGGCCCTCCTGTCTGTTATTTTCTATTATGTTCCTGCTCGTGTCTCATGTCTGAGTGTTTTCACCTGTGTTCCACCACGTGACTGTAATCTGCAGCTCCGCCCCCTCGTTACCTGTTCCCCAGGTGTCTCCTATTTCCGTTTCCCTTTAAGTGTATTTATACCCCAGTGTTTCCACGTTTCCTTTGTCTATCTTTGATGATTCTATAGCGTTTTCTCGTTGATTCTCCGTCTCGTTTGTTCTCACTTTGCTCTCCTGTTTATTTCCCTAGTTTATTTCTGGCTTGTTTCTTGTTTTGAGTTTAGTTTTAAAGTTCCTGGTTTCCGCTGTTGTTTTGTTAGCCTCGTCATAATTTCCGTCCACTACATTCCTGACATTTAAATATTATTTTACATTTTTTGAAGCCCCTACATTTTTCATAATGATAACTGGTGCTTCAATTTTATTAATAAAGCTAATTTCAGAAACCAGACATGCTCAGAATGTTTAAGCATGTTTATTTTTTTATCCCATTTTCTCCCCAATTTACAAGTCCAATTACTCAACCCACTCATTAGGACTCCCCCTATCACTAGTAAATCTCCAACACTAGGACGGGGAAGACTAACACATGCCTCCTCTGAAACATGTGAAGTCAGCCACCGCTTATTTTTTCAAATTGCTGCTGATGCAGCACTGCAGAGTAGCCGAGAGAGCAAGGCCAATTGTGCTCTCTCTGGGCTCCGGCAGCTGAGGGCAAGCTGCATGAACAGGATTCGGATGGGACCAAGCTACTTTTTCACTGGTTTATAAACTTGTTTATTGGCTGGTTCATGGTCTATTCTAATGAACAACAGCTCTCAAATAGTGTTAGGTGCAACAATAACGAAAATACATGATGTCCATTGCAATGGATGCAGGGTCTGCAAGGGTTAACAAGCTTTGAAATAGATCTAATAGCTGGTGTATGTGATGTATATGAATGTGTTCAGCTATGCTTCACTGTGGTGCTGGAACAAGTGGAGGGCGGGATGGCAGCAGTGCCCAGGAGAAGCAGCAGCAGCAGCAGCAGCAGTTTCCATATCTGGTTAAAGATCCTCAGGAGCTGCACAGATCCCACCTGAAATTAACCTCAGCTCAGTGCATCATCACTAAGGTAAAGAGACTGGAGTTCGGGAGGAGGGGACGGGGTTGCTCTGGGGTTAATTGCAGTGGTTATAATACAGCAATCAGCCATAACATTAAACAGCACCTGTCAGGAAGTGGTGTATACAGTGCACATTGTTGAAGTTGATGTGCAGTAAACAGTAAAAATTGGGCAAAAAGGACCAAACTTTGATGGTATATGGAGTAAGGTCTAGAAATATAATAAAAAATCGGTACCACTTTAAAATAAGACTACCTTTATAAAGGGTTTATAAATGGTTTACAATTAGTTTATTCATGGTTATTAATTAGGTTGTAAATGGCTTAAAAATGATTAATAATCAGTTATAACACATACGTAGAAAGGGCAACAATATAGACGGCTGTGGGTTCACTATTTGGCAAACAGGTAATTGTTGCCCTTTCTATGTATGTGTTATAACTGATTATTAATGATTTTTAAGGCATTTACAACCTAATTAGTAACCATTAATAAACTGATTGTAAACCATTTATAAACCCTTTATAAACGTAGTCGTATTTTAAAGTGGTGCCAAAAAAATCTGATTTCTCAGCCTGTGCATGTGTAAAAACAGACCTTGGTAGTCGAAATACAGACAAAATAGTAAATGACATTATACACACTATACAGACACTGAAACTAAAGATTTTAAATAATCTTCATCTTCTGGCTAGAATACAGTTGCAAGAAAAAGTATGTGAACCCTTTGGGATTACTTGGATTTCTTTATAAATCCTACATTGTCAGCTAAAGAATGGAGTTCATGGGAGGACACCACGGAAGAAGCCACTGCCGTCCAAAACAAATTGCTGCACATTTGAAGTTCGCAAAAGAGCTCCTGGATGTTCCACAGCAGTACTGGCAAAATATACTGTGGACAGATAAAACCAAAAATGAGTTGTTTGGAAGGAAAACACATAGCTATGTGTGGAGAAAAAAAAGACAGCACACCATCATCAAAACCTCATCCCAACTGTGAAACATGGTGGAGGGGGCATCATGGTTTGGGGCTACTTTGCTGCATCAGGGCCTGGACGGTTTGCTGATTCATCAACGGAAAAAAGAATTCCCAAGTTTACCAAGACATTTTACAGGAAAACTTAAGACCATCTGTCCACCAACTGAAGCTCAACAGAGGATGGATGATGCAACAGGACAACGACCGAATGGCTTCAACAGAATAAAATACGCCTTCTGGAGAGTCCTGACCTCCTGAACCCAATTGAGATGCTGTGGCATCATGACCTCAAGAGAGCGATTCACACCAGATATCCCAAGAATATTGCTGAACTGAAACAGTTTAGTGAAGAGGAATGATCAGAAATTTCTCCTGACTGTTGTTCAGGTCTGATCTGCAACTACAGGAAACGATGGGTTGAGGTTTTTGCTGCCAAAGGAAGATCAACCAGTTATTAAATACAAAACTTCACATACTTTTACCACCCTGCACTGTGAATGTTAACATGTGTTCAATAAAACCATGCAAAACATATATTTCTTTGTGTGGTATTAGTTTAAGCAGACTGTGTTTGTCTATTGTTGTGACTTAGATGAAGATCAGAACACATTTAATGACCAAAGTTTGCAGAAATCCAAGTAATCCCAAAGGGTTCACATATTTTTTCTTGCAACTGTGATCATATTGCAGTTTGATTTGTTAAATCTGTTATGTTTACTATTTCAAAGCAGTTTGTTATGGCAGTGCTGTGTAAATCTGTAAAGGCTTAAAACAAAGCATTGTAATATTATGTAATATTATATTATATTCTCTGTGTCCAGAACACCAGCGATAAAACCAGCAAACAACATCTGCAGTTCAGCCAGCCGAGACCATCAGTGTTACGCAAGGGCAACCAGACTCTACCACAGGGTACTACTGTACTACTTACACTCTTACGCAAAATCTGAGCAAGATCTTACCCCTGTAAACAAATGCACCTGCTGCACTGTTTATATTAAACAGAATATCCACAGTAATAGTTTATATTAAACTTCCTCCACAGACTTGTCCAGCCAGTCAGCTCAGGGTCACTGGTCCACGCCGATGGTGTGTAAGGCTGAAGTTGAAAATAACTTCTCAGTCAACTCCTCATCTTTTGAAGCTAAGTCTCCCAGCACGGACAGTGCTTCTGTACCAGGTCCCAGGCTGGGCACAGCCGAGCACCACCATACACAGTGAGTCAGAAGAGCTTTTGCTGTTTGCAGTCCACTTTTCTTTTAACTGCATACACAGCAACATGTTCACGCAGTTTATACACTACTTCAAAACGAGAATTCCATCATGTTCCAACATTTGTTTTACAAGCTCAGTAGACATTGCATCTGTCATTAGTTCATTACTGCATATGAACAACACTCAACTGCTTTATCCAATTTACCTTTATCCAAATTACCTCCCCACTACCCAGGAATACACTGGCCATAGGGAGAACCAGCACAATTCCCGGTGGTCTGCTCTGTGTTTGGGCCACTCAAATAGCCATAAATATAAAAATATAAAAACCTAATTCATGCAATTTATACACCACTCCAAAGCGAAAGTTCTGTCATGTTCCATAATTTGCTTTAGACTAGTAAGAAACAAGCTCAATAGACATTGCATCTGTTAATACAACATACTCTTCATTAGTTTTTTCGGTACCACTTTAAAATAAGACTACCTTTATAAAGGGTTTATAAATGGTTTACAATTAGTTTATTAATGGTTACTAATTAGATTGTAAATGCCTTAAAAATCATTAATAATCAGTTATAACACATACGTAGAAAGGGCATCAATTACCTGTTGTTTGCCAAATAGTGAACCCACAGCCGTCTATATTGTTGCCCTTTCTACGTATGTGTTATAAATGATTATTAATGATTTTTAAGGCATTTACAACCTAATTGGTAACCATTAATAAACTAATTGTAAACCATTTATAAACCCTTTATAAAGGTAGTCGTATTTTAAAGTGGTACCGTTTTTTCTTAATGTTTGACACACAGCATATAAACATCACTCAACTGCTGTTACCCTTATCCAAATTATCTCCCCATTGCACAGGAATGGACTGGCCATAGGGAGTAGCAGCACAATTCCCGGTGGGCCGCTCTGTGTGTGGGCTGCTAAAATAATTAAAAATAACACCTAATTCAAGTGTTTATTAAATTGTTTATAGGTGAACAGGGAACAGATACTACTCTATTCTTCACAAAAGATTTTAGCTTGTATAATACAGTGATTATTATGTTATCAGTATAAGGTACAGTGTCATCATGGTGTTACAGAGATTTCAGCCCTCATTATGGGATTACTGCTCATCCTGCCCGGTGTCTCTGAACTGCAAACAACATAAAAAGCCGTAAAAAGACTGCAAATGACTGTAAAGATGATTCTGCTAAAAGCAAAGAGCATGTTAAATCTCCCAATTCCAAAACCAATCACAGCAGCCTGCATCATCTAGAGGTTAATTGCGTAACTTTAGTTGATGGAAACATAGATTCTTTTGATTTTTTCTACCATCACTTAGCAATTGGCAATATCTTTTGCAAAACATTTGGAAGGAAACCCAGCTATTTTTTTCTGGTCATTGAACATGTGCCACAATGTACACAGAACAGGTCTGAAATAGACAGTTTATGGTGTAATCTTTATCTGACGGGACTGAAGCTCTTATATAGGGAAGATTTGTAACAGAAGAAACAATGCATGTGACTGTTTTTTGTGTTATTAGTGTTTTGGGCTCAGTATCTGGTAAGTTCAGTACTTATAATCTGAAAGTCCAGACTATGAAGGAAGGATCGTGCTTACAGGGTAAGGCGTGGCTTCCCAGATAAAAACTGGGTGTGGGACTCACAGGCTTTCTGGAAATTGTACAATATGTAAACAATGCATGACTGAGTCAGCAAAGTAGCAACTCCCTAAGGCTGCATGGCACACTGCCTAATGACTACCAACTACGCTGACAGCCAATTTTATAAAACTATGTAAACTGGATTAGCTTGTAGTCTAAAATGGGCATAAATAAACAAAATGGAATATGACAAAATATTTAAACCAAACTATAAATAATCCCTATTTTACCATATACTATTTATACTCCCCTATAGTGCCCTAATATTTCATGTACTTCCCTATATTCCCTATGGTACCCTACACTATCCTATACAACCCTATGCTCCATGTACTACCATATATTCCCTATAGTACCCTATGGTACCCTACACTATCCTATACAACCCTATACTCCATGTACTACCATATATTCCCTATAGTACCCTACACTATCCTATACAACCCTATATTCCCTATAGTACCCTATGGTACCCTACACTATCCTATACAACCCTATACTCCATGTACTACCCTATATTCCCTATGGTACCCTACACTATCCTATACAACCCTATATTCTCTGTACTACCCTATATTCCCTATAGTACCCTAAGGTACCCTACACTATTCTATACAACCCTATAATCTCTGTACTACCGTATACTCCATATACTACCTACACTGCCCTATGCTCTACTAATCCCTACAGTATTTTACCCTATACTCCCTATACTACACAATTATATACTACCCTGTGCTCTACTACACTGCCCAATACTACCCTATACCTCTCTATTCTACCATATACTACCTACAATACCCTATACTATATTTACTATACTGCCCTGTTCAACCCTTTAATACCTACACTCCCTGTTCTACCCTATAATATTCTACACTACCCTATATTCCTTATACCCACTATACTACTTCTCTAATCTACCTAAAATCTATCTAAAATCCCCTCACTTTTATATTTTTACTCACTTTTATACCCTGTAATATCCTATACTCCCCATACTCACCTATACTATCCTTTACTCCCTACACTACCCTATACCATCCTATAATACACTTTACTCCCTATACCCTGTATATTATCACGTAATCCCTATACCATATAATTTGTTTGGTTACACATAATACACTTTACTCTCTACACTACCTATATTAACATATACTCCATAAACCCAAAATACTACCCTATACTACATTATGCAGGATCTTGCTTACCCACGGTGATGAAGAGCTTTACAGGTTAAAAACACAATGTTTTACAAAACGTTTTTTCTACACTCTTTTCTCCTGTTGTTCTTTTTATCCTCTATCTGTTTATTTTCCCTCTTTTCTTATCTATTATTTTATGTTGTTGTTTTTCTCACTACAGACATCCACAGGAAGTCTTGGAGAGTGTGCTGTGTGCTAAAGGGGTGTGTGCCTGGCCAGACTGTAAGAAAGTGTTTAAGGAATCCACACACTTCCATAAGTGAGTTTATGACATTAAACACTGTATTTGTTTAGTTACTATATTGATGATCTTTTAAAATCTGTTGTTGTAGCTACAGAAATAAACAGAATACTAAATGTGTCAGATTTGTTTTTCACTATTCACTATTATTTATAAAATCTGAGTGAAAGAAAAGTTACATGTTCTATCCTATTAGAACAGTGGGATCTGATGACAGAGAACACTAAATGAAGCACTTCTGACACCAATCTTTACATATCAGGATGTTTCAATATTTGTACGTTTTCTTATATCCCTAGTAATACATGATCAAAATAAGCATGTTTATTGTTTGGTTGATAGACATCTACGTTCTGAACATCGTCCTGGGGACAAAACCATCGAACAGTGGACAAAGCAGAGCGATAATGTAAAACAGATTGAGAATCAGGTTTGTATAAACATCATGTAATCATGTGAATATGAAATATATAATTAAACCTGAATGATAAAACTGATACTGATAAAAGCATTCTATGTTTCTACATTTATTGCAGCTGATTTTGGAGAAACAGAAACTACGGGCCATGTCTCTACATCTGTCCAGCATGACATCTTCAGCTGAGGTTAGTGGGAGCTATGTTTTGTTTTAAATTGAAAGAAGTAGTATTTCTGAGTGGGAAGGATATAAAATACTGTAATAAGTAGCAAAAAGCAAAGCTTGATATATTTACCTAAGCCACTGTGGTGCTGCTAACGGTGCTGATAAAAGAGCTACTGTTAACGTCGAGATTTCAGAATGGTAAACTCAGTCTTGATCTCTTTATTCATGCTTCATTAAACCAAATACATGCAGAATTAGGACTGAAAAAATCTGACCAGCAAAAAAAAAACAAAATACATCAGAATAATCCATTCTGAACAGAAATTGCACCACAATCCATGTTTTAAAGGGGAACTAACCCCCCTGATTTTATCTGACTCCATCCTCAGCTCAAATTCAACTAAGGCTAAATTAACTGATCTGCATATTGTGATTTGTCTGCATACCAAAATACAAAGACACATTATGCTCACATAGAGCACAGTTGCAGAGGAGGAGAGGGCGCTGCAGAGGCAGAAATGACAACAATAAAAATGTTTTTTAAAGGTTAGGAAATGTTTATAAAAAATTTAGGCAGGACTGGTATGTTTCATCACATTACAATTACAGTATGTGAATATTTTGTTTTTTTATAACATTGGATAAGGTAATTTAAAACAAGTTATTTCTTTATTTCAGAAAAGTAAAGAACATTCAGTTTTCCATTATAGTATCCAATTAACCCTTTAACACCCATCACCCTGAAGAATGCAATGGAGTATTTTTCTTTTGTATGTTTCTGATTGTTTACTTGTTTGGGATGGTAGTGTTTTTTTCTATAAAAAGAACAAAATTTATCTAACAAACATTTCAGATGACACCTAAAATTCAGAACTCAGTGTATAAAATATAGAAGTGTCTGTGTTACATAGTTAAAAATTTCTTAAAGTATAAAATTCTGAAAATATTATGCATTTTGTAATAATGATTAAATACCATAATAGCCATTAAATAACTTCATCTTTAAACTGTTGAAATAAAATCTACTGAAAGGTACTTCTCTGTCGAAAATACTGGCATGTAGGCTAAAACATCTGTGGATTTGGGGTCTGTGTTTAATCATTTGTATGATAGTTTAGGTTAATGGACCATATAGCCATAAAGTATATACTTTTTTTTCTTCTAGTAGATCCAATGATTTTGACCAGAATTGGCCGAATACAGATACTGAGTACACCCTTAGTTTTCAAGGGTCCTATTTTTGTATTTGTACCTCTTGTTTTGGGAAGATCTGTGCTGACAAATGAAATATTGTACATGACAATTGTTTTTTTTTCTGGGATTTAACTGAAATGATAAACCCTTTTTTGCACAGTGCGTGTATTAGGACTGTATTCATGCTCTTTCCTCTCCTCTGGTGCACAGTCACTGCAGAACAACCCCAGCTTGAGTCTGAAGCAGACATTCAGTCCATCCGGAAGCCTGCAGGCCTTTGAGAGTGTGACCAGTCTTCAGGGCAGCGGTCGAGTCCCAGCTGAAATGCTGCCTTCAGGACACTTGCAGATCCCTACCTCACAATTCATACCGGGTACACTATACACTACATGCTGCACTATAGGAGAATAGAGCCTATTAGACATCAACCCAAATATATCATCATGTTTATAGTTTATAGCCTTTATAGTTCTAAAACTAGAGACTGTAGTCCTGTATCTGTTTCTATCTCTGCAGACTTTAGCAAGTAAACTGTGCAGCAACAGATTCAGAGCTTCTGTCTCTGACTTTAATTTATCTACAAGGTGAAGCAGCTACTGTAGGTAGGAGTGTGTAATAGTGGAGTGGAGGACAGTGAGTGATTAAACACAGTGTTTAAAAACTCCAGCAGCACTTCTGCAATATCTGATCCACTCACTGTACCACCAGCACAACACACACTAACACCTCATACACCACCTTCACCATGCTAATCAGTGCTAATCACTGCAGTGCTAAGAATAAATGACCCACCACCCAAATAATAATAGGTTTTCTGTATTGGTCTATCCCAGGGGTGTCCAAAACTACGGCCTGCAGGCCATTTGCGGCCCGTTTCCATATTGGAGCGGCCCGCGAGGAATTTTAGAAATAGAATGAAAGTTGGCCCGCTGTTAAGCAGGTTTTTATAATGTGAGATACAAAGTATGAACGCTAGGTGTCAGAAACGGGCCAAAGAGTCTAAAAGCAGAGAGAGTGCGCAGTTCTAGCGCAGAAAAACGGGCCAAAGAGTCTAAAAGCAGAGAGGGTGCGAGTTGCTAGCGCAGAAAAACGGGGCAAAGAGTCTAAAGGCGTAGAGAGTGCGAGTTGCTAGCGCAGAAAAACAGGGCAGAGTCTAAAAGCGGAGAACGTGCGCATTTCTAGCGCAGAAAAACGGGCCAAAGAGTCTAAAAGTGGAGAACGTGCGCATTCTAGCGCAGAAAAACGGGCTAATGATTCTAAAATTTGCCGTAATTAAGGAGTTTAATATTAAGAGACATCATGAAATGAAACATCAATTTGAAAAATCTTAGTTTACACAACACTGTCAAAGATAGATAAAGATAATACGTCGAGTAAAATGGTGTGTAAATGAAAGTAATCAGGAAAATGTATTATTTAAAGTGGTATATTTCATTATTTGTTTTATTACAGAGTCGTTGGCCCGTGACTTCAAATATATTTCTCCTTCTGGCCCTCACCAAAACAAGTTTGGACACCCCTGGTCTATCCTGTGGGGTCCAGAGAGTAAAAGGAGGATAATAGTAAAGTATAGAAACAGAAACAGATAGAGAACTACAGGTTAAAACTAGACAAGTGCATTTCTTGAAGGAAACACAGGCTGGTAAAGCAACTAAAAAGGTCCTACCTTTTGATGCGGTATTCCAGGTCATGGTATGATATTGTTAAGTGGTTGCTATAGTTTTGCTAAGTGGTTGCAAGGCGGTTGCTAAGGTGTTACAGCAGGATCCGTGGTGTTTGCTATGATGTTGCTAAGTTATTGTTAGGTGGTTGCTAAGGAGTTGAAACAGATGCAGGACAGCATATTGTAATCATAGAACTACAAACTGTCCTTTATGAAGAATTGAGTTGAAATAATGGATAATGCTTGTAGAAACAAAAATGTTGTCATAATATTATGCTTAATTAATTATGTGATGTGTGTTTGGCTGTTTATCACAGAGATATGTGATATCCTCGCCTCCATTTAGATATACTTACATATTAAATATCATACAATTATTCTACAGGACTTATCACCAGCATCGAGTGGTACAAATACACAAACATAAGGCCACCATTCACCTACGCCTCCATGATAAGATGGGTGGGTAAAAAAAAAAGACTTTTTTTAAAGCATTTTATTTTACAAACTATACTTACGATATTATTTATTTTTCTAATGATAAACACTTTAACCCTGTGTTTTAATGTCACTCAGGCAATTCTGGAGTCTCCAGAAAAACAGCTAACCCTAAACGAAATCTATCACTGGTTCACACGCAAGTTCTCCTACTTCCGTCACAACACGGCCACGTGGAAGGTAGGCCTCACCACACGACCGTGCTGTTCTCTAAAACCACAGCCATCAGTTCACACTAATAAACATCTTTAATTCACATGAGAATCGCTGACAGAAGCAGACTTGAATGTCAGACCCATGTGACAGTATAATTAATTCTTCTTCTATGTGGAGTGTTTGTTTACCACTGCAATAATGTAATAATGCTTTATACACATCACACAGCCTTATAGACATATATTAACCCTTTGAGGCACGGTGGTCACTGTAAGAAAAGTTTTTTTTTGTTTCCTTCTAATTTGTCACATTGCAATTTTTGGTGTTTAAAGAGGTAATCTTTACATTTTGTGAAAATGTAGAGATCTTTCTGGGGACAGCTAAAAATGTAGCACACAGGAAGTGATGTAAGAACTATCTTCAGATCTTCTGAAAAGCTAGCTCACTGATTTTTTTAAACTCCAGCACAGTTGACAATTTATGTGCTTATTTGATGATATTTTTGAGCACATAAATTATTAGAGTTAGGCTATATGGTAAATGAAATATTATATAACAATATTTAAAGATACTTTCCCAAAACACAATATTTATCGTATTGTTCTGACACGCAGACAAAATGCATCAACAATGGCAGATTTTTAAAATCTGGTATTTAAGTACTTTTTCATCACCCTTTCAATGATTTTATGTAATGTTTGCTGAACAATATTTATTTAAACAGGACACATTTCACTCTGTAATAAAATATAGTCACTCTGTATAACATATAGTATATATGTCAAATCATTGTTGATTTAATAAGAACACTTTTAATGATACAATTAAATACTGTCATATTTCTAAGCTCAAACATTATTCATCGTATATGGCATCCTAGCAAGAGAAACTTTCCAGTATGTTCTTGTAATTAAATACAAAACATAAGAAATATAGTCAACAGCACTTAGAAAATAAGCTTAAAATCACTTTTAGCTTAAAAATCACCACCCAAATCTGCTTGAGTTTAGTGGTTTGTAATTTTTCAGATCAGTAAATCTGACATTTTTAAAGAAATCTGCTTTGCATTCCTGAAAGGGGTAAAATAATTCACTAATTTTGTGTTACTGCCCCATACAGAACGCTGTCAGACACAACCTCAGTCTCCATAAGTGCTTTGTGCGCGTGGATGGAGGAAAGGGCTCGGTGTGGACGGTGGACGAGGCTGAATTTCTGAGGAGGAAAGGACAAAAATTACAGAGGTAAACTGCAATAATGATTTTATACAGTGAAACTGTATTATATACAGCTCTGGAAAAAAGAGACCACATAAAAATGATTAGTGTATTAGATTTTACCAAATTGAAAACCTTTGGAATATAATCAGGAGGAAGATGGATGATCACAAGCCATCAAACCAAGCTGAACTGCTTGAATTTTTGCACCAGGAGTGAAGACATAAAGGTATCCAAAAGCAGTGTGTAAGACTGGTGGAGGAGAACATGCCAAGATGCATGAAAACTGTGATTAAAAACAGGGTTATTCCACCAAATATTGATTTCTGAACTCTATAAACTTTATAAATATGAACTTGTTTTCTTTGCATTATTTGAGGTCTAAAAGCTCTGCATCTTCTTGGTTATTTCAGCCATTTCTCATTTTCTGCAAATAAATGCTCTAAATGACAATATTTTTATTTGGAATTTGGGAGAAATGTTGTCCGTAGTTTATAGAATAAAACAACAATGTTCATTTTACTCAAACATAAAACTATAAATAGCAAAATCAGAGAAACAGATTCAGAAACTAAAGTGGTCTCATATTTTTTTCCAGAACTGTACATTTGAATTATGTATTAGTTGCAGTACAGCAGGTGTTTAGCACAGTGTTCTGCAAGTAAGATGTAGGTAACTAATAGGGTATCAGTTAGAATAGCCTCTAGACGCTCAAATACTTTCAATCATTTGTCTTAATTAAAACATATTTTCATTTATACAGAATAAGAAAGTATTATCAGAATTAGTATTACATTAATATTGCACATTCTTCAGTTTTTTTTTATCTATAAAGTTGTAAAAATTTATAAGATTTTTTTTGAGGCATTTTGTGCAACCAAATTGTTTTTCAATGTTTCAAATTTCTGAATGGTACTGTACGGATGCACTCAATCCAGATGCAATTCTGATGTGTATATAGGCTTATAAACATGATGCAAACATAATAAACGAATATAAACAAATAAATACTAAAATACAATTAGAACGACAGCAATAAAGTACTACATAATTTACCCATACTATTTATTTTTGTCTCTAGGGACCAAGACGTGAGCTGGATGCCACACTATATGTGTTGTTTTTGATTTTTTTATATCTTCAGTGGTTAGTCACGTTTTGGACATTCTGAGTAACCACCACCGACACCTCAGCGTGACTCATTTCATTAGATATTAATATTTTTTCTAATTTTTATCAGCCTTCCTTTCCTTTGAACCACTGGACCAGGGAAGTGTACGCTAAGCTAGCTACACATAGACAATCAACACATAAGGAAAATAAAATACTAAAGGTTACACATTCTTGTCATTTTACACTCTACTGGAAATAAACATGTTAATTTTGATATTTTATTCAATAAAACGTTATAAAATACATCACATTTTTGTGGTTTTTGATGCTAAATAATTTGTAATTGAATGTACAAAAGAACACAAAAGCATCAGTGTGGTTTTACCAGCTTATTTTGGAGGGATGTACACAGTTGGTTGTCATTTAAAAAAAAATAAGAATAAGTTATCTTTTTTAATGGCATATTTTTTCCTGTTAGCAAAATTTGGAGCTGCATAGGTGCAATTTAATTAAAGACATTTTTATTTTGGGTAAATATAGTGTTTATAGCTGTAAATGTGCAAAATGCAGACCCTCGTTTATTTGTGAAGTTAGTAGCTTTTGAATTTCATTTGAGATGTGTCTTATATGAGGAAGCCCAACAAAAGACAAATAAATTGTATTTGTCAGAAAGAAAAAAAAATGTTTTACTCTTTTAACTAAAATATGCTATTTTTTTAATATCTGTGTAATGCTTTCCGCATATGATCCTTTAACTACTTTTCTGGTTCTACTAGTTTTCCGTTTTTCACTGTAATTCTGGGCAGTCTAAAAGTGCCAGTTTCTTCTTCTTTTTTTATTTAGTTCAATAAAAGCAAAACAGTACAAAATCAGAGTCAATTTTAATTCTCATTATTTATATAAAGGCTATAGGCCTTTATATAAATATTGCATAGCTGTTCAGTCTTAATATTGAGTTTTATTAGTCTGCATTTTGGTCAGCAAAATAAAAGTTTATAAAGCTATCTAAAAATGCTCTACAATTTGTAGATGTTAAAAAGTTAACTGATTTTGTCTGTTTTTTATTAACATTGTTAACAAATGTTGAATAAGGATTAAAGGTTTTACTGCTTGAATGTAAGATAAACTGTCCTTTAAACCATTACTCATTTTTAAATAGCCAATAGAACTGTCATATTGTAGCAGTCCAATAAAAAAACATGTTTTTTGAAAGCAGCTTAACAGGAGAGCGATAAAACCTTCTTAGTTTTCAATGGAAGTCGATGTAAAAAGAGTTTATTTCAGGTGATTATGGGGAATTTGTACTCGTCCATTCATTGAGAAATTGTGGCTCAGTGTAAGTGACATTTCGTATGTTTAAAATATGTAGTAAACTAAACTTTAAAAAAATATATAGAGATACTTATTTTTCTTTGGACAGTGATGGTCAGTGTAACATTTAGCAGTTTATGTTTCTGACTGCATCAAGCTAAATTCAAAAATAGAAAACTGTATAAAATTTTATCAATATTTTTTTTCCATTCTGTAGTGAAGAAGAAATAGGTTTTCATCCAATTTTTGTATTATATAGTTTTTTATTCCAGCCTTTGGCAAACAATTTTTTAAGGAATATGAAATGAAATTTTCTCTAAATTTTCAGATTTGTAAATAATTGTATCTTGTAACACAAATTTAATGGAATAATCCTTACAAAATGCAAAAATCTGAAAAATTAGAAAGTAAAGAAAAGATTAACTTTTTCGTTTTTCCTGAAAATCCAACTGTGATGTGCAGAGATGAGAAAACTAAAATTGGAAAACTGATGAAAACCTATTTCTTGTACACTGCACTACATTTATTTTTGCATTTAGTCTCAGAAAAATAAATGATTAAACGTTACACTGACCCGCGACCATATATATTTTATTTTTCCTGAAAAACTTGAAAGAAAAAGGGAGGTGTGGAAATGTTTCCACAATAAACATTTTTACATTAGTCTTGTTTATAACGCGCAAAAAGTAGCGCAGCCACGCCGTAAGAAATTTACGCAACTTATCCGTTCTGCCTCACGATTGGCTGGGAGCTTTTAGCGCGGCGCGGCTCAGCCAATCAGGGCTTTGTTTTCCCTGCTTCGTATGGAAAACAGCGTAGCTTCAGACAAATGGCGAGCGGAAGGACGAATTACATAGAAATGCGCGGAATTGGAAATGACTGTGGAATTTGCAAAATGTCCTGCTTTATTTCAGCGAGGGAGGCTTTAATTTTCCGCGGCGGACGGAGAGGATAATTCCGGGGCCGCAGTAAAGCGGAGACGGGCCGATTCTGCGGAGTTAGTAAGCTAAGCTAGCTAGTTATCTTAGCTAGCTTAGCTAGCTAGCACGGAGCTAGGCTAGGCTAGCCGGCTAACCTAGGTTTAGGCCTGTGGAGCAGCTAACACTGCTGCTGCTGCGGCTACACTGCTGCTGTGTTTGGCTGTTTTTCTCGCTAATAATCCGCATTATTCCTTTAATAACTTTAATTTAAACGCGTTTAAAACGGATTTAACTCAGTTAAAGTGATATTTCTAGCACGGTTGCTAGTAGAAACCAGCGAGAAAATGAGCGCAGCGTTGGACAGCAGTACGCCGCTCTCTGAGTGTAATAAGAGGAGCTCCAGTCCGAGGCGGGAATCTGAGCTGGACTGCCCGCCGCCCAAGCGCTCTAAGGCGGATAAGGAGGATGATGAAGGCGCGGTGAGAGTGGCCGGTTCTTCTACAGATGAGAAAAAGGCTGCAGATGAAACCAGCGCTGTGGGTGACAGTTCTGGACAAGCAGAACATAAAGAGGACAGCTCTAAAACAGCTGGAAAACCTGATTCAGCAGCCAAATCAGGCTGCGAGGAGCCCTCCTCAGCTCCGCGGGAGAAGGAGCCCTCAGACTCGGCTGCGTTTGCCGCAGCGGAGGCGCTTGCGAGCTTGACCGGTGGTGGTGGCGGTACTAGTGGTGGTGGAGGGGGAAACCAAGGCCGTGGTAGCAGCAGCATAGATGACCGTGATAAAGAAGTAATGCTACCCTGCTCCTCCAGACAAGCAGCACTAGATGACAAGGAAAGATCCAGTCGCCCCAGCTGCTCCTCCTCCACCTCAAACTTCACCGCCAACTTCAGCAGCACCACCACCAGCAGCAGCAGCACTAGCAAAGACCGAGTGAGAGTCAGGGGCCGGTCCGCAGAGGCAGCGGTGCCGGACAGCTCCTCGTCCGTCCTGGGCGGCGCAGAACGCAGAGACCCCCGGAAAGGATCTAATCAGAATCAGAAAAGAGAGAAGAATCGAGAAGATGAAGAGGATGATGAAGACGAGGAGGAAGAAGAAGAAGACGACTCCCTCGCAGGTTCCTCCTCCTCCACGGCCAGCTCCTCAGTAGCTTCAGACAACGAGGAGGGCGAGTGCGCTATAGTGGCGGTGCGGATGGCTCCCGAGGTGCGGCAGTCCGTGTCGCTGCTGGCGCAGGTGCAGATGCGGCTGGACGCGCTGGAGAAGAAAGGAGCGCGGCTCCACCAGCGCCTGGAGCTCAAACTCAGCCGCCAGCGGCGCCCTCATCTGGACCAGCGCGGCGCCATCACCCAGACCATCCCGGGCTTCTGGGTCACTGCCGTATCCTTTAGGTTGCAAAGTCTGTGTTGTGGGGGGAAAAAAAACTGTATTAATAAGCATCACGAAACGTGATGTAAATTTCAATACAGTACCAGTCAAATGTTTCTAAAATTATTTTCTACATTGTTGATTCAGGTTGAAGAAGGCATGTGAAGTGCAAAGTAAACAAAAAGTGTTAAACAAGCCAAAATATGCTTTATTTTTTACTAATGCCTAATTAATAATAAGCTAATAATAGTGATGCAAGAAAATAAGACCAATTGTTACTTCTGGCAGTGTGGGCAGTGTGCCAAGTCCTGCTGGAAAATAAAATCCGCAGTTGTCAGCAGAGGGAAGCATGAAGTGCTGTAAGATTTCCTGGGAAAATAAAACTGCACTGACTTTAGACTTGATAATAAAACACAGTGGATCAACACCAGCAGATGACATGTCTCTCCAAACCATCACTGATTGTGGAAACTTCACACTAGACCTCGAACAGTTTGGACTGTGTGTCTCTCCACTCTTCCTCCAGACTCTGCTCCCTTGATTTACAAATGAAATGTAATATTTACTGATGATCCGTGATGGTTTGGAGAGACATGACATCTGTTGGTGTTGGTCCACTGTGTTATATCAAGTCCAACGTCAGTGCAGCTTCTACAGTATTTCATGCTTCCCTCTGCTGACAACTTTTATGGAGATGCAGATTTTATTTTCCAGCAGGACTTGGCACACTGCCCACACTGCCAAAAGTACCAAGTGGTCTTATTTTTTTACATCTATATTATTAGCTAGCTAATACATCATACAGTAAGGTTACAGTGTTACAGTAGACCTCTTTTAGGTATTAATGTTAATTTCTTTTTTTACATTTTTTTTTAAATTACCTGCATACTAATGCAGTTGCATAATGCAGCTAATTAGGTCACAGTTTTCCATAAGTTGCTCAGTTTAAAGATCTAAACTGGCAGAGAGAGTGTTTGGTGGGATGATTATTTTTGAAACATACGAAGATATTCAGGAATCCTAGCTCACATAAATAACACATTAACCGTCAAGTTATCTGAACAGGGATTAAACCTAATTGTAAAGTCTATTTTTTTAAATAGAAAATCTCATTTCAAAATGCTGTGTAATCCAAGTCTAGACTTAATCCCTGTGCTCCTAAAGGTACAGCAGAATTCAAAAGGCTATCTAAGGACCCCTAAGCTGTTTTATATGGCTGTTCCTCACTAAATAAGCTTTTATGGCAAAAAAAATAATTTGTTATTTCTTGTTGTTTTGTTTAACAATTGTGTCTTATTTACTTAACTGAAAGCATTTCAGCTTCTCAACCACCCACACCTGTCAGCACACATCGACGAGAATGATGAAGATGCTCTCAGCTACATGACCAATTTGGAGGTGATGTGCCTGATCCTGTTATTATGGTTGATTCTGCTGCTTTATCATCAGCCATTTTCATGTCATGTCTGATAATTGTAAGCTTAATAATTTTGCTGAAAATCTCTGTTTACTGTGTTTTTACTTTCACCTGTACAGATTGAGACTTTTAAAAACAACAAGCTTGGTTACAGAATATGCTTCCATTTCCGGCGGAATCCATTCTTCCAGAATAAAGTAATAGTGAAGGAGCTCCATCTAGGAATGGGAGGTGAGAGATCAGGCACTTTAAAAGTGTGCAGTGATATTGTTCATTAGAATTGATTTTAGAGCTGGTTCTTGTGATACGCTAAAGGAGTGTATCATGGCTGTATGTCGTGTATATAGTTGTAAACAGCGTGTTATTGGATTGCTGTGTTTCTTTACAGGGTCTCCAGTGTCTTTCTCAAACCCTATTCTTTGGCACCGTGGACAGAACTTAATAGGAAATGGGGAACCAAGACGCACAGCACAAGGAGTTTATCAGAGCTTTTTCCACTGGTTCAGTGACCACAGCAGTCCCGGGAGGGATGAAATAGCACAGGTACTGTATAGCTGCTTTATGTATGCAGTGTTTTCAGAACAGGACCAACATCAGCAGATGACATGGATCTCTAAACCATAATTGACCATCAAATCAAGGAAGCAGAGTCTGGAGGAAGAGTGGAGAGACACACAGTCCAAGCTGCTTGAGGTCTAGAGTGAAGTTTCCAGCAATCAGTGATGGTTTGGAGAGACATGTCATCTGCTGGTGTTGATCCACTGTGTTTTATCAAGTCTGAAGTCAGTGCAGTTTTGTTTTCCTGCAGAATCTTACAGCACTTCATGTTTCCTTCTGCTGACAACTTTTATTGAGATGCGGATTTCATTTTCCAGCAGGAGTTGGCACACTGCCAAAAGTACCAAATGGTCTTTTATAATCTTCACATTTTTTGAGAAACTGATTTTTGGGTTTTCATTGGCCATTACTGCTAAAAGAAAACAACAACAACCTCTGCGTCTCTCTCTGTTTTTTTTTGCTTTAGATCTTGAAGGATGATCTGTATAGGAACCCTCTCAGGTACTATCTCACCCCACTGTGGGAACCGCGTCAAAACGGCAGGTAATTTAATACTCCATGTATTTATTTGTTAATTTTGTGGCCAAAATCCTCATATGGTTTTACAATAATTAATTGCTTTAACATGTGGTGATAATCGTCCGAAAATCGTTGAGGATTCAAGTTCTAACTAATAATCTACATATTTTTAACAGCACGCCCAAACCACCAGACAACAGCAATGGAGACGAGTGTGTGATAATCTCAGACTCAGATGATGACCAGGAAGTGGTCAGCCAAGACAAACGGCAAGAACGAGAAGAGGAGGAGGAGGAGGAAGAGGATGAAGATGAAGGTCGAATCGCAGGTAATTAAAAAGTAAACTCACAGAGATCCGTAATGTAATCCACACTGCTGCTATCTGCATTCCAGTGCTCTGAGATCAATAACTAAAGACTGGAATGAATTATAGCTATAATCCACACAACACATCAAACTGCAGAACCTACTGATCTAACCAGAACAGCACCATCCCTCGCAGGATCGAACCTGTGTCATCAGGGTTGCGGTCCAATACACTATCGCTGCCCCGACTAGTGAATTGGGACCCGGCCGGGGGAAAAAAAAAGGCTTTAAGGAGATAGGGAGCCCGAGAACTGGTGAAAAAATGAGAACGGATGGGAACTAAAGTCATGCCGAGCACAACAGGGAGACGGGAGAAATGTAAACAAAAATTCGCCAGAGAAGCATTTTAATTATTTATTTTTTTCCATTATCATTCATCATAGTTCAAACAACCTCACGGGCCAGATGTTTCATGCTTGCGGGCCACATCTGCCGCCAATTCCCGACCCCTGATTTAGATGAATTAATTAGATAATTGTTTTAATTGATAGACAGCGCTAGTTGAGATGCATCAGTCTGAAAGTGGCAGTTAAGTTACTGAATCAGATTTTGTGCGGGTAAAGTTGCTTAAAGTTAATTCTAATAATATTCAGTTAATCACACGATTCGTTTTGGTCAAAATAAAAAGAACAGGGCTCCCGAGTGACAATTACATAAGATTATATCAGGAAATCCTGTTTGAATCCTGAGAGTGGGATTTTTAGATATCGTAATTGACTCTGCTCTCTGGGTGGAAAGAACAGTTATATTTCCACATCCCTCTATTGTTCAACACCGTGCTGCTGTGTGAGTGGCAACGGGAATATATGTAGTGGGTTAATTTGTCTCAAAGGACGTGTGTTGAGTTATAGTTCGCGTCCTTAATCCTGTCCATTCTTTCTTCTGGAGATCTACCTTAGAGATCTGCTTAGTGTTCAGGTACTTACTGTACTGTACTGTCCTGTACACTACTGTGTTTATTGCTAGTTGTGAAAAAGTATACTAGTGCATCTCAAAAAATGAGTATCATTAAAAAGTTTCTTTATTTCAGTAATTCAGTTCAAAATGTGAAACTAATATATAGATGTATTACACACAGAGTGATCTATTTTAAGCGTTTATTTATTTTCCGTGTCTCCGGAAATTTGAATATTATATAGGACCAATTGGTACTTTTGGCAGTGTGCCAAGTCCTGCTGGAAAATGAAATTCGCGTCTCCATAAAAAGTTGTCAGCAGAGGGAAGCGTGAAGTGCAGTAAGATTTTGTGGGAAAACACTAAACTGACTTTGGACTTGATAATAAAACACAGAGGATCATCACCAGCAGATGACATGTCTCTCCAGAAGTACCAATTGGTTTTATATAGTGTTCTAATTTGAGACACTGAGTTTGGGGTTTTATTAGCTGTGAGTTTTACACTTTCAATTAAATTACTGAAATGAAGTAACTTTTTTTTTTTTTTTTTTTGAGATGCACTAGTATATTATTGTTTTTACATGCTGAACAACTCAAAAGCATCTCAGGTAAGCCAGTTGTGAAGGTGAAGCTGGTCAGGTTGGAAAATAATTGAGCAATATTTCTATTGAACAGAACTAAACATGGAGCTTAAATTATCTGCTGTTGTAGATAACCCCTTGACTTGTAGCAGGGTGCAGATTCTCCATAAGGGGGCGCTGTTACTACTCAAATAGGTTTCAATGTGTCCTTTTTGAGGGTGGTCTTGAGAATAAGTAGTATCAGCTATAGAATCTGATTTGTACTGAGCAGAACTGCTGCAGGATCAGCCGTAACTAATCTTCAGTACATTTCCTTCAGGTCCAGACGACAGCGATCAGGAAGCAGGAGAGTCGTCCTTCGAGGAGAGGGAGGAAGAGGACCTAGACGTAGAGGAAGTGGGCGACTCGCGTGACTCGGGTGGCTGTGAGGCCAGACCACAGGGCGAGGAGGAGGAGGAGGAGGAAGATCAGATTGACGTCAATGAGGACGAGGAGGAGGAGGAGGCAGCAGAGCAGAGCTAATTACAGTAATTAAAACATGTTTGATTTTTTTATGCAGAGAAATCTTACTTTAGATCTGTTCTTCGCGGAAGTGAAGAAGAAGCCGTTAGGGCATTGTTCTGGCAGGTAACACGAGGTAGCTATATCATGGTTTGGTATCTCAGGACGTACTGTTTGTATGTTCTGATATTACAGGACAAAGTTGGAATACGTCTCCGCTCTTAGAGCAGTGATGGATCGCGCAGTTATTGTAGGTGAGGATAAAATTCCCTGACTGCTGGTTGTGCAGCCTACAGAAGATGACGTCACACCATTGGAGGTTAAGGAGAAATAAGTGGAATTTGATTTTGTTTTACAATATATTCAGATGTAATTCATTACATATGCTGTGTTCCATTTAAACTCAGATGTTTCCAAGAAATTTGAAGACTAAATTTGAGACTAAATGCAAAAATAGAAAATTGAATATAAAAACCCATTTTTTTAATGTCGTGCAGTGTACAAGAAATAAGTTTTCATCCATTTTTCCAATCTCTGCACCTCACAATTGGATTTTCAGGAAAAATGAAAGATAATATTTTATTTTATTTTCAATTATTTTCATTTTTGCATTTTGTACGGATGATATGATCAGATTTGTTTTACAAGATACAAAATTTGACAAATCTGAAAATCAAGAGAAAATTTGACTTTTATTTTTCTTGACATTCTGTTTGCCAAAGGCTGGAATTAAAAACTATATAATTGAAAAATTGAATGAAAACCCATTTCTTCTTCACTTTCATTAAATTTCATACCCAATTTTCTATTTTCAGATTTAGCTTGATAGAGTCAGAAAATTAAACTGCTAAAGTTACACTGACCCTTCGCCATCCCTCAGTTCAGAATCCAATATAGTGAAAGCTGTATTATTATTATACAGTTTATTGTCACTTGTATCTATATTAGTGTCTTAATAGTGTATTAATAGTGTTTGGATGTGCAAAGTACTGTATAATGCATTGTTATTGACTGGTATCACTGATAGTGCTAATCCAAGACAATGCTAAAATACATTTTAAAAGTTCATTTAGTTTTCGGTTTGCCATAAAATTAGGGATGCACCGAAATAATAAAATAAAAATATTTGTATTTTAAATAAAAACACCAATCTTTCTGCAGGCTTGAATTTTTTTTCACACCATTGTGTAAATGAAATAGCCTAATGGAAAACTAGCACTAAACTAAAATTTAGCAATATTTATTAAGTAACTAAGCATTTAAGCTCTTTTTTTTATTATTATTACAGCTGGTTGCGATTTTCTTCCAAAAAATTTATCAAAAAATATTTTCTCTTATTTGGCCAAACAATGAAACCTTTTTATCTTTGCCACAATTTTGGTTGCCAAATATTCGGTGCATCCACACACAAAAAATTGCTACATGATAATCAAACCAGTTGTGGTACACTTCAACCCCTTAACAAGCCTGGACTGTACATGGGCTATGTGTAGGTGATACAAAACCCTTCTCTGCAGTAAAATAACTTATTTACATTCTTTAAACTTTGAGGGCTTTTAAAATCTCCTACAGGACACTTGGAGAAGCTGCCTGTTTTCTCTCTACTCCACTTAATAATTCCAGATAATTTAAAAATAGACATAAAAATTTGACAACGATAATGAAACAAAAGGTTTGGAGGACATGAACTGTATAATTTGTTCTGACAAAAACATGGATTTTAAAAATAAGTTTTGAAAAGCGCTAATTAAATGATTAAGTTTTTAAGTCATGCTTAGCGTGCAATATCATTGACAAAAATGCTGGCTTATTAAGGGGTTAAAGTCTTTAGCTAGCTGTTTTCTTTTTGTTGGAAATGTTTTATATTAGTGTAAAATGAACTGAAATTGGATTGTTTTATTGGGACACAGTAAATTTAGGTGTGACGTCATTCCGAGCTCCGACATCTGGCTTCTGAGATAAATGGAACACAGCATTAAGCACAACTTATACATTATGTTTTCTAGTCCATTTCACATTTAGTAAATTGATAGTTGGCTAAATGTTTGTTTTATTAGCCGTTAATGTTAGAAATTGTCATGGATCAAATTTCGGCTCCTTTTCTTTCTGTTATTGAATGATTTCCTTTCAGTTGCACAGAGAACTACTGTAACCAAGTGAATGTGTCCTGTAGAATACACTTACATACCCACCGCACTGTTGTTGTTTGTTTTTTTTTATTTATTTTATTTTTTTTTTTTTATATATCTTTACAAATGCTTACCACACAAAAAAATCATTAGCAGCCTGGCTCAGCATTTTTTCTACATTAGATAAATTAGATTACCTCTATGCATAATGATTTATACAGATAATGAAAAAGAAAAGGCCAGTTCAGCAGAATTGTTATTTGCTTATTTCTTCACCACAGTTTGTTCAGAATTTGTGACGATTATGCTTGAGAGGTGTACTTTAAAAATAATAATAATAAACAAACTTTAGATGCACTTAGTTCTGAACCAAAACTGGACGACTCAGGGATGTTTATTACAGTACCTTTGTTCCATAGATATGTTTAGTTTGGTTCTGTTTTTTCTTTTTTTTTATTGGTGTAATAATAATCAGATGTGTTCCTTTTTATTATCCATTTATGTTGATCTCACCTGTTAATAAATACACAGGTAGTACATAGGTATATTAAAAGTAATACTTAATAATAGATTTACTTTTTTTATCAGCATAAGCAGCTATGAAATAAACCCCTGACACTTCTCCTGCTATAATGCAACGATGAGTCCTCTCCATGGTGCAGATCTTAATACTGCTAGTGTCCGTTTAAAACCCTTTCTAATAGATAATAGGTGTCATCACACTGTCCTTACACATGATGCATGAACCTGCTAGAAGCAGCAATCTGTGTGATTCAGTCTTCAGTAAACACTCATATCCATATCATATCCTTTTTACCATGTAAATAAATAAATAATTAATAAATAATACGAATAGTAAATTAAACCCAGCTCATCAGGGCAGACGGTCTGACGAGCTGATGATCTTTAGTGCAGATGACCTTTGATGATCTGTAGGCTCCTCCTCCTTTTTGTCCCTTTTTTTTTCATTATTGGATGTTTGTTCATAAAACATTAATTAATTAATTAATTAATTAATACATATGTATGTCTGGGTTAGTGTTTAGATCAGTTCTAAGTTGTGAGTTTATACCTTTTTTTTGACATCTATTTACATTTTTTAATAATAAGCTGTTTTGTTTTTTTGTTGTAGTGACATCATTCCTGTTTCCTTTTTATTTATTTATTATTATTTTTTCTGTAATCATTTAGCTTTTGACCTAAATATAATCATGACCTCATGCCTCATCTTTATGGTTTTAAATGAGTTCAGTATTTGACTTTTGGTTTTGGTGAAATCTTCAGATAATATTAAATAATAATAATAATAATAATAAAAATAAAATCTGTAACTGTGGGATTTTGTGTAATTTAACTCTGAATCCAACAGAATTTGCCGTAATCCCTAGTGTGACCCCCAGCCCTTTTTAAAAGGGTTATAATTTGTTCATTTCTGAATTTTGAAGTGAATTTGATCTAAACCTCCAGAAAAGAAAGCTATTTTTGTGTGGTAAAAGGTTTTATAGCATACAAGTAATTTTGAAATATATGGTATGGTTTGTCTTTTGTTTTTAAATAAACTTGTCATGCTTTTCAATCAGAATGTTGTATTAAGTATGATTTTCCCTCTTCAGCTTCTAAAACACACACACACACACTGTTCACACCTGCTCACTTCATTTGAGTGAAAAGTAACTGGATTAAATCCTGATCAGATTTTAGCCAAAATAATTTTCACTAGATACTCAAATATACCTTCAGGTAGTCAGACTGAAATATTGTTGCATCATTTACATTACATCAGGATTTAGCTTTAAAATATGAATCAAACATAAATGGACCTCTCCCTGAATTTATTTGATTTTATTCAAAATTTGTTTTTAATATTCAGAAATTGATCTGGGCTCTTAGGGGTTAAAATAAGGGAACGCTCTATACATAAAGAGTTAAATATGAGACCACTTAAAAATGATGAGTTTCTTTGATTTGACCAAATTGAAAACGTCTGGAATATAATCAAGAGGAAGATGGATGATCACAAGCCATCAAACCAAACTGAACTGCTTGAATTTTTACAGCAGGAGTGGCATAAAATTATCCAAAAGCAGTATGTACGACTGGTGGAGGAGAACATGCCAAGACGCATGAAAACCGTGATTAAAAACCAGGGTTATTCCACCAAATATTGATTTCTGAACTCTTAAAACTTTATGGATATGAACTTGTTTTCTTTGCATTATTTGAGGTCTGAAAGCTCTGCATCTTTTTTTTTGTTATTTCAGCCATTTCTCATTTTCTGCAAATAAATGCTCTAAATAACAATATATCTTTTTAATTTGTAGTTTATAGAATAAAACAACAATGTTCATTGTACTCAAACATAAACCTATAAATAGCAAAATCAGAGAAACTGATTCAGAAACTGAAGTGGTCTCTTAATTTTTTTTTCCAGAGATGTATGTATAGTTTACATATACATCTATAGCTATCCTTTATGTGCATGAAATTATGATTACGATGTGTATTAACTTAAAGATGCTTCCATACACACTGCCTTACATTTGGTCTCCAGAAGGGGGCAGTATAGTCAAAGCCAGGGAGATATGAGCTAAGTATGTAGTCCATATTCTCCAAAAAATATATATATAAATATATAAATAAATAAATCAAAAATAAAACAGTGATTATCATTTTTTTATATATTCTGTTTTTTAATTTTTTTGTATCTTATGAACTGTTAAATATAAAGATACAGTCCTGCTACAGTGCTTTTAGGCCCTCTCTACTACAATACACTCTTTTAGTACTCTCTAAATCTAAAAAGTTACTGGATAATAAGGCCAGGGTTAGTTTTTAAGGGGTAAATGTGATTATCCCACTCTGGAAACTCCAGGTCTCTGTTTTACAGTGTTTTGGTATGTGAGTATGAAACACCCCTATTGTGCAGCAGCAGCTCGTGGGCTGGTACGCTGGTATGTAAGATAGTAATGAAGAGTTTTGGGTGATATCTACAGTTAGGCACGTACAGTATGTATGATGCTGCCAGATATAGCGGGTACTGTATGATCTGTAGATTGACCTAGATACTACATACACAGTGCATACAGAAAGTCTCTAGACCCGTTTACTTGCCCTTTTTTCCCCATCATCCTGCACTCAATATTAGGGGTGCTCTAAATATTGCTCTAAAATATATAACACAATCTTTTAGGGTATTATTGAGATAACGATATACTTATATAGGAAAACTAAAATAATTCATTCATTTCAGGAATATAGTATAATAGTATAACAGTATAATCATAATGTGGCAAAATAAATAATATAGCATAAAATAATATAATGCAGCAAAAAATATTGCAGAATATTTAGTGCATGCATATAAACTGCAAACTAAAACAATTATATAATAAATACACCTAAAGCTTCACAGTAAATAATAGACTACTTTTAAGACAGAACAGCCCTATTATCACGATATGGATTTTTAATATCATGATATTTCTGTGTCACGATATATTGTATACGATATAATATTGCCCACCCCTACTCAATACCCCAAAAAGAGAAGGGACAAAAATATGGAAAAACTAAAATATTTATTGGACCTAGGTATTCAGACTCATTAATATGATGATAAGTTTAGTTCTGGGATCCTCCCATTTCTCTTGCTTTCTCATTTCATACTTATGATGATCCGGGGCGTTGCCTGGCCTTGGCTTCCGGGGCTTTATCCCCAAATGATTATCCAGCAGCCCCAGCAGTTTCGCTCATCTCAGCTGTACTAATAATGAGGAGTTGTGTAAATAGGAAATCTCCTAATGCCAATCATGATGCTGGTTCAAGGATAAAGTTCTGCCTTTCAGGAGAAACAGCCAATCAGCTTGCTGGTTTTGCGGAGGAAAGTCAGTGTGCTAGTGGAGACAACCCCCCCCCCCCCCCCACTCGCAATGTGTTTTTTTTTTACAGCGGGTTGCAGCTAGCTGATGATAAATCTTACAGCACATCATGCTTCATTCTGATGACTTTGATGAACTTTTATGGTGATGCTGATTTCATTTTCCAGCAGGACTTGGCACACTGCCTACTCTTCCAAAAGTACCAATTGGTCTTATATAATATAAAAATTTTGTGAGACACTGATTTTTGAGTTTTTATTGGCTGTAAGTCATAATCATCAACAATAAAATAAATAAACACTTAAATTAGATCACTTTGTGTGAAATACATCTATATAATATATGAGTTTCACATTTTGAACATCTTTGTTACTGGAAAAAAAAAATTTCAATGATATTCAAATTTTTTTAGATGCACTAGTATATAGTATAAGTAATGAGCGTAAGGTTTTCTACCAGAACAAAGCCGTTTAAAGCAAGCAACGAAGCATTTACTACTAAGTCATCATGGTTCTACCCTGGAAGCCCCCTTTATCAAGAGTGTACATCCACCAGTAGCTCAGATCCTGACATAAGTGAGGTCAGTGTGTAATGACTGATATATACACGCTCGCTACACCGCGGCTTGTGCAAACAGCCGTGAGCCAGGCATTTTTGGGCAGGCCTCAACAGAGGGAAGTGGATGTCGCAACGGCTTCAGCACACTTCAGCATGCTGGATCCCTCTCCTAATGCCACGCTATAAATATTCCACCAGCAAAGACCTGCCCAGGTTTCACACACTCTGCAGCCAGGCACGCACTCAAGACTGGAGCCGTTCTATTATTACAAGACGCTAAGCTAACTTTATCAAGATTACGCATCATACGAGCGTCCTGCTGCAAACTCCGCCACATGTTTGATCCTTGGTTGAGGGGTTGTGGTGTGATGTCAGTCCACAGCATGGGCACTGGTCTAAACTGGTCCGTGAGCGATGGTTCATCTCACGTTCACTGCACTAACAGAGATAAATGAGAAATGAGGTGAACTGGTGAGAGCTCCTTAAATAAATCATGGTTTCGGTTAATCTTCCTACAAACTTTGGGGCCTCGCCTTAATAAAACCTGGATTATTTGCTCTGAATCTATACAATGTACACTGTATACTAGATACTATACACTATACACTACAGCTCTGTAAAAAAATAAGAGAACACATTTAAAAACCAGAATATAATCAAGAGGAAGATGGATGATCAAAGCCATCAAACCAAACTGAACTGCTTGATTTTTTGCACCAGGAGTAAAGGCATAAAGCTATCCAAAAGCAGTGTGTAAGACTGGTGGAGGAGAACATGCCAAGATGCATAAAAAAACGTGATTAAAAAGCAAGGTTATTTGATTATTCGGTTAACCTAGATTTTATTCGGTTATTATCTCACGATAATTATGACAATATTTTTATTTGGAAGAAATGTTGTCTGTAGTTTATAGAATAAAACGACTATGTTCATTTTACTCAAACATAAACCTATAAATAGCAAAATCAGAGAAACTGATTCATAAACTGAAGTGGTATCTTCATTTTTTTCCAGAGCTGTATATACTATATACTAAAACATCATTGATAATTTCAGTAAATTTTACATTTCATTTGTAAATCAAGGGAGCAGAGTCTGGAGGAAGAGTGAAGAGACATACAGTCCAAACTGTTCGAGGTCTAGTGTGAAGTTTCACCAATCAGTGATGGTTTGGAGAGACATGTCATCTGCTGGTGTTGATCCACTGTGTTTTATTATCAAGTCTAAAGTCAGTGCAGTTTTGTTTTCCCACAAAATCTTACAGCACTTCATGCTTCCCTCTGCTGACAACTTTCATGGAGATGTGGATTTCATTTTCCAGCAGGACTTGGCACACTGCCCACACTGCCAAAAGTTCCAGTTGGTCATAGATCATTCTGTGTTTAATACATCTATTTAATATATGAGTAATTCAACAATATATGAGTAGCTTTTTAATGATATTCTAATTGTTTGAGATTGTTTGAGCACTTGTATCTTTTCTCTCTAATATTGTAATTACTTTCACACATATAAAGTTTAATTCCATCTCAACAACTCCTGACTTTTGTCAGTTAGTGAATAAAGAACACTCCTTTTCTCAGTAAGTGAGAAAAGTGCCTGTTTGCTTATTAAAGAGCGCTGAAAGAGGAAATAAAGGAGGAGTCTGAAGGGCCAACAAAGAGTGAAATATGATGGGAGGAGTGGGAGTAGTGAAGCAGGGTGGATGGGAGAGAGATTAATGGTGGAGGTTATTAGCTGGGCCTCCTCCTGTCTGACTGCTGAACAGATAAATGATCGGGATCACAATTATAATCTCCAGCAGAAAGAAGAAAAAAGCAGCAACTTCATGACCTCCTCTCCCTGCATTCAGACCGTGACTGGCCTTTTGTTCCCCACTCAGAGCACGAGCACCAACTTCAAAGCCTGGAGAACACACACAGGATCCGTGTCTGGATGTTAACACACATTTACCCGAGCATGCCTTTGTGTGCTGCCATTCAAAAGCAACAAACTGTCCGTAAGAGTAAACAGCGTGTGTGTGTGTGTGTGTGTGTGTGCATTCGCCATACACTCTTAGTCTTCTTCTATACTGGGCCTCCTAAAGAAAGAGCCCAATACATACATACACTGCTGAAGCTGAAATGGACTGTTTAATGCACTCTAAACAAAGCACACACACACACTACTATATTCACAGTGCATTCATAAAGTCTCTAGATCCTTTTACTTTGCACATTTTTGCAGTGTTGTGTCAGTTCACAGCCTTTCTGAACTAGCTCAAGTTCAGTTCATACATGCTCAAAGTGAACAGTTCACGTTCAAAGTTCACAATTTGAATTCTGAACTAGTTCAAAGTTCAGTTCATTTTACTTTTTTCGTGAGATATTCAAATAAATACTTTTGTTCACAGTACAAGCTAGAAATCACTATACGTTCTTTGAAACTGATCATTGTAGACATTTGCTCATGAAACTGTAATTGTGGGATTCTTACCAGGTGATGAAAATGTTCATAAGGAGAATCGGTGTCTGTCTCCGTGCATCACTTCCACTAGACACTTTTTTTTTAATTGCAACGCTTTCTCTCACTCTCGTCATCGGTCTCTCTCTCTCTCTCTCTCTCTGTATCTCTCTCTCTGTATCTCTTTCTCTCTGTATCTATTTCTATCTCTCTCTCTCCCTCGCGCTCTGCGCTCTCTTCGTTGGTCTCTCTCTCTCTCTCTCTCTCTCTCTTTCTCTGATGTCTGCCGTTTATGACACATACTGTGAACTAATTCACGTTCAAGTTCTGTGTTGTGTTGCGTTCAGTTCAATGCTCACGGAAAAATGAGCGTGTTCAATGAACGCGTTCTTTTGAACTCGTTCACGCACAACATTGCGTTTTTGTATGTGCTAAAATACAGTAAAAAAATCAAGTTTTCCCCATCATTCTGCACTCAATACCCAACAAAGAGAAGAGAAAGAAAATAAAACAATTGGAAAAACTAAAATATTTATTTAAAAGTATTCAGACTCTTTAATATGATGCTTTATAATAAGTTTAGTTCTAGGATCCTTCCAGTTCTTTTGTTTTCTCATCTCTATTATTGATAATTATAGCTTACAGCCCATAAAAAAAACAAAAATCAGTGTTTTAAAAAAATTAGAATATTATCTATGAGACCAATTGGTTCTTTTGGAAGTGTGGGCAGTGTACCAAATCCTGCTGGAAAATGAAATCCTCATCTCCATAAAAGTTGTCAGTAGCAGAGGGAAGCATGAAGTGCTGTAAGATTTTGTGGGAAAACAAAACTGCACTGACTTTAGACTTGATAATAAAACACAGTGGATCAACACCAGCAGATTACATGACTCTCCAAACCATCACTGAGCATCATGAAATAAACGCTTAAAATAGATCACTCTGTGTGTAATACGTCTATATAATAAATGAGTTTTAGCATCTGTGTGTGTGTGTGAATTCGCCATACACTATTCTTCTATACTTGGCCTCCTAAAGAAAGAGCCCAACACATACATACACTGCTGAAGCTGAAATGGACTGTTTAATGCACGCTAAACAGAGCACACACACAGACACACACACACGTCCTTACACACACATCTCACAGGGACTTTTATCAGCCCAAAATCACTGGAAGGAGCATCTATCTTTAATGAGGCAGGGCATTACCAGCCTGCTGGGTTCTGGCCCCCTGCAGGCTGACGCTTAAGTGCTGACAGATTTATCCCCAAAGACAGATGTGCAGGACGCTCCCACACTCCCAGCATTCCCACATTCCCCCGCTGCCTCGCTTCTCCACTACGAGAAACCTGAGTTTTCTAGGTTAGAATAGAACAGTAACTACTGCTGCTGCAGACAGTACACCAGCTGCTTTCCTCAAATCCACTTATTAAATCACAATCGTTTCCCAGAATTATTACAATATTCCTGTAGGTACCCTCAGAAGTATCACTTTAGTGTATCACCACTATTACTATTACCTACTACCCTTTTATTACGGCCTAATATCTCAATGATATGACAGAAGTAATGTAACTCATTGATATTGATATTAATATTATGGCTGGCAACCTCCAAAATTTGGTTTGATGTGTCACTTATATTACTATCTCATAATTATGACTCACTATGTCTCTATTATGACTTGCAATCGGAAAATTGTAACTTGCTATGTCAGACTTTTGATCTAATTTCTCAAAATCATGACTTGCTATGGCTCTATTATGACTTATTACCGTAAAATTATGACTTGTTATGTCTCTATTATGACATACTATCTCTGAATTTTATTTATATGTCATTACTTATGACTTACTATCTTAAAATTTTGATTTACCATCTCAGAATTATGACTGTCACAATTATGATCTTAAAATTATGACTTACTATTTAAGAATTATGACTCAATATGTGACAATTATGACTTGCTATGTCAAAATTATAACTTGCTATGTCAGACTTGTGACTTGCTGTGTCACAATTATGATTTAATGCCTCAAAATCGTGACTTGCTATGTCACTATTATGACTTAATACCACAGAGTTATGAATTGCTATGTCTCTATTATGACTTACTATATCTGAATTATCTCTTTTTATGTCACTACTTATGACTTACAATTTTGGAATTAGGACTGTCACTATTATAATTTGCTATTTTAGAATGATTACTACTATCGCTTGAAGATAGCAAGTCATAATTCTGTGGTAATAAGTCATAATAGAAACATAGTGAGTCATAATTACGAGATAGTAAGTCATAAGTTTAAGATAGTAAGGCATAATTAGTGACAGAAAGAGATAGAAAGAGTCATAATTGTGACATAGTGAGTCATACTAGAGACATAGTGAGTCATAATTCTGACGTAGTAAGTCATAATTAGTGACAGGAAGTCACAATTCCGCGATAGTAATGGCTAACTATTATGACTTACTACCTCATAAATATGACTTGCAGTGTCACTATTATGTCACTATTATACTATATCATAATATAACAATAATTGAGATAGTAAGTCATACTTTTGAGATAGTAAGTCATAGTTGGTGACAGAACAAATGATTCATAGACAGTAAGTCATAACAGAGACATAGTAAGTCATAATTCTGAGATAGTAAGTCATATTTTTTGACATAGTAAGTCATAATAGAGACATAGTAAGTCATAGTTTTGAGATAGTAAGTCATAATTGGTGACATATAACGTCACAATTCCAAGATAGTAATGACTTATTATTTACTATGTCATAAATATGACTTGCACTGTCCCTGTTATGACTTTATATCTTGGAATGACTAACTTTTATGTCATTTTAACTTTTTTTGTTTGTTAATATGCTGCAGGCCAGAAACGGACAAAATATGACATAACCTGAGTTCATTCTGTCTGCAGTCAAATACAGACCAAAGTGAATGTAAGAAACACTGTGCTTTCTTTTTATTGTAGTCTTCCATATTGTCCCAACATTCTCTGAAATGGGGTTGCAATGCTTAATCAATGATACATGAGAGGGAGTGCTATATAGTGTAATATGGGCACTGTTGTGCTGCGGTCGTAGGCACAAACCTTGAGTGTATTATTGCGATTATACTACAGTTCCATTATCGCTGTTTATTGAAAGATTTTGATCTTAACAGGACGAGTAAATACGATCTGATTGGTTATAAACACTCCGCAAGTTAAAATAGTTCCATTGCTGCTCTGTTTGTAGCTGCGCTGTTTGGCTTGTAAGTGCTGCATCGTTGCTAGGTTACTTGTTTGTGGTGAAGTAATACATGGAGAGCTTCAGTGTTTACAGTGTATTACCGGCTGATAACGGCACTCGTAGAATGCCTCTCAGCCAATCACATTGCACGGTCGGAACTAACTGTGGTATAATACTGATTATCCTGGTTATTATCTAATGTAGTTGGTGGTACTGACTGATTAAAATAAACTTTCTTAACTGAAATATATGTTGTACAGGACATTTTAGAACTAAATAACAAATGTTCTTTTTTATCTCTGGTTCAAACGTTGTGCTCACAAACCAGTGTAAGGTCCCCTCATGTAAGATAATGTGTAATATCATGTATTAAACACTGTATTACTGAAGTTTAGTACAGCCCATTATTAGTACCTGTGCTGCAGTGCTGTTATCCTGTGCCAGAATGCTCCTCTGGGGGAAGACAGATGGAGAGATAAAAGGGCTTTTTGAGTTGTAGCTGATGAGACTGAAGAACTGGTTGGATTCTGGCCAGATAAACCTGGAGATCTCGAGCGTTTGATGCTCCTGTTTTAAAGTGACCTGATGCACACAGCACACATGCTCCTACATGCATGAAGGCGTCATCACACACACACACACATACACACACATACACACACACACACACATTCTTGCAAACATACACAATGCCTTGAACCTGTACATGGGGCTCACATGACTTTGTGTTTTCATGACTCTTGTTCCTCTGATCCTGATTTAAGCTGCATGTTAGTGTTTATCTCTGTGCCCTCGGGACCTCACTATCACCGGCTCAGACGTGTGAATGGTGGGTGTTTAAACTACGGTTTAAAAAGCTGTTGATTGGAAAATCTGCTGTATCTGTTTATATTGGTCTAATCCCTGCAGGAAAACCACACTTGATGAAAGAACTTCTAAACAAATATAAATCAAACTCTCATTTACTAAACTCTCTCACTAAACCTGCTCACACCTACCAGACTAAAGGACCAGTTTCATATGATGCCTTCTTAAAATCCTTTATTTAATTTAAGGCACACTTAAAATCCTTTAATTTTCACAAAAATCGACAGTGCGCCTTATGTATGAATTCTACCAGTCAGGTATTAAGAAGCAGTAAACCCACTCCGCTGAAGTACAGTGTTAAAAAGGGGTTTCGGTAAAGTTTCTCCAGTACCGAGGCTAGAGCAGCATTAGCATTAGCATTTTCCATGTAAAAACAAGCTATGTGGGACAAACCACTGGCTGATAGCGCCCTGGCTTACCAGAGCACTCAGAACACTCAGGGTTCCTTAGTGTAGATAGCTCTGTCAGGCGGCATCAGAGACTGTAAAAAAAGATGGACGCTGTGTCGCCGTTCCCATTCATTCAATGAAAATGAAGCCAAAATCTTCCACTATGTTGCTGATCCTGAAACCCGAGTCTGCGCAGTAGAGACTAGAGTAGGGAGAAAGACAGGGAGTAGGGAGACAGCCTACTCATTTAAATAACCCCGCCCCTGAGGGCTGCCTCACGGTCACAGGCTGCAGAGCAGAGCTGACGGTCTGTTATTGGTCCCGCCCATAAACAGCATTTTACAATAACCACACCTTTTTTAAATAGAGCTGAATAGCGTTTTTAAAAACGAATTCTGTGGGGATATAAACATTTAATAATATAAGCAGAGGTTATATTAGCTGTTGCATTTAAATAAAGGAGGTAGAATTACAGTATATTGGAAAAAAACATGATTGAAAGTTGTCTGTTTTGCCATTGAAACCTATGGGGATGGGTGGGGTTACACAGCTTTCTGCAACCGAACAGCAGGGGGCGCCCGACCTGTTGTGGCTTCACTTTTGAGAGAGGATGCTCTGTCCAGCTATACACAGTCTATGGGCAACATATACAGGCACTAAGGGCTGCTAACAGCAGCTAGCGCTGG
Organism: Astyanax mexicanus; assembly: GCF_023375975.1. Classification (NCBI taxonomy): domain Eukaryota; kingdom Metazoa; phylum Chordata; class Actinopteri; order Characiformes; family Acestrorhamphidae; genus Astyanax; species Astyanax mexicanus. The sequence goes on along the minus strand of NC_064419.1, from coordinate 42,391,660 downwards.
TGCTAACTGCGCTAAAACACTGTAAATGTATGCATATTGTAAATAAACGGAAGCGCTTTACTCACCCAACTAAACAGTTTTCAGGAGAGAAATCTATGTAGATTAACTTCCAGTACTCGTTTCACTTGAAAATGTTTTTTTTAAGAATTTAGCGAGACCTGTTCAATTAGAAGGGAAACATGACAACACCCTTCTTCCCCACTATTGTTGCTTAAAATACTGCTAACAATCCGGTGAGCCTTATGTGTAACAATAGACCAGAAAATAGACGTTCATTAATAGTGTGCCTTATAATTCATTAAATTACAAGTAAGTTAAATCCTTAAGTATTTTTGCTAACGTTTCTTTGAAGATTACTGAAGTGAAATCACATGTAAAAACCCAAGACATTTACATATCATTTAACATATCTTGCAGTAACATTCATTATATTTACACTGGTGATGTAATGGTTTAGTAATGATCATAACCGGTGACTTCTGTCTAGAAATCTCTATATAAACATACAAGTAATTCTGGCAGAAATCACATCCACATTCATTACATGAGACCCCACACACATATCCCACAGTGCAGTGCAATCATTCTTTAGCTACCTTGAGGAAAAACATGGGAAAGGTCAAGGGACATGGTACTATATACTAGTTCCTGTACCATGACATGTGGCATGTGGATCTGTTTTGTTATTTAATTGTTTTTCACTCTTTATACACAACATTCACCCATTATAATTAGTCCGCGTCATCATGTGACCCGTGTCCTTTGACTCTGACTGATGGTGTCGGTGAATGGAGCTCGGTGCCATTGTGGGTGAACATCGCACGGAAGCCTGAACCTAAAGCTCACATTAGTCACTTCCTCCTGGAGGAAAATAAAGGATGCCTCCCACAAGGAGAGAGAAAGACGAGAAACCACCTCCACATCCGCACTACAAAAAGAGGAGAACAGACAGTTAACAGACACACCTCAAAGCCAGCAGCACAAAGACCAGCTCGCTGTTCAAACACTGACCCTCAGCAGAATGGACACCACAAAGCTTTAACAGGAAAATAACCTGTAGCACAAAGAACTGAGACTTAAACACTGACAGGGTTCAATGTAAACCATGTACCCAACTCACGGGACGTTAATACAGAGAAATACGTCAAGTGGAAGTTACAGCACAAAGCAGACAACAGCCTGATTGACAAAGTGTTCTAAAGAACGTCTGTAGTAGAACATCTGGCATGAATCAGCATAACGGGCTGAAGTTAGTTGAGTGAAATTATGTTTTAAAAACATTTCTAGTGTATATATTGATATATATATATATTGAGGATGATGGTAAAATAGTGATAAAAAGTTTTGGAACTACTTTGACTCTAACTTTAAAAAAAAGTTAGGCTAATTCTGTAACTCAAAAAACACCTAAATAATGGATCACACATAAAGCAGAGAGCACCAGATACTAAGTGGTGAGCACCAGATTCTAAGTGGTGAGCACCAGATACTAAGTGGTGAGAATGAAATGAAATGAAATTAATTTGACCAGATAACACATGAAATATCTTGGGTTCATGCTCTATGAAATGACACAGAATCAGAATCTTTATTCACCAAGTACCAAAAGAACAAGGAATTTTTCAACATCCAAATAGAATAAAATATACAAACAAAACAAAAAATTACCAAGTGTAATTAAAAATTCAAGTATACAAAATCTAAAAAAAAATATGATCAGATAAAGTGCACTATGCGCTGATTACAGTAGCTCTGTAGAAGACTGTAGATTATACAGTAGTTTATACAAAGTATATGATATAGTGTAGTATAATATATAATAAAAACATAAAGGTAAAATTAAATGTAAGAAACACTGTGTTTTCTTTCTTATTTTCATTATCCATACTGTTCCAATTTTTCTGATTTGGGGTTATACATACTGTAATGTTTCTTCAGAGGTCTGGTCCCTTTCACCTCCACTGTGAACCATTCTAACTCAGTATACCAATTAAACAGTAACTAAAATCCTCTGAATTACTTTGTTTGTTGTTGCATCAACAATACAGAAATTTTAACAAATCTGAAGAATTTTCTCATACAGATCTGGAAAAAAATAAGAGACCACTCCAGTTTCTTAATCATGTTCTCTGATTTTGCTATTTATAGGTTTATGTTTGAGTAAAATAACATTGTTGTTTTATTCTATAAACTACAGACAACATTTCTCCCAAATTCAAAATAAAAATAGTGTCATTTAGAGCATTTATTTGCAGAAAATGAGAAATGGTTGAAATAACAAAAAAGATGCAGAGCTTTCAGACCTCAAATAATGCAAAGAAAACAAGTTCATATTTATAAAGTTTTAAAAGTCATTAAACAGTTTTCGTGCATCTTGCTATGTTCTCCTCCACCAGTCTTACACACTGCTTTTGGAAAACTTAATGTCACTTCTGGTGTAAAAATTCAAGCAGTTCAGCTTGGTTTGATGGCTTGTGATCACCCTTGTATAAATATGCAACAAACTGAAATTAGAAAGTTTAGGAAAGTTTTAGTGTCTGAAATGTTACTGCAGTAAAACATGAAGTTTCCTTTTTTTTTTTACCTGTACCGACCACTTTATTCAATATTCACACAGGAACATGTAGCTGTACTAAACCAACTGCCTCTTCAAAGCAGAGGTAAAGTTCACAGTGTGAAGGAGCGCAGCGCTGCATGAGAGTGGAGGAGGCCTGCAGTCTCTCCATTGGTGGCCGTTTGTTTTGAAGACACGCAGACACAGTATTACACAGCGGGGAGGCTCATACATTGGCAAATGCGCAGTGACATTTCAATAGGCCACGCAGTTCACAAAGTGAATAGACACCAAAGGCTCTTTGAGACTACATTACTGACTCTCCGTGCAGGAGAAAGTCCTTTCAGCGGACCCTTCCCCCCGACGCTGGCTTTTTGTCTCCGTTGTCGTTAGTCCCCCAAACACCGAGTGAAGAATCTCGGGAATTTCTGAAAAGTCTTGTGGACCTTCTTTTACAGTTTCATCCTGGAACTTTCTCTCACGTCTAAAACAGCCTACAGTATCTGACAGCTGTCAGTCAGACTGGAGAGTAGCGTAGGAGGGCAATAGTGAACAAAACAGCAGCAGCCAGTTATTGTGTAGAAATATATAGAAATGTGTAGAAAAATGTTCCTTTTTATACAGTGTTTTATATATATATATAGTCGGGTTTCCTGACTGGGCCCCATCAATTCAGCCCAGCTTAACCCCCATATAGATGGATCCCATCTAGGCCTCATGTTCAGTGTATAACCTAGATGGGGCCCATGTTTAACCCCTCCCAGTCCCATCACTGACCCTGACGGGGCCCATCACTGGCAGCCACACATGGGTCAACACAGAACCTGTGGACAAAAATCTGTTCTGTTTTGTTTTTAGATGGGCTGCCAGCATGCTATCTGGCATACTAGGGATGCAACAAAAAGATCACAGCTTTTTATTCATTTTCATTAAAAGAAATATAATTAAAAATAATTTAATCTAATAAAAAAACAATTACAAAGCTACAGCCCCTTTTTCACATGTTGGTGTTAGTTTGTGCTTAACTGTGATAGAAACACAAAACTCATTATTTGAAAGTACTCACATCTCCCTCATCTGCTGACTTGCCACAGACAGTAGGTACAGATCCCTCCCTCAGACAAAGTCTGCAGGCTAATCTGGTTTCCTTTTTTGTGATATCACAATAAGAGAGCATTTAAACAGCTAATAAAAGCTGTATATGATTTCTGATACCAAACTTTTTCAACTGACTCAAAAAAAAAGAGTGAATGGATGTTTTTTTGTGTGTGTTTTTTTTTGCGCTTGCAGTGTTTATAGGGGCATAGTTACCGAATTGGAAATACAAAAGAACATAAAAAAATGTCTTAATATGTTTTCTTTCAAAATAAAAGTGAAAAACACAATTTATTTTTTTTTTTTCCTTTTTTTTGGGGTGTAAAGTGCTAAACTTTGTTTTTTGCAATGTTTATAAGGGCATAGATACCGAAGTAGAAATACAAAAGAACATGAAAAGTGAGTTTGCGTTATGTGTATTCTTTTAAAAATTGTGAAAAAACACAAATTGTATTTTTTTTTTACATTTTTGGGGCCATACATTTCAAAAAAGGGAGTTTTGTGTAATGTTTTTTTTTTTTTAATATGAGATTTTTTTTTTTTTTTACATTTTTGGGGGTGTAAAGTTCTTAAAAGTGAGTTTTGTTTAATGTGTTTTATTTAAAAAATGGGATAAACACATATTTTTTTTTTTTACAAATTTGTGGGGTGTAAATTGCTAAACTTTTGGATACTCTGGAGTTTTTGGAGCCACAGTGGCGTTATTTTCTTCACACTCATACTCCTTTAGATCCCGCCTCTTCTGCGCTCTGATTGGCTGGGGTGAAACCAGAAACGAAGTAATGTCCAATCAGTAGCGTAGGGGGCGGGGCGTGGCGGAATACAGTTGGGGGAGAGTGGCGCGTGGTGGTGAGAGAGTGTGTCGCTGAAGGACAGGCAGAGTTTTACTGGATTTAACTGGGAACCAGCAGCAGCAGTAGAGCAGAGCACCTGGCCGAGTTCAGGACTGGAGCGGCTGAAACACCTTCAACACCTTTACTGCCTTTATCTCCACTTTACTCCCCCAGAAGCGCAGACCCTCAAACAGCCGAGTTTTAGAGCATTTTAAAGATTATTTACAGCTTTAAACTCTGAGAGACTTTACAGAAATGCTGGAATAACATTTTACCTGAGCTCCAAACTCACTCTGTGGACTGTCTTTCTGCTTTCACTGCTGTCTGTCAGCAAGAAAAGGGAGAAAAAGAAGAAATACGGTGAGTTTTCTCTTTATTTTGTTGAGTTTGTCTTGTTTTTGGTTATTTAAGCTGACAGTTTGCGGGTGTGCCATTTGTATTGTACATTATGTTTTACACAATAAAAAAAACAGCATATCGTTTAATTGTGTGTTTGCACTGCATATGCAGCACTAGATTTTTGTTACATTATTTTATTTTTTAATTGAATAAAAAATGCACCATATTTTGAATAGGGGTGGGCAATATTATATCATATACAATATATCGTGACACAGAAATTTCATGATATTAAAAATCCATATCGTGATAATAGGGCTGTTCTGTCTTAAAAGTAGTCTATTATTTGCTGTGAAGCTTTAGTTGTATTTATTGTATAATTGTTTTAGTTTGCAGTTTATATTTATGCACTAAATATTCTGCAATATTATTTGCTGCATTATATTATTTTATGCTATATTATTTATTTTGCCACATTATGATTATTCTGTTATACTATTATACTATATTCCTGAAATGACTGAATTATTTTAGTTTTCCTGTATTGGCAAGTATATCGTTATCGCAAAAATACCCTGAAATATCGTGATATTATTTTAGAGCCATATCGCCCACCCCTAATTTTGAATAAGAATCACAGCAGTTGGTTACAAGTCAAAATATTGTGTAATATATTGTAACATATTGTACAAATATTGTACAAATTGTTAAATCACTTTATGTTTGTTGCATTTTTATTTTGTTACATTATTGTTATTTTATACAAAACCAGGGTCTCATATTTTTTTATTTCTACTGAAATGAATCCTTGATATTAATTTAAAAAAGGCAATGATTCATCATATCATCAAGATATCATTATCACAATAATACTCTGAAATATCGCCCACTCCCAATGGACTCACATTTTTACCCACCTAAAAACAGATCCTCGATCCTTTAATGTGTAAAATACTTAGTAGTATATAAACATGCAGCTTATAATTTAATGTAACTTAATATAGGTTAGCTAGTTAACTACAGTGGGGGTGGGCAATATGATGTGTGAAGACATTTCCATTAACGGTGGGCGATATGGCCCTAAAATAATATCACAATATTTCATGGTATTTCCGCAACAATGATACTCTTGGAAATATGAAAAAACACTGAATTAAAAAAAAAATAATTAAGAACACGCTACTGCAACAAAATGAAAATGTTATTTTATTATTACATACGATCTGATATGGCACACCCCTAACTGAGATAGAAAAAAAAAATACAAGAATCAGATCTGTAGCAGAAGTCAATGATCCAGAATGAAATGATACAAATAATGCACTCCAAATATCTCCATACATCCAGGATTAAAGTTAAATAAATGATACTGGACAGATATAATCTGTCTCTAGTAAATATATAATAGAAAATGAAAACAGTGTATTTTTTTCCTTTGCTGAAAACAGCAAAAAAATATTATTAAAGTATATATATATATATATATATATATATATATATATATATATATATATATATATATATATATATATATATATAAGAAAGGAAAAGCAACAACTATTGTTTAGCACCTTCAGGAACTTCTTCAAGACACTAAGAAAACGATTTCAGGGGACTCTCCCTCATGAAGTCTGGCTGCATTTCATTCAGTTAAACAACAAAATAAAAAGAAGCATCCTCAAAAGTCCTCTCCAAAAAGCATCCAAACAGAATTTATTACAATACGCTAAATGACATGCATTATTACTGCATTTCATCAGTCTGTTTGAAAACGATGAAAATAGCTCAAAAAATCCGAAATACATGCCAATATATTTCTTGTCTGTGTGGTAAAGTGGATTTGTTTAGACTGAGCTATACTTTTATAACTTTGTATACGTTTGTAAAAATGAGTGCTGGTTTTCAGCTGTGGTTTGTTAATTTAAAGTCTGCCTCCTCTAATATAGTCTCAGGTTTAGGAGGGAAAAGTGAAGGAGCCATTTGTGATAAATGCCCCATGTGGAGAGGGATGTAATGGACGTCATAGATTTAGCTTTTAGTATTCATAATTCATATTCTGTCCATTCCAGCAGAGTGCTGTTCATCCATAATGCATGCATACATGAAAATATAACAGTTTATACCTGCCAATCTCTGCTTAAGTGTTAAAGCAGCAAACAGGCCACTTAACAAGTTCATCACTTCACGGAGACCTGGATCACATTACTGTACAATTAGTGCCCACAGAGATGATTATCACTGTCTTACTGCGGAGTGTGTGTACGTGTGTATGTTTTACGTGTGGTTGGTATGTAATGCTGTAATTTGACTGATTCGTGTAATTTGACTTTTTTTATATTATAAGGCACACTATCAATGAACGTCTAATTTCTGGTCTGTTTTCATGCATAAGACACACTGGATTATAAGGTGCATTTTAAGAGACTCTAGTAAAGATCTTCAAATTCAGCCGGTCTCGCCGCTGGGTGGTGGGGGGGGTAGCTAACTAAGTTAAGTAAAGCTAAGCTAAGTAAACAAAACTGTAATGAAAAAAGATTTTCTTTTAAAGTAAAATGAGAGCTGGATGTTAATCTACACAGATTTCTCTTCTGAAAACTGTTTATTTGGGTGAGTAATGCACTTATGTTTATTCACAGTAAGTTTAGATTCCTGAATTTTCCCAGTACTAAGGCTGGAGCATTAGCATTAGCAGCCTGCTGGAGCAGGCTATGGGCCGATAATACTCACCTCTGAAAGAGCTAGCGCTTAGCCTGGTTAGCAGGTAATGCTAAAGCTGCTCCAGCAGTGCTAACTGGGGTTAGCAGCAGACTACAGGCCAATAATACTCACCTCTGAACAGCGAAAGAGCTAGCGCTTAGCACGGTTAGCAGGTAATGCTAATGCTGCTCCAGCGGTGCTAACTGGGGTTAGTAGCAGGCTACAGGCTGATAATACTCACCTCTAAATGGGGAAGTAGTAATGCTAATAACTGCTCCAGGCTCAGTGCTGGAGAACTAAACTGAAACTCCTGTATAACGCTGTACTTCAGCAGAGTGACTTTAATGCTCCTTATTACCTGACTGGTAAAAATCATACATAAGGCGCACCAGATTTAAAGGTGCACTGACTATTTTGGGGAAAATTAAAGGATTTTAAGTGCGCCTTATATTGCAAAAAAATCGATAATCTCAGTACATCAATGGGTCATCTTTAGCGATGAGCCCCACTTTAGTCTTTGTGTGGTCAGCACCATGTTCAACAGTTTGTTGTCACTTGTCACACGTCTCAAATCCTGGTGTCGTAGTGTTAAGTTGCAATTCTGTACGGCTTCAGACCACATTTGGTCTTTATTACAGGCACTTTGACAGCCCAACATTACCGTATATGAATGAGGTCCTGCAACCCGTGGCCCTACCTTTCTGAACACACACACACACAGACAGGTGCACTATTCCAACAGGACAAGAGTTTTCCTATAGGTTTCTATCCCTGGCCAGTCACACTGCCAGACCTATTCCTGATTGAAAATGTATGGGATGCTATCGAATGCTCAAATAAAAATCTGCAGAGAGAATATTGGAGCTGCATGGTATGAATTATTACAGGACGACGCCATTAAGAACCTGAACAACTCTGAGATACCTGGCATATTGCAGCATTACACATGTATTACATGCTACTTCTGTATATGTAGTCCAATAAATATGACCAAGGGTTTCTAATATCAGTCTAAAATTATTCATTTATTGCTCTGGGTAACTTTTATCTGTATTCTGAATAGCATTTATCTTTGATGAATAGTGTATTTTAAACTTAAATAAAATCAAATCATAATATTAAACATAATAAGTAAAATTAGTCAGTGCTTGATTACCACCTGTACAAAATATCTGGATACATCAAGCATAAAGATTAGCAATCCTACAGGACTGCACTTAAAAATATTATGTCATGTCCATAAATTGTATGATAATTTGATAAGGTAATTATCCTGACAGGTCTAATTGCCGTTTAATTCAAGACTAATTTGTGTCCATGAATCAAGGCAGTCAAGTGAATATTCAGGATTAATCAAGCATTTAAACCACCTGTAAAGCAGCTACCTGTAATGTGCAGCTCACTACTTGTTGTCTTCACCTTCAGACAGCTCCAGCTCCCTTTACGTGTCCTGAAAAACTCTGTCTGAATTCCCTCAGGGGACGAAGCTTTTTGGAAGAAAAGTAGGACACGCTTTCTTCATTTTCATTTATATCAGGAGGAAATTGGCTCCAAACCTGCGGAATTATCTGCTTGTATGTAAGGGAGGGAAGCTGGGGGGTGGAGAGGAAGAGAGAGTGGGATTGGTGGGAAAGAAGGAGAGAGAGAGAGAAAAAGAAAGAGAGATCTTGGCTAATTAGGTGGGGATTGGGACTTTCACCTCAGCCCCTCAGCAGGTGGAAACATGACCCTCAGTGACCTCCTTTTCTTAGCCTGAGGCTTGAGTTTCCACTGGAATATGCCAGTGAGCACAAAGCCTGTGTGTGTGTGTGTGTGTTTGTGTGTTTGTGTGGTTGGGTGTGTTTATATGATTGATTGATTAGCTTAGCTTTAGATGTGTGCATGTTAGAACATTTACTGAAGACCTTTACTGAGATGAACATTAAGGCTGCACAATATTTCCAAAAATACCAATTTAGTTCACTCAACTCCAATCACCTCCATGGCCACAGGTGTATAAAATCAAGCAGCTAGTCATGCAGACTGCTTCTACAAACATTATTGAAAAAATGGGTCTTTCTAAGGAGCTCAGTGAACTCCAGCACTGTGGTACCATGATAGGATGCAGCACCTGTGCAACAACAAGTCCAGTCGTGAAATTTCACTACTACTAAATAGTCCACAGCCAACTGTCAGTGATATTATAACACAGTGGAAGCAACTGTAATAAGAACAGTACGCCACAGGTGTATAAATCAAGCAGATAGGCATGCAGACTACTTCTACAAACATTAGTGAAAGAATGGGTCAACACCTGTGCAGTCGTTAAATTTCTTCACTACTAAATATTCCACAGCCAACTGTCAGTGATATTATGACACAGTGAATCGCTACAGACCTCCAAACTTTATATAGCTTCAGATTAGCTCAAGAACAGTAGAGAGCGTGCAGCATAGAGAGCGTCATGGAATGGGTTTCAATGGCCGAGCAGCTCCATCCAAGAATTATATCAACAAGTGGTGAATGCAGTGGTGTAAACCACACCACCACTGGACTCCAGAGCAGTGGAGACATGTCCTCTGAAGTGATGAATAACACTTCTACATCTGGCAATCCCATGGATAAGTCTAAGTTTGGCATTTGCCTGGAAAACTGTACTTGCCTGACTGTGTTGTTTACTGCACTGTAAAGTTTGGTGGAGGGGGGGTTATGTTGTAGGGTTGTTTTAAAGGAGCTTGGCTCAGTAAAAGAACTCTTAATGTTAAGATCAGATTTTTGTCATATCTTGATTGTAGCCAAATAGATTAATTGGCTTCCGTGGTATACAACAAAAGTCTCATGACATAAAACTTTGCCCGGGTTAAAAAAACAAAGCCCAGTGTGGCTTGTAAAGGGCAGTAATGTCACTCCTACACTGCATTAGCTGTCCTCTATAACACAGTAATTACATGCTGTTGTCGTGCTTGGTTAGTTATTTGATGAGGTTATGGTGGTGTTTTGTCTTTAGGTTTGCCAGGTTAGCCTGTGCTGCTGAAACAGAGGTGACCATTTGTTAACTAATAACAAGAAAGTGTGTCGCATAGAAGATCCTATAAAGCTGTAAAAATCTTCTTACTATTTTTTTTTGTTTTGCATCTCAGTTAAATTACCAGTACATTTTAAGAAGAACTTAAAAATATTACTTAATGAGCCTCTGCAGGTTAGTACTTCTAATATCACATGGTGTTACCAGAAAAGTGGGTTTTTGACAGTAGAGTGCTGAGTCCTTGCTTGGATTTTAATTTATGATCTCCTCATACTCAATGAGCAGCAGTTAGACAGTAGGGCTGTAAAATTATACTACATTATAAAGAAAAACACTGTTTTTACTTGTAAACAAACTATATATGCATTTTCAAAGTTTTCAATGCCTTCTTCTAAATGTCAGGGCCCTCAGAATTCTACCAATGAAGGCTGGAGCCACTTTTTAGCTTGCTGATGGTGTAAAAATGTTAATTTATTTGCAAGGGCAACTATATGCCCCTATTGCTAGCATTGTAAGCCTGTTGGGAGCAACAACTAAAAGTGCTGTATTTTGGAATTCTGAGGAGGGAGGGGGGGATGTGGGCTATCCGACAATCCGACAAGTCCATTTCACTCCAGATTTGTTCTTTAAATGCTCAAACAACTTAGAAAATGGAATGTCCCATCTATCCGGCATTCACAATCAGTCCTCATTCAGTCCCAAACTCATGTGGCCTTGCTGGCCTTACTCACAAGATAACACCTCACAACATATACAGGTAAGGGAGTTCCCAAGCCAAAAGTCCCCTGAGGTCTGAGGTAACACTTAATAGTAAAGCAAGCATAATCTTGCTTTACTACATATTGCCATTCCTTGACCTTTGGCATGTCAGTATAGTATAGTAGCAGGTTAATATAAATATTTAATAAATACATAGTTAGCTCTCATTCCATCGTTTTTTTCTAGTTGTGTCTAGTTGTGGTCTCTCAAATATAATAAATGCCATGTGAGCTGTTTTTTGTGGGAAAAAAGGGCTCCGGTGATCCTGTATAACACTGCTTTAGTCTGGTAGAGGAGTGGGTGAGGAGAAACAATAGGATTTCGGCTCTGGCTCATGAATATTCATACATGCAAACAAATCGCCTCTGATTGGCCAACAACAGGACAACAGTGAGAAACGTTTTAAAATAAAGACATTTTTACACTAATAACAGTCTTTGCAATGTCATATGTTACTTTACAACATGTGTAATACCCTGCTAAGTGCAGTTCAGCCACTGACCTAGTCTTAGAGATCGCAAAAACCCCCGGAGATCCTATGTAAACTCATAGTTACTTACACAAAGAGGTAAGTAGTCCAGGTCCAGAAAGTAAAAATCCAACCCAGGGAGGATTTTTACTTTTAACTAGTGTAAACAGAACTGTTCTAGACATACTCCTACCTATCTCAATTGTACTTCGTTGGTGGTGTTCCACAGACTAATTCGAACCATTTGTTCCTTAGCTTTGATAGATAGATAGATAGATAGATAGATAGATAGATAGATAGATAGATAGATAGATAGATAGATAGATAGATAGATAGATAGATACTTTATTTATCCCAAAGGAAATTTAAGAATTACTGGGTAAAGCATATACTATAACACTAATGTGTTATTTGCACAAATAACACAGGAATGAACTGCCATGTTGTTTCTAGCGCTGTTAGCCCCTTTATTACGGGAGCTGCCTTGCTTCAGCTCTGTCTGTGGGTGGCCGCGAGCCATGATGGTTGGGGCCAATAATACTAATTCACGAGTTGACGTAGACACTGTGCTTTTCCTGATCGACACCTTTTTCTGAATATTTTCTTTTACTAGCTACTGCAGACAATAGAGGTTGAGGGACAGTTTCATGTGCAGCATCATATACAACTCAGAGAGACCTACTGTATTTCACAAAGAACAAGAAAAGGTGGATTTTAGCAGAAGGACACCCTCAAGCGGTTTAATATCAAACAATATATCAGCCAAACAGTTTATCAGCCAGGCCCTGGTGTGTCTGGGAGATTTGCATGAGCGTCTGCCGCACCCTATTACAGATCAGGCGCCAAAAGCAACATGTAAAAACATCTGAGCGCGCAACCTGCGCTGGAGAACATCCGAATGAGGAGCAGCCAAGGACAGATCCAATCATGCAGACGGAGTCTGATCTGCAGCCAGTGCAGCGCTCAGAAAGCAGCACAGCCTGCGCTCAGACAAAGAGAGAAAGACGAGAGGAGAGAGCTGTGAAGAGATGAAAGGAAAATCGGAGAGAGGAAAGATAGAAACAGGCCATATGCACTTCAAGGCCTTCGGGGATCGACTCATTGACCCTAGACTCCACTAAAAAAGTGGAATTTCCCTCTGGAGCTCAGTCTCACAGTCTCCTGCGCCGCCGTTCTTTGCTAGCGGTCCATAGCAGCCCCTGTCCGATTACGATTGGGATCTCTCTCAGTGATAGCCATCTCTCAGTGAATGCACCTCACACCTCACACCACCACACACTCTGATTCACTCACACACTCTCGCTTTCCTACCTCACCCATCCCTCTTTACCTCCATCCTCCCGCAGTTTAAACACGTAGAGCATTCCAGGACAAGCCTCCAGATGTAGAGGGAGTGTGAGCTGGAGCTGGATGTCAGGGCTGATGCTGGACTTGTGCTGCTGGAAGGGGATTAAATGAATCAAACAGCTGCTTAAGTGGTCCGTTGTTTGTCTGTAATGGAGTGATTTATGTACAGTAGATAGAGTTTCCACTGAAGACTCCAAACTCTGTTTATTAGCAGGGATGTCACACACAGATCAGGCACAACATTATGACCACCATCTTTTCAGCTCCATTGAGCGTTTTCTAGGTCTATAATAATTACAGACTTTAGATCTGAATGTGTTCTCTGTATACTTTATTATTATCCTTCTTTCTTTTCACCATGTTCTTCAATAGTCATGACCCCACCGGATAAACCACCACAGAGCAAATAGTATTTTCATATTTTTTACACTATAAGGAGCTATTTTCATACATAAGGCACACTGGATTATAAAGCACATTATGTGACACTAGTAAGGAATGGGGGTGTCGCCATATTTCCTGTCTAATTTAGCAGGTCTCAGCGCTTTGTGGTTGTGGTGAGAAGTAATTTACTTGTGGCAGTAAGTAAGGCTAAGCTAGGTAAACAAAACTGTAATTCTTTTAATGTCAAACGAGTGCTGGATGTTAATCTACACAGATTTCTCTCATAAAAACTGTTTTTTTTTGTAAAGTGTTTCTTTTTATTTACAAAAAGCTTAGATTTCCAGATTTCCACCAAGGCTGGATGCAGCGGCATTAGCTCCTAACGGTTAGCGCTAGTGAATGCCATCCGACAGTGCTTCACCGGGGAACCCTGAGTGTTCCAGTAAGCCAGGGTACTATCAGCTAGCGGTTCTTTCCATGTGGCTTGTTTTAACACAGTAAACACGCAGACTACAGGCTGATAATACTCACCTGTGAATAGCAAAAGAGCTAGTGCTTAATGCGGTTAGCGGCTAATGCTAATACTGCTCCAGCCTCAGCAGTGGAGAACTAAACTAAAATTTCTGTATTATGCTGTACTTCAGTGGAGTTGCTTTATTGCTCCTTAATACCTGACTGGTAAAATTCATACTGGATTGGCGGTGTACTGAAGATGATTGGGAAAATTAAATGATTTTAAGTACGCCTTTGTGTGGTGGGTGATTTATTTTCAGCACTGCAGTGATTATCACTGATTAGCATCGTGGTGGTGGTGTATGAGATGTTAGTGTGTGTTGTGTTGCTGGTGGTACAGTGAGTGGATCAGATACTGCAGCAGTGCTGCTGAAGTTTTTAAACACTGTGTTTAATCATCACTCACTGTCCTCCACACTCTATTATACATTCCTACCTACAGCTGGAACACCTTGTAGATGTAAAATCAGAGGAAGAAGCTCTGAATCTGTTGCTGCACAGTTTGTTTTTGTCTATAGAACAGAAAATTATAGAACATTTTATTTTATTATTTCATGAAAAACTTTAACTCATTTAGAGCTTTTTGCAGCAACACATTTAAAAATTTTTATGGTTTGATATGACAGTGCCTCTTACAGTAACTCATAATTTGTTTTGTCATGACAAGAGTAGAAATAAATCCAGACCCCTGCATCTGACACACTGACATCACGCCTGTGCCTCACTATATCACCGTCTGGTTGGCTGGATCAGTAACTAATGGAAACAGATCTAAAACGGGCTGCAGGCAGGCTGGCCTCGCAGGCCTGCGGTGATCTCCAGATAAAAGTTATTAAGTGGCACAATGTGACAGAGCTTTGCAGCGGCTTAGGGCTCTTTGGCAGTGTTGTTTTTTCCGAGGTGCACACCGCACCAAGCCATCTTTCACAGGGGTGCGGTTTTTGACGTGCCACCGTTACATGCTGACCCTGTTTGAACTCCAGGCAGAACAAGGTGCTGGTTTTACACACTGGGGGTTTCTGTTATCCCAGTGGAGATGTGTTTAAAATAGTTACATTTAGAAATTACTACGTGGAGTTATGAAAGGCACCAGCTGTACAGGACTAGCATACAGCTCTGGAGAAAATAAGAGACCACTTAAACAAAAAGTTTCTTTGATTTTACCTATTTGGAAACCTCTGGAAAATATTCAAGAGGAAGACGGATGATCACAAGCCATTAAACCAAGCTAAACTGAAATGAAGTTATCCAAAAGCAGTGTGTAAGACTGGTGGAGGAGAACATGCCAAGATGCATAAAAACTGTGATTAAAAACCAGGGTTATTCCACGGGTTATTCAAGACCAGAGGAAGTGGTCTCGATCCGGTCCCAAACAAACTCTGAAGTGGTTCGCTTGTCTGGATCTGACCCAGCTATCAGATATACTTCTTTAGTTTGAGCTAAATTCTTGATAAGGTGCAGTTTAATCTCTCATATTAGCCAGATAATGCTTATTACCACAGCTATAATTGAACGAACGCTTTCTCTGCTGCTCCGTGCTGTTTACATGCACAGTCTGTGCTGCATTCATTACTTGCAGCTCCGCAACTTCATTTACTATGCGAACATCTGCACTTTATGTCCCATTTAAAAGACTGTTTAAAAGCGCGGCAAAGCAGCGGCAAATTTTCAGCATTCTGTGTTAAAGCAGCTTCATACTTCACAGATATTTACGTGCTGGAACACAGAATCTTCTCACTATATTTACTTTCTTGCTCCCATGCCAGACAGGTCTGACCGATCAGTGGAGACAACAAGCTTGTGTGGTTTATTGGTCCACGTTTTGGTGTATTTAGGTTTATGCCTGTTTGAAACCAAACCAAACAGAGGGAGAAAACACTTCAAGTGAGCTTATCAACTGATCTGGACCATAGAAACCAACTACAGTTGTGAAAATGCCCTATTTTAGTTATATTTATTATTTAAGTTAATAAAATTACATTTTCCAATTTTTGGGTTATTGTGACAGGCCTAGTTAGAGTTTTGTAACTGTAATTTCTTGACACTTAATAAAACTCAAGCAGCAACAATAGTAATTTTGAATGTATGTAGAGAAAACTGAATTCTGCCAGTGATGGTGAAGACCTAGAAGACACAGCAAAGCATCCAGTACAGATTGGGCTCAAACTTAGCAACACAGTGTGATGACACAGGTCACACAGAGGTCAGAAATGCCATGCTCAGGTCTTTTCTGAAGTTCTTCATGAATGTCAAAGCTTTGGCTTTGGAAGACTGGAGAGTCTGTGATGCCCAGACCACAGTTTTTGGTTAGTAGAACATTTTATAAATTTCATTAACATTCTTAGAATCCAAATTCAAGTTTTCTGGATGTTCTTAGAATATTTTTTATTTAACGATTATATACTTTCTAGTAAATATTGTTGCAACATCACAGCTTCATGTTTATAACATTGTATATCTATTCAGTTCTTTTGGTTTCACGCTGCAGTTTAGTGACTCACTACAGAACTTTGCTATGTTCTGTCATTATCATCCACGTGCACGGCTTCTCTCTGTACTTTAGACTGGCTGCTTTTATGGGGATTTGGTTCATATGTGTACTTGATGGTTGTTAATTTTGGTGATTTGGCTTTCCAGGTGTTGTGACAAATTCTGCCTCCCTGCGTCTCTGAATCCGACTCCCTTCCTCTGCATGTAATTCACATGGCAGAATGAGTGTTACAGATTCTTCTCACATTCATTTTATTTCTACTTATAATTAAGAGTTAATCTACAGTTACAGTAGATACAGCTGTCACCAGTGAAACCTGCTGTGTGGCCCATGTGCACCTGAAGGGAAGTCGCAATAGTCTTTTTCATTTTCTGTTGTATAATAGGGCTGGGAATCACAGGACATCTCACAATACAATATTATTATTTTCTTTCTTTCTTTTATCTATTTTTATCCCAATTTACAAGGCCAAATACCCAACCCACTCATTAGGACTGCCCCTATCACTAGTAATGCCCCAACACCAACACCCAACTCTGAAACTGAAACAGAAACGCCAGTAGAGTGAAGATGAGCACACGCCTCCTCCAACACATGTGAAGTCAGACTCCGCCTCTTTTTAAACTCTGCTGATGCAGCATTACAGAGTAGCATCACAGCGCGCTTGGAGGAAAGCGCAGCGACTCAGTTCTGATACATCAGCTCATAGACTCCTTGTGCTGATCCACATCACTCTAGGAGTTATGTGGGGAGAGAGCGCCATTTACCCACCCAGAGACCAGGGCCAATTGTGCTCTCTCAGGGCTCCGACAGCTGATGGCAAGCTACGCAAATAGGATCTTCACAGCATCTGTGTTACTGTGTTACTGAAGAGGTTAAAATACTCTTAAATAGCTGCAGGTTTACCCTATTCATTTGATAATAGCGCCACCATATGTAGTAATGAAGCAGTAACTTTACTAAGTCAAACTGGGGGGCGAGTCTCAGAGAGTTTAGAGCGCCTACGTTTTAATAAAAATCATTTTGATTCCACATATTGATAATGTACTGCCAATGAAAATAATACAATATATTGGTATGAGTATTTTGTCCCCCCCCCCCCCCACAAGAAGGGAATGTATAATTGGGTGGAGAGTTTTTGAGAGTTAATTTTATTTGATGCTAGAAGATGCATTATATTATTGATGCATTATATTATTAAATGTTTATTAATGTTTTATGAGTTATGTGTAAGTCATATTTAATGGACTGCAGAAGTATGTAAACTGAAATGCGAAAAAGTCATGATATAGCAGTAATAACCATAAAGTGTATATTGTTGCTGTCCAATGAAAAACACTTATCTCCATTTTTGTGGATTTTTAATTTAGTACGTAGTTTAAACAGACAAACTGTCCCTTACACTGTGCCAACATTTCTTGACGAACAGACCAATAGAAACTCTTCATTGACTTCCATTGAAAGTTTACAAGGTATTAAGTTGCTGTTTCAGAGATAAGTGTTTTTCATTGGACAGCGACGATATGAGGTGTTATCTTGTGAGTGAGGTTTCTTTTTGAGTTTGAACACTGGCCAGCTTGCTCATGGAAAGGCAACGTGAATTATGGGAGTTGGAGTGAGGCCAGATAGTGGGTGCAGATGAATAGGACATTTAATTTCTAAAGTTTTGCGGATGTTTAAAATGCGTTAATTACCACCCACAGTGGACAGAGCAGTTGACTGTAGTAATAATCGTGACTGGCTGTGTCTGGCTAGACACACAAGCACACAAGCAGAAATCACATCCACGTTGAGTTCAATGTTCTTTAGCTTACATGAGCCATGGCAAAAATCATGGGACACAATACCAATTCCTGTCTCATGACCTATGGCAAGTCAGTGTAAAATGAAAATAATGTTTCCTGTGCAGTCCTGCTACTGAAGGTTTGGGAAATCAGGTGATGGTGCAATACACAATACACAAGATGACTGCAGTTCACTCACAGCTACTGTTTCTTAATACAGCTGATTGTGACACGTATTGTGAAGGAGAGATATGCTCTGGGGATAAATGTACTATAAACTGCTTCATCATGTCCGGTATTTTCCTTAGCCATCATCCTCTGCTTCCTATTCTTCTTCCTTTCAGTTATTTTTGAGTCCTCATGTCGTTTGTCCGGTTCGTGACGTGGAGCCCGTTCTGGAAGGTGGCAGAGTGATATATTTAACTGACTCTCTCTTTTGTTTAGGAGTCTATAGGTCGCCTGTGGGCAGTATGGGAACTAAACTCCTCCTGGTGCTGCTGCTGCTGCTGACACTGCTGTGTGTGTGTGGTGTGAACTGTATGCTGCGCTCAGCCCCCAGAGTCACTCTAGCTTTTAAAGGTGAGTGCACACATACACACACATACACTCACATGAACCATTAACACCTACATTCACGGGTGTTTCTTCCACCATTCATACTACATACTTCACTTCAGCTGGGAAGTGACACAACACTATATACTTGTGCATCTTAAAAAAATTGAATATAATTGAAAAGTTATTTTAATTCAGTAATTCAGTTCAAAATGTGAAACTCATATATTATATACAGGGGTTGGACAATAAAACTGAAACATCTGTCATTTTAGTGTGGGAGGTTTCATGGCTAAATTGGGGCAGCCTGGTGGCCAATCTTCATTAATTGCACATTGCACCAGTAAGAGCAGAGTGTGAAGGTTCAATTAGCAGGGTAAAATATTGCAATGCGCACAACATTATGGGTGACATACCAGAGTTCAAAAGAGGACAAATTGTTGGTGCACGTCTTGCTGCCGCATCTGTAACCAAGACAGCAAGTCTTTGTGATGCATCAAGAGCCACGGTATCCAGGGTAATATCAGCAAACCACCAACAACGACCAACCACATCCAACAGGATTAACTGTGGATGCTGTAAGAGAAAGCTGTCTGAAAGGGATGTTCGGGTGCTAACCCGGATTGTATCCAAAAAACAAAACCACGGCTGATTAAATCACAACAGAATTCAATGTGCACCTCAACTCTCCTGTTTCCACCAGAACTGTCCGTCACCACAATAAATTATTGTGGTGTTTCAGTTTCATTGTCCAACCCCTGTAGATGTATTACACACAGAGTGATCTATTTAAAGCATTTATTTCTTTTATTGTTGATGATTATGGTTTACAGCCAATGAAAACCCAAAAATCAGTGTTTCAGAAAATTTTTATATTATATAAGAGCAATTGGTACTTTTGGCAGTGTGGGCAGTTTGCTAAGTCCTGCTGGAAAATGAAATCAGCAACTCCATAAAAGTTGTCAGCAGAGAGAAGCATGAAGTGCTGTAAGATTTTCCGGGAAACACTGCATGGACTTGATATAACACAGTGGATCAACACCAACAGATGACATGACCTTTACATTATTTTTTCACATCCCATAAAACATTAAAGAACGCTACACTGACCTGTACGATATATATATGTGAGGTCTCCTGTACTGAATGTGGATGTGATTTCTGCCAGAGTCTGTTTGTATGGACAGTTCTAGCCAGACACCACCAGTCACAATCATTACTGCCCACTGCGCTGTCCTTTAAAGCCTCCTATGATACATTCCCAGTACACAGGTGACGACGTGGATTGAGGAATGATAAATACTAGCACTTAACTTTGGAAATGGAATCAGAGTCTCATCCATCTAGCACCTACTATAAGCCATCCCCTGAGGTAACAACATTTCAGGATCAATTTATATACTGCTATCCCATGACTTTTGGCACACCAGTGTATAATGTAGCCATCCCGTCCACACCACAAGAATTGTCTATAATACAATATTTAAATAGCAACGTCAATATCAAAATTTCAAGAGTTAATAATCAAGCAGTTAAACAGTATTGTCATTCGTCATATACTGTGATTATAGGCACCTGGATGAAGGATTATTATTGTGATTATACCACAGTTCCTCTATCACAGTTAATTGTTAGATTTTAAGAGAAAGAAAGCAGAAAAACGTGTTTTGTTTTAACATACTGCTGTCCCATGACTTTTGGCATGTCAGTGTAGATCTGCAGTATATTTTGTCTTAAGTATTTGAGCTCTCTCGGGCCTAGTGGCCTGAGACCTCACGAGGTCCGGCTCATAATACATGCTTAATGTGACTGCATACATGCTCACACAAATATACAAACACACACACACACACACACACTGCGCTATAGCTTTAGTTCCTGTAAATTGCAAAACAGTTCTTATCGACAACAAAAGGTGGATGTTCCCTCCAAGGCTGGGGGGCGGATACCCTCTGTGTTACCCACTGCAGAGACTCCATACTGCACACATTCTTCATTGTTCAAGCTTTCCAGAGCCTGTAATAATATCAGCAGTTTCCGTGACTTCTGAGATGTGATATGAAACATGGAAACAGTGACTTTATTGTCGTTATTTGCGTTTCCTTAACTCCATAAATACGCATTATTCTGCCACTCAATTCTGTACAATACTCATACAGTAATAAAGCCTCTGTGTTTAGGTCAGCTTTCTGAGAATGATAAGGCACTAAAATTGGTCTGTATTTTTTATTAATTTTTTGACACATGATTTACCATGTGTGCATTAGCATTGGATTCCTTGCCTCTTTGTTAATAAATAAGGGTTAATCTACAGATACAGTAGATACAGTGTCAGAGTCAAGGTTTTAAGTGTTTTCATCCATATGCATAAGAAGACTCATGAAGGGGATTTCGATACAACACAAGTTCTTTTTCCTCTTCTGTTGTTTAATGGTTGGTGATGACCTGATACAACCTCATATAATTAGTCTGAACTGGGTGTGTTTTCCAAAGGGTTCTTAGCACTAAGAGGATTCTTAGATGGTCAAGTGAGCTTCACACTAAGCACTTTCTCACTGTTTTAAAATGTTCTTAACCCTTGTGTGGTGTTCATATTTTTTGTTACTCGTTTACTTTGTTACTTTATTTTACTATTTAATTCAGCAAAATTAAGCAATTTTACATTAAAATGCTTTACACATGCTTGCTTCACCTAAATTGCAAGCAATATAAACAGCTTACATGGTTCATATCTGCCCTTTACCTTTCTTATGTTACATTTCTTTTAAAAAGTGCTACTCTTTTTTTATTAGTTTTTAATAAAATGGAAAAGAAAATGAATTAAAATCAAGATATGAGTAGAAAATTTGTTTAGTTTCAAATTTACAAATGAAGCAATGTTTATTAGCCCTTGGCCAAACATACTGTATGTAATATAAATGTGTGTGTGGGGGGGTGTACAGTGTGTGTTTATCGAAAATGTGTTTTGATAAATGTTTTTCACAGAAAATGAGCCATTGCCAATGAGTTTAAGTTAGAAAAAATATTTTTGATATTTGATGAAAAATGAAAACGGGTCCCACAGACCCGAACACCACACAAGGGTTAAGATGTGGAGACTGAGCCCATTTTTCACACAGCAAATGAGCTGAATCATGGTTCAGTTGATCTGGACTGAGACCATCTCTTTTGGTCTGACCAAATTTAGGTCTTTTGATCCAGACTGTGGTTTGCAATAAGGGTGGACAATATAGCCATAAAATAATCTCACAATATTTGAGGGTATATTTGTGATACTGGTATTATTGGCAACATGACAAAACACAGCAGTACCTTCAACAACAGCTATTTTGAAGCAAACCGAGTTTTGGAGTCTGAGATACGTGAACATGAATAGTCCCTCTTTATTTAGGCCAGCTCTCGGGAAATGATAAATAACTGAAATCTCTCTGTTCACTTATTCTCTAATTCTCTTCACACATTACAGGTGTCCAAGTGTGTGAATGAAGCTTTGATCAACATAATTCCAAACAATTATAGTTATTATACTAACATAACTGTCAACCCCCTCTCACGCATGCACACACTCACACATCTGCACATCCAGATACTTACACACTGAACAGGCTGAAAGGTGAGTCATTTAAATGCATGCTTGTGTGTAAACAGGAATCAAGCGAGTGAATCACTGAAGAAGAATCTTTACTGTCTATCTGTTCTGACACTTCAAAGATTTCTGCACATAAATGTGGTAAGAGAGAGATGAACGCTTTTCTAATGCGTCAGATCTTTAGAATGATACCGGAGATGCTACAGCATGTGTATGATCAGAAATGTCTCAGTTAATCAGCCAGTCATCTTAATGCTTTGTAAAGATGTAGATTAAAGGCATCTTGCTGGATTTTTTTAGAGTTTTTGGCAGAAGGACTTAATGGAATTAACAGTCTTTAGTGTATTAAGCTTTCTTCCAATATGCTGAAACAATACACTGGAGCAGGATAGCCGCAATGTTAACAGCCAGGGATATCACTAATATTGATTATATTAAAGACAGAAATCTCACTCTGTCCCCATGTTTAGGAATATCGGTTGAGGGTCATGGACCGGCTCTCCAAGATCCATTGGGCATTGGGATTGTAATGTCTCCCTCTATTGCTTTTAAGGCACTAAAAATTATATAAATAATACAATTTATTTAATGGAAAAGGGCTAAGGAAGTATTTTCCAAGTAGTCTAGAAAAAGCAAAATAATATCTTCCACATATCGCTTATTTTACTACAATCTTCAATACACAGGGCACTCTAAAAAACAGAGGTATGATATGAGTACTTTTTTGTACTCAAAGGTACACTTTTCATAATAGTACCCTCAAATGTATAATACTGGTCTTTACAGGGTCAGATTTGGTCCCTCTGAAGTACAAAGTCATTCCTAACAGCAATAAGTACAAATTTGTACCATTTAACCTGCAGCCAAAAGGTATATTCAGTATTCTGTATCACTGCACTAATAAACAATATAAATATTTTAATTGCACATTTTTTTATTTGAAAGCCAGACAATTTTGGATCATCAAGTTTTTGATCCATATTTAGTTGATGATAATGTTTATAATGTTTATAATCTTTTGGCACAAAAAATATGGGTACAAAAAAGGACTTTCACTAAAAGGTACTTTTTTGTACCTCAATATAAGGTACAGCCCCAGCGACAAGTTTGTACCCTTACTTTTCTTAGTGTGAGCGAATTATTGATTATTTGACACGTTGATTTATTGACTTCTTTAGAAAATGTGTAAAATCATGCAGCCCCGGTGCCTTATTCTAGTGCATCTCCAAAAATGTGAAACTTATATATTATATAGATGTATTACAAACAGAGTAATCTTTCTTTAAGCGTCTATTTCTTTTATTGTTGATGATTATGGCTTACAGCCAATGAAAACCCAAAAAACAGTGTCTAGAGTTTAGAGTTTAGAGAGTTTAGAATATTATATAAGACCAATTGGTATGTTTAGCAGTGTGGGCAGTGTGCCAAGTCCTGCTGGAAAATGAAATCCGCATCTTCGTAAAAGTTGTCAGCATGAGAGAAGCATGAAGTGACTTAATAAAACACAGTGGATCAACACCAGCAGATGACACGTCTCTCCAAACCATAACACTAGACCTCAAGCAGTCCAAAGTCAGTGCAGTGCACGTTTTCTGCAAGAATCCAGAATGTATTAATACTGCTCTGTTCATTTCATGTGTAATTAATTCCAGTGGGGCTACAGAGCAAGGCAGTAAGGAGGAGTCGACTGTTTAAAATGTGTAGTTGTTGCTGGATGAGATTAGCGTTCAGGTGGACTAAGCTGTGCTAAGCCTCTGGATTGCACCAGTGCTGTTAAATTAGCTGCTGCATTTCCAGCTCATATTATCCTAGTGCTGCACTTTCCAGTAACTGTTCATACTCAATACAGAAGAAGTGGATAAGCCATGTTCTTTGACCGCTGGTGTTGTTGTGTTGAGAGCTTGTTTTCAGTGTTTGTATCTTGGTGGCGTGGTTGTATTGATGGTGGATGCGCCGCTGTTGGAGAAAGGCTTGGTAATGCTGAGAATGTACCAGTCTATCATACTGTCCCATATTTACCCTGTGCTAAGAAACATTCTCAGACTGGATTTACATTATGATATTTCATACTACATACAAACATACTAGTTCTTGATTCCCATGATTTTGCTATGCCCCCTGTTGGATAAGCATGTTGGGCCTTTTGCTTTGTATTCGGATGTCACTTGTCTGTTTATTTAGACAATTCTAACCTGATGCTGCCAGTCACCATCATTAGGATTAGGACCCACTGCCCTGTCCACTGTGTGGAAAGCAGAAATGTTTAATGACATCACAACTTCAGAAATCGATTTTCCATCCATCTGGCACCCAATCACAGACCATGCTTCAACTCCAATAATTTACATCACCTTGCCATAAGCACACTGGCCAGTGTTCAACCTTACTTACAAGATAACACATCACAACTTATACAGGTGTGGGCATTCCCAAGTAATCCCCCGAGGTAACACTTTATGATTTACAAATTGCTATCCCATGACTTTTGGCATCTGGCTAGAGCTGTCTTTTGAACCGACAAATGACTCTCTCAGAAATCACATCTATATTCAATGCACACACATGCATACCCACAGGTCAAAGCCGCATTCTTTAGTTTCCATTGGACATGGCAAAAGTAATGTAAAAAGAGTGAATTATAAGAACAAGTTTGGGCCAAAAATTATTAATTTGCCTTAAAAAAGTAGATAAAATGATATAAAGTATGCTACAATTTAATAATTTTAAAATAAAATGAAGTGGTCCAACAGGCTAAGCACTGCCACTGTGTTCGGGAGATCGCTGGTTTGAATCCCGGTCATGCAGCTTGCCATCAGCTGCCGGAGCCCTAAAAGAGCACAGTTGGCCTTGCTCTCTCTGGGTTGGTAGATGGTGCTCCCCTCATTACTCCAAAGGGTGATGTCGATCAGCACAAGACATCTGTGAGCTGATGTATCAGAACCGAGTCGCTGCGCTTTCCTCCAAGCGTGCTGTGAGGCTACTCGGCAATGCTGCATCAGCAGAAGTAAAAAAAAAAAAAGGAGATGGAGTCTGACTTCACAGGTATCGGAGGAGGCATGTGTTAGTCTTCACCCTCCTTGTGTTGTGGCATCACTAGTGATGGAGGATAAACAGCTGAATAGCAGCTGAATGGGTGGAAAATTGGTGTAGCTAAAATTGGGGAGAAAATGGGAGAAATGTAGAAAAAAAAACAAATGTTGATTTATTGACTTAAGTAGAAAACAGGTAAAATCGTGCAGCCTTACTGTCTTAATAGGTTTATTTTTTTTGCAAAACTATCCCATGACTTTTGGCATCTGGCTAAAACTCTGTCAGAAATCACATCCACATTCAGTGCAGAAAACACTACACACACATACCCACAGGTCAATGCTGCATTTTTCAGTTTACACTTGATGTGGCAAAAGTCATGGGACGTGATACTAGCTCCTATTCCATGACTTTTGGCATTTTCGTGTCTTATTTCGTGGTTTAATGTCGTAATACGGTACATTGTTTTTTACTAAACATCAGTTGATGAATCCAACTCTATTGGCTCATTATCAAACTGATACTGATAGCAGGTTTGAGGTGAATCACACGAGGCTGAACATGTGCACTGCAAAGTTTCACCATGAAATTAAGCTTTAGTCATAGCTGTAAAAGTTGGTGACACATATAAAAGTAGAAAAGTGTATTTCCTGAAGGAAACGCAGAATGGTTACACAGCTGAATAGGAGGAACAAGGGATAGAAAAAAAAAACAACAAACAGACGAGTGCGGGTCAGAGAGGCTGTAGATTAGAACTTGGTGACCTGCCCTGAATGAGAACATGCAGTTTGTTGGCTTTCAGACAAAAGAGAGATTAGCGTTTGGTAGGGGTGAAAATGAATGGGAGTAAAAAGAGATTACATGAAAATGGCAAACAAATGAATGTAAATATGTAAATCAAATGACAGTAAATTTGTGTTTATGGTCTTGTATCAGTTGAGCAGTAGGACAGTAGATGAGGATGCACTGTTGTACCCCATCTATAGTTAATAAATTAAACAAATCTGAATTTAGTGAAAAAAAAAACAATACAAAATGCAAAAATTTAATCCATATTTCAGCATAAATAAAAAGTAATCTACCTTCTAAACTCAACAGCAGCATCACCATGTTTACATTAATAAATAAACCCTCTAATGCCTCACCAGGCTCTGTAAAAAGAGTGAATTAAACAAGTTGGGGCCAAATTTGGAAATTGATTAATTTGCCTTAATTATGTGTTTAAGTTTCCAAATAAATGATGTGTGTTAAAATGTGAACAATTTAGCATATTCATTGCAGTGTGTGCATGTGCAATAGACACATCACAAGATGTGTAATGTCATATAAGGTGGATAAAATCATAATTAAATAATTAATAATTATGTGGTTCAGTGGGCTAAGCGATGCCACTATGATCAGGAGATCGCTGGTTCGAATCATGCTAATGCAGCTTGCCATCAACTGCCAGAGGCCTGAGAGAGCACAATCTTTCCTCTCATCACTCCAAAGGGTGATGTTGATCAGCACAGGGCGTCTGTGAGCTGATATATCAGAACCGAGTCGCTGCGCTTTCCTCCGAGAGCATTGTGATGCTTTTCAGCAAAAAAAGAGGCGGAGTCGGACTTCACATGTGTTGGAGGAGGCATGTGCTAGTCTTTACCCTTCTTGTGTTGTGGTATCAGCTGAGTAGAGTAGCAGCTGAATGGGTGGGAAAGTTGGCCTAGCTAAATTAGGGGGGGAAATGGGAGAAAATGAGAAAAATGTTGATTTATTGACAGGTAAAATCATGCAGCCCTAATGCCCTGATAGCAGTTGAAAAACTGATAGCAGTTGAAAATATTGATTTGCCTTAAAAAAGTGTTAAAACATTAAAGTTGACAGCACTAATTAAAACACATCATTAGATTAACTAGACTGAGTGCGATTAGTTACAGTAAAACAGGGCCTTTCACCCAGTTGTCAGTGACCCGTGTTTCGAGTAAGCTCCTTCACAATGAAACCGTAATGCCTGCTGTGGGATTTGTAAGGAAACTGATGTGAAAGTTTGCGCTGTTGCTTAGTATGAACTGTTGTAACCAGTTCCAGTTATCAGATTTCTCCCATCATGTACTTTACACCTTTGTAAAGCTTGGCTGAAAAGATAGCCGGGCTGAATCTTTTGCCTGTGGTCGACTGGGACCAGCTCAATATCACCTCTGTCCTCCTCCACTATCCTCTCATCTCCAGCCCAGGTAATTTGGAGGAAATTCATCTGCAGCCTTTGGCCTCTTCCTCGTTTCATCCCCACACTCCTTATTCTGGGGCTGCTGTGTTTCCTGCCCCCTGGGAGCGAACGTTCTCTGCAGTATCGATGGCCACCTCCCTCTGTCCTCGCCTCCTTCACTCCAGGAACAGAGGGGCGGAAAAGACCAATACTCTGTGTTCTGCTGTTCTCACAGATAGATTGTTCATTGTTTGTAACAGGGATGGTCTTTGTGTTTGGAGACGCCTGAAGAGGAGGAAAGGTCTTCTGGCTCGATCGTTGAGAGAGAGAGAGAGAGAGAGAGAGTGACAGAGCGAGAGAGAGAGAGAGAGAGAGAGAGACAGAGAGAGCACTGGTGGTCTGGCTGTAGTGCCCAGAGAAATCATCATGCAGCAATAGTCCAGAAACTTAAAAAAAAAGAACAGTCGCCTCAAGACATTAATACATGATTGTATTAATATTAGTGATGTCAATCGATTAAAAAAAAATCTAATTTCTATTTTCAACTATCAACTATTTTTGGTGATTAACTGTATTTAATCACACTTGTTTAATAGTGTATTTTAAAAAAATAAATAAAATAATGAATGTAGGAAATGTAAAATGCAATTATACAGCGCTGGAAAAAGAGAGAGACCACTTCAGTTTCTGAATCAGTTTCTCTGATTTTGCTATTTATAGGTTTATGTTTGAGTAAAATGAACATTGTTGTTTTATTCTATAAACTACAAACAGCATTTCTCCCACATTACAAATAAAAATATGGTAATTTAAAGCATTATTTGCAAAAAATGAGAAATGGCTGAAATTATGCAAAAAAGATGCAGAGCTATTAGACCTCAAATAATGCAAAGAAAACAAGTTTATATTTGTAAAATTGTAAGAGTTCAGAAATCACTTTTTGGTGGAATAACCCTGGTTTTTAATCGCAGTTTTCATCTTCGTCTTGTCATGTTCTCCTCCACCAGTCTTACACACTGCTTTTGGATAACTTTATGCCTTTACTCCTGGTGCACAATATTTAAGCACTTCAGCTTGGTTTGATGGCTAATGGTAAATGGTAAAGGTAATAATGAATTGCATAAATCTGGACTATATACAAGTTAAAGGAGTAAAAATAAAATGTAATTCCTATCCCATATAACCCGTACTTTACTATTAACTCGTTCATTTCTAACATTATAGACTTACTGTGGTAAAAGTGTGTTACTCATCCTTCCCATAAAAAGCTGATCCTGTTCAAACATGTTTGAATAAAAGAAAAATTAGCTATGATTGGCATCGCTATCATTTTTACTGCTATATAACTGTTACTGGAATACTTTTTAAAATATCATTCAGTTCCACCTACGCCTGTGATGGTAATTACTTTATCAACATTTTATACATTATGATTTTCTTATCAAAGACATTATTGTATTTCATTTTTTTTATTTTATTTTAGGAAACAAGGGATCTTCACTGTTTTTCTGGGCTGGATTTTTCACTTTTGCAACAACAAATCGGACAAAATTGGGGCAGTATTAACATTATTTATATTCATAAACACTCTTTGATTGTAGATCAGTATGAATCTGAAATATTTCATGGTTTGTCTGTTGAACTTGGGGACAGCAAAGCTTTTACCACTTTGTAATGTTGCTAATTATTTTTACCTTAAAAAGACATTTTAGCACTGAGGATATTAAGCTGTTTAGTGTTTTAGGTCTTACTGTGTCCCATTTCACCTGTAAACACTGAAAATGTGCAACAGTATGGGGTCATATTTGTTGTAAGGACTGGATGATGTGGATTTATGGGATATATTTGGACTGCAATGCTAACAGCCAGCATAGGCAGACTGGGATGCTAGCTGTTTTCCTGAGCTGTTAAAAGCAATGAAAATCCTTTTATTTTCTCAAAAATCAAAAAAGTGCACTTTATAATCGGGTGTGACTTATGCAAATAAACATAAATTCAGTAAAGAGTAACAGGAATGTCTCATTTTTAGGTAGGTAGGTTATATCCTGTGAGCCAAACTGAAGAATAAATGTAATTTATTTCCAGATTTCTCCTGGATGCCTATAGCCAGAATCTGTATATGTTCACCTGATTTAACATCAGTAAGCTTTGATTTACCAAACCAGGTGTTGACTAATATTAAACTCAGATGAGGAGATATTAGAAGATGTTTTAAGGAAAAAGGCTTTAAAAGCTCTGTTTTTTGTAAAATTGCTGTTTGTATTTATTGTAAATCTGTTGTTTTACTGAGCTAATAAACACTTACTTCACAGATAAGAAGCTTTTTCCACTTTTGCACAATACTGTGTATTCCAATAAAGCAATAGCTACCCTGCCAGGCCTGGTTGTGCTTGTTTGTTGGATGCTAAAGTGGCAGGCCGGGACTCTGCAGGACGTTTCTGCAGCCTGAGCAGCTGAATTCCCTTCTTTCTCTCTGAGGAATTTCTAGGAACACATCCTGTAGGATGTTACATCACCCATATTCTCTCTGCTCACCTTTGTACCTGTTTGTATAGCGTATCCATATCTCGGTTCGATCTGGTTGTGAACTCTGAGCAGCGTCCAGCTCGGGCTGCTGCATGTTTGGTGGAGTTGGTGTGTCCTGTGTTTACTGTAGAGGAAGGAGGAGTGAAGTGGATTGTTCGGAAGCTCGCTGGATCTCGCACGCCCGCCCGGCCCGACCTCCAAGCTTTTATTTTAGCGGCACGTCCATGGCAACCTGCGAGCACCCTTAACCTGTTTTTAGAGCATCAGCGCTGTCATGCCGTGGACGCAGTTCCTGTGCTTAAACACACACTGGCTGTAAAGTAAACATCCTTATTGATGACTGCCTGGAGATGACCTCCGAGGGAAGAGGAAGCTTTCAAAGGAGAGCGGCTATTTTTGGGAAGGTACATAGAGACGCCGAGACTCAGAGGTATTGATGAAACTGATAAAAGGACTGGATGATGTGGATTTATGGGATACATTTGGATTGATGTGTGAACTATGAGTAGAATTCCCCTCAGATATTTGCCCGCAGATTTCTGTTTTCTCGGTAAACAACACTAATAGATTACTGCAATGCTAATAGCCTGCCTAGCCAGACTTGGAGCGTGTTAGCCGGGATGCTAGCTGTTTTCCTGAGCTAGTTAGATAGAATTAGAACCGTATATTGTGGACTATAAGGCACACCTAAAATCCTTTAATTTTCTCAAAAATCGACACTGCTCCTTATGTATGTCTTTTGTTTATGTGGTAGACGGCGCCACCTATTGGAGATATAGCATTTCTTCACAGTGCCTACGGGATCCAGTGGCTTCCAGTGGTGTAAAATGACCTCACATTTGTCCTCTGTGGAAAAACATGGTGACACCCTTATTCACATCGATGTAGGCATCTTTAGTAGTGCACAATATTAAAATGAATAAATAAATAAATAAAAAAGTGATGCAATCCACACAGTTTTATGCACAGATTTACAACATTGTTAGAGATACTAAAATAATGTTTTATGATGAGATTTTTTTTTTATAAGAATACAGTGTTTATTATAATCCGGTCTAAGGCAGGATCTGGTGTGTTTTGGGACAGGAAGGCAATGCCAGATGAGTTAAATCACTATTTGGTCTCAGGACATGTTAAACCATTAAATTTAGACACTAAAGATAAAGAATTTGATGGATTTGTGAACTGAGAAATGTAGTGTATTGTTTTGTATTTTATGTCTTACAACTGAACAATGTTAAGAGTTATTATTAATTAATTGAATGAGTTGAAAGTTTGACTTAACAGACTTTTTTTTTTTTCGCTTAATGCACCTTATAATCCAGTGCATTTTAGTCCATAAAATACGGTAAGTCTTGCGGTTTACAGTTACCCACTATGCAACAAACTAACTGCTGACTCGACACACTTGGTGCATGTTAGCTGTGATGCTGACTGTTTTTCAGAGCTGGATTACTCACCTATAGTTGACATTGTTGATGAAGCCACTGATTATGAAAAGACATGTAGGCTATAATGTATGTTGCTAAATTGCAAAGATGGCAGTGCCCACTGAACACAGGGGCTGTGTCCCAAACCACACATTATTAAACTAGCTACATGGTGTGATAAAAACAGTGCATCACCTCTAGAAGTGTGTTCATTAATGGGTGAATAAAGTGTAGAATTGTGTGGTTTGGGACGCAGGCACAGATTTATCCGGTGAATAAGATGCGACTACAACAGCTATACTCAAGCACTTAAAGTGCAAGCATCCGAGAATCCCCTAAATTTCACATACTGAATAAATTGTCAGTAATTGAATCCACAAACACCCAATACCCCTTTAGAATAACGAATGTATTATTTATATGTAGGGGTAATAGGAAATGAACGGTCAGTCGCCTGTCGCAGGGTTAGGCGCTCCTACTATCTCTTTCTCTCTCTCTCTTTCTCTCTCTCTCTCTTTAGCGCATGCCCTCTCTCTCTCTCTCTCTCTCTCTCTCTCTCTCTCTCTCTCTCTTTCTCTCTCGCAAAGTTGTCAGACGCAATTTTCTCTCCAGCAATACCGAAAACATACCGAACAGAGGGGTTTATACAGACCTGTGAACCAAACTATGAATTTTCTGTACCATTACACCTCTAGTCATTACAGTAATCAAATATTAAAAAACAAATGTAGATTAATCAATATAAAAGTAATTAGATGTAGCCCTATTCAGTCACTGATTCCTTTCAAAAAGTCTGAGATTCTAAGACTTTGCAGCATTCCAGTGTTCATTCACAGTGAAGTGAATGACTGGTGAAGGGCTTTTAAAAGGTGAGCAGCAGTGGATTCCCCCAGAATGCACCTCTTCAGAATTGGCTTTGCAGCGCATTAGCAGTAGCACTCTCCGCTGTGGGTCAGCGCTTAAAATATTCAACTGTTAGAACTCTTAAAAGCTCATCAGCTTCAGCGTAACAGCGAGGAGCTAAACAGCTAAACTTTCACCCACTTTTACACTCGGTTCTGCTTAACAATGGAGGCCGTGTGTGTTCTTACTGTAGGACAAGACTGACGGACTCTCAGAGGCCGTGACTTGGTGCAGTGTGTCTCTGGGGTGGGACTAAAGCCTTTAAGAATATAAACACACTTCGAATAAGAACAGCAATCTTCTCAGACTGAGAAAAGCTCCACTTCTGCAGACACCTGTTTACACTGATCTTTTAAATCTTGATATAATACTGATAATATCAACCCTGTCAGCATAAATCATTCAATAGTGTTCTTCTATACCATTACGAGTTTATTGTGAGGTCACAGTAACTGTGTATTTCAGACTGTTCTCATGATAAATGTGTTTAATCAGGATCATCTTCTGTTTCGGGTTGATGTTGTCTACATGACACATGGATAAAAAGAAAGCCTATTGATTGGGACACAAGAGCATTATGATATTAACTCTGATCTTGTAAAATCTTTACACAATGTGAACTGCTTAAGGTGAGACATAGGGCCCTATATTAGTGATCTATAGCACACTGGTCATTTGTTTGTCATGCAGCTGGATTTAGGGCGTGTCGGTGTGTCTTTGGTATGGTGAGGGAGCAAAAATGTACACCTTGAGTAACGTACCTTTTGGGCGTAACGTGAAATAAACCAATCCCATAAACCAAGAGCCAGGTGAGCTCTGACTTTGGCGCGTTTGTATCTTAAAAGTGCAACGCTTTTGTGCATCTCAGCAGAGGATACTGGCCTGGATTTCTATGTTTTTATTCATAGTTATACTTGAATAGAATTGTCTCAGCAAAAATCCATACCCCCATATGACCAAAAGACTGCATATACATTTTCAGCATATTTAATCAATATGGATTGATAAGTGTGAAGGATTTCCTCAGAGCTCAGTCAGGCTCTGAGGGAACGTACGGAACAGCAGCTGTGGACATTAGTGGGTTAAAGTGTTTGGACAGTGCTTGAGAAAGCCGGAGCTGGAGCTGTGTTAAGTGCACTTTGTTCCCCCGAGTTTCTGCTTCACACTCTCTAAAGCTGCTCTGCTCGACCTAAAACAGCTGAGCAGCAGCTCACCGCAGCAGAAATACACGCTTCTGATTTTAGCATTTCTCACAGACAGCCTGCCCACTGAGCATTATTTACCCCACAGACTCCTAATGTGCTCTGAGCGTGTGCAGTTAGACAGCCAGGAGCAGGAAGAACAATGAAGAGAAACAGTATGAGCTGAATTTGCCATTTATAGGTTTATGTTTGAGTAAAATGAACATTGTTGTTTTATTCCATAAACTAAGGACAACATTTCTCCCAAATTCCAAATAAGAATATTGTCATTTAGAGCATTTATTTGCAGAAAATTAGGAATAGCTGAAATAACAAAAAAGATGCAGAGCTTTCAGACCTCAAATAATGTAAAGAAAACAAGTTCATATTCATAAAGTTTTCAGAAATCAGTTCAGAAATCAATATTTGGTGGAATAACCCTGGTTTTTAATCACAGTTTTCATGCATCTTGGAATGTTGTCCTCCACCAGTCTTACACACTGCTTTTGGATACATTTATGCCACTCCTGGCACGTTTGGATCTTAACAGTGCGGTGCTTTTGTGCGTCTCAGCAGAGGATACTGACCTGCTCGTTCACACTGTGAAGATACACCAGCAGCTCATTTAAGGAAATAGCAATGCTATTTTATTCTTTATTCTATTTATTGTTGTACATGTGATGGCACACCTATAGAAATGGATTTTAATGATTGATTGTTGTCTAGGTTCATTTTAGTCAGTGGTGCACCTGTTACCTGAACACACCTCACTTCCAGACCACCACACCCATCAGTGTAGATCTATTCCTAAACTCTATTTTAACAGCATGAGAGCAAGGAGTGAAAATAGAGTGTTGTCGGGGTGTAAGATAGCAAAGAGCATTACGACGCACCTTGCGCCGGGTGTGTGATAGGGCCCTGAAACTGTTTAACTCATCAACATTTTAAATATGCTGTTTTTACAGTTTAGGGCTAGTTCTGGCCTGCAGGTTTGCCACTTCTGATCTAGATATCCTGATTCTGATAAGATTTTAACCTCATGCTGTAACATGTGGCTCATGTATCAGATCATCTGCTGAAGGGGTTTGAGTGATTTGATTTGTATCAGTAAATGTGTCTTGGATGCGTGTGTCTTTTATGTGGCTTCCCTTCATCCAGACTACTGCTAACTACTTACAGTTTTTCTCAATTGGTTTGGCTCATTTCTTGAAACTGAGATGACATTCTCAAAATAACATGGACAAATCCCCAAACTAACTTGCGGTTCCTCACAACAGAATGGCATTTCTCATTGCTTTCATCACATTTCAAATGCTTTGTACACGTCTCAAGCACTTAGTACATCTTTGCAAATGCTTATGTACAAGTAGCCTACACTTAACACAATCATCCTACATTTAGTACATTTCCCAAAAGAATGCATCTTGTTGGTCGATCCCAATTGGTTGGTTCTCAGTGTAATGGTTGTTCTCTCCAAAACATGTCAGCACAATTTCATCATCTGCAGAATAGTCTGCTCAATTGTCAAAATGATTTAAGAAATTCTAATACAATACAGAACACATATTTTGGAGCATTTCATAAATTCATGACAATCAGGTGAGTAGGTAACAGGTGAAAGCAGGTTTTGATGAGGAGTGTCCCACATTACAGGTGACCAATCCATCACTTGATTACCTGACAGGTGTTGTCTATGATTTTGAATGCTGGCATTGCTGTATATATACAGTTTGGCCTGGTGCTAGTTATGCTAGTCCTGTGATGATATAACAGGCGATCAGTGTAGAGGATGGCTCAGGCATTCACTACGCTTTTTCATATGGTGCATTGCTAAAGAACACATCAGATGCGATGTTGATGAGAATTTATGGCCAAACAGACTGCAGCGGATGGCTGGCCAAGAAGATGACCAGGAGAGAGAGGGGAGTGACACAGAGTAGTCAGAATGTTACTGTACTGCATTTGTAATGCTTGACTGTTTTTTTACATACTGTAATGTATTTTGTTTTGTTTTTGCAGGTTTTTGTATTTTGTATACATAGTATATTTGATACATTTTCCTTTGTTTTTTTTTCTTTTCTACCTACAGTAATGTGTAAAAATGTACCCGTAAATAGAAATAGTTATAATTTCCTTAGCAGAATGAGTGCAGTGTGTGTGGTGTGAAAATTGTATAGTTTAGCTAGACCTCTGCCATAAAGACAAAACATCTAAGCATTTTGCAGTACTTGCAGTACTTACACAATTCCAAAGGGACAATGCATTTTGGGGGCACTGATGATTTGTGTGAGAAAGGAAATTAGTTTTGACACATGGGTAAACTGTTTTTGAAGACATATGAGCATGTGATGAGGATCCATGTAGTTTTGCTGCACCGTCCAGTTTATTTTGACAGGAGGACGAAATGAATGAAAATGTGCCAAAGCAATTGAGAAGGATCTATGCCATTTTTATGGTACTGACTATTTATATGGGAGAGGGACTTCATTTTAAAGCAAGAATGAACGTTTTGGGAGACATATGACATTTTGCTGGTTATCTGAAGTGTTGCGAAGAACTGTAAGTCTGTTTGGCCAATTTACCTTATAGTTATAGGAATGTCATCTCAGTTTCAAGAAATGAGCCAAACCACTTGAGAAAAACTGTAAAACTAATAAAGCAGTCCCAGTTTTAATGGCAGCATGTTTCTCTCTGTGTCTCCGCAGAGCTTATGGACACTCGGGCAGCAAGACCATTCAGCTTCTCCTTCAACACCAGTGACTACCGCATCCTCCACATGGACCAGGACCAGGGCCGGCTCTACCTGGGGAGCAGGGAGTACCTGGTCTCTCTGGACATGCAGAACGTCAACAAGGAACCTCTTATTGTAAGATTTTACACTTTCTGTCAGCAGTGCAGCAATACAGGGTCTATATATATATACATATACATATATATCCATGTTGGGTGTACTAATTTACATGTGATATCATCTGCCAACAATAGCATGTATGTACAGATAGTCTGTATTTTTGTGATGGAGAAATTAGTGTTGTGTGTTTTTTTTTTTTTTGGAAAACAGAATTGAGGCTTTTTACTTTATCAATATCCCATTGCACTGGAAAATTCTTGAATGCGCAGAGCTTTAGCATCAATCAGAAGCAGCTGTGTGTATATGTGTGTGTGTGTGTGTATGAGAGAGAGAGTAATTTTTTAATTACAGTTTTAGATTAGTTTTAGTTAATGAATTAAGCATGAATTATGCTGTGCCAAACTTGGTAAAATTATTAATTTCATAAATATATATATATATATATATATATCATGCAAAGGTCTACAGATTAATCGTGTCTGTGAATGTGTTAACATTAACAGCACAAATTGCGATTATATTTTTTCCTATATATATTTACACTATATTTTTTTATATATTTTTGGGCTTGGTATAGCAAAATACATTGACATGCCAAAAGTCATGGGATAGGGTGTCTCAATAGCACATGTGTACTGTGAAAGCATCACTGTAGTCATTCATTACCCATTAAGACAGTAGATTGTGAGTGTTAATAATCGTGACCGGCAGCATCTGGCTAGAATTCTCCATGCAAATAGACAAGCAACCCCACATTCACACTCAGTGAGGGAAGCCTCACTCACACACATATCCCACAGGTCAAACTTGTTCACACTTGTTCTCATTCCCCATTATATATCTCCTAGAGACAGATTATATCTGTCCAGTATCATTTATTTTACTTTAATCCTGGATATATGAAGATATTTGGAGAGCATGTATAGTATCATGACATTCTGGACCATTAACTTCTGTTACAAATCTGATAAAGTTCTTGTATTTTTTAATATTTCAGTTAGGGATGTGCCATATCATATACTATACAAGAATAAAATTACATTTAAATTTTCTTGCAGTAGTGTATTCTTAAAATATACTTTTTTATTTAATGTTTTGTCATATCACCAAGAGAAATGTTATCGCAAAAATACCATGAAATATTGTGATGTTATTTTAGTTTATCTCAGGCTGTGATAACACAGGACATGCTTTACTCAATTCAGGAGTCTCTTCTGATTAATAGTCAGTAAGTTTAAATGAGTTTTAAACTCACTATGTGCAGATAAAATGCTTAAGAATCAGTTTCAGACTGTACTTTCACACTGTAATAATTCTATTATTAATATGGAAAAGAGAAAATTCTAGATCAGTTCTTGGTTTGTATTACTGATGCGTTTAGTGCTTGCAGGTTTAAACAGGTACACAGATTCAGGTTGTTTTTCACTCTACTCAGATCCACTGGCCAGCACCAGCACAGAGAAAGGGGGAGTGCCAGATGACTGGGAAAGGACAGCATGTGAGTCTCTATCCATTATTTTTTATTTCTTAATGTTTGTTTATTTATTGTTTGTTTACATCTAAATCTAATTCAAATTGTAATGTATAATATATACATACTGATTTGTGATTAAGTAAAATAAAAAAGGTGAACATACTTTCGTGTGTGTCTGTGTGTGTGTCTGTGGGTTCTAGGGTGAGTGTGCCAACTTTGTACGCCTGATTGAACCGTGGAACAGAACACACCTGTATGCATGTGGCACTGGAGCTTACAAACCCATCTGCACCTTCATC
Source organism: Astyanax mexicanus (assembly GCF_023375975.1). Classification (NCBI taxonomy): domain Eukaryota; kingdom Metazoa; phylum Chordata; class Actinopteri; order Characiformes; family Acestrorhamphidae; genus Astyanax; species Astyanax mexicanus. The sequence goes on along the minus strand of NC_064419.1, from coordinate 42,353,368 downwards.
AACAGAGGCTGGAGAGCTGAGGTACATACACATACACACACACACACGCACATATACATGGTGTTTCAGACCTGCAGGAATGGATGTATATTAACAAATAAAATGTTTCTGACAGGATAAACATGAAATATCTTAGATGCATGCTGTCTACATTTATATAAAATTCAAAACAAGTGTTTATTAGTCCATTTATTGACCCCTCTTGCTCTTTGGATGGTGGAATTGTCACTCTGGAAAAGACCATGTCTATCAAGACATCAAGAAATCACCCACTTTTCTTGGGTTGTTCTACAAAGTGAACACTTTCAAGGATCCCTCTCCTCCCACACCTCTTAAACTAAACCAAACACCATCCAGCCATGTCAAAGAAGTCTTCAAATAAAAGCCTTTTCAGACCCCCTTTTATCCTCTCTCTCTCTCTTGTCTTTGTAGGACTACCTCTTCAGGCTGGTCCCTGGGTATGTGGACTCCGGAAAGGGCAAGTGCTCCTACGACCCCAATCATGAAAACGTGGCGGCTCTCATCAGTGAGTCTCTCTTCCTGAGAAAGAACTTGAGTTTCACGTCTGACTTTCAGAGCTTCACATAAAGCCCGGGCTAATTTCCTCTCTTTATTCTCTCTTGTTCTGTTCTCAGATGGGAACCTGTACTCTGGGGTGCACGTGGACTTTATGGGCACAGATCCGGCCATCTTTAGGACCATGGGGAGCAGACCAGCTGTGAGGACAGAGCAGTATGACTCCAGGTGGCTTAATGGTAAGTACCTGGCAAAGTAAAGACATAATGATAATATGTGATTTGACAGCTTGGTAGCTTGCTTAGGGCACTAATGAATTCCCCTTTATCCCTCCCTTCTTCTCTCTCTCTCTCTCTCTCTCCCTCTCTCTCCTCATCTCATCCTATCTTGTCACACTGTCTTGTTTATCAGAACCTGTGTTCGTTCAGATAAAGCAGATTCCAGACAGCTCTGAGAGAAACGACGATAAGCTCTACTTTTTCTTTCGGGAGAAGAGTCAGGACTCTGGAGGCTCTGCAAGCCCCGGCATGCTGGCTAGAGTGGGGCGAGTGTGTCTGGTGAGAGAGCTTGGAGAGGTCCTTCAGAGACAAGACCAATTACTCTTAAACTTTACCCATCACATATGAGCTTTACAGCTTGTCCTACTCTTATTCTGCAGCCATGTCTTTGTAATGTGTGCACAGTGATGGATTAAGGTGATCGGGGCCCCTAGGCTACACTTTGAATGTGCACCCCCCATCTCAAACACTTCTACACACACACACAAATACAGCTTTGGAAAAAAATAAGAGAGCACTTCAGTTTCTGAATCAATTTATCTGATTTAGCTATTTATAGGTTTATGTTTGAGTAAAATGAACATTGCAGTTTATTCTATAAACTACAGACAACATTTCTCCCAAATTCCAAATATAAATATTGTAATTAAGACCATTTTATTTGCAGAAAATGAGAAATGGCTGAAATAACAAAAAAGATGCAGAGCTTTCAGACCTCAAATAATGCAAAAAAACAAGTTCATATTCATAAAGTTTTAAGAGTTCAGAAATAAATATTTGGTGGAATAACCCTGGTTTTTAATCACAGTTCTCATGCATCTTGGCATGTTCTTCTCCACCAGTCTTACACACTGCTTTTGGATAAATTTATGCCACTCCACATATATTAAATGTTTAGGTTATGAACGCTTTCAAAAAGTCCTCAAATAAAATAAATTAACTATTGAATGTAGATGTAATTTCTGCCACAGTCACTTGTTTGTCTGTGTGCTTGGACAATTCTAGCCAGACACTGCTGGTCACGATCATTACCACTCACACTGCCCTGTCCACTGTGGGTGGTAATTAATAATGCCTTCTATTATACATATTCCCAGTGCAACAAGTGACACTCTGCATCGAAGAATGTTAAATACTCAAACAACTTTAAAAAACTCTATCCCATGACTTTTGACATATCAGTGGATATAGCTTGTTCTTCAGTGTGTGCTGTTGTTTGTTAACAGAATGATGAGGGAGGCCAGAAGTCTTTAGTGAACAAGTGGACGACATTTCTGAAAGCCAGGCTGGTGTGCTCAGTGATGGGTGATGACGGCGTGGAGACCTTCTTCGATGAGCTGAGTGAGTGATGTTAACTCTGAACATAATTCAGCACCAGAAAACTTCATTCTTCTAATCATGACCAGTTACAGGTACAGGTGGAGTCGGAGTCATGGAGTCATACTGTACTTTCATCCATGTTTTTTTCTGGGTAGAAGAAGTGCAAAACATAGTCAATATGGCTGTTGGTAAATATCATGAAGTGTTGAAGTGTTACCTAAAAGGGAAGCCTTGGGAATTAACAGAGTTCAAGGGAGTCCTGATAGTGGGTTGCCAGATAGATTGGGCATTGTATTTAAGGCACACTTAAAATCCTTTAATTTTCCCCAAAAATCGACAGTGCACCTTATAATCTGATGCGTCTTATGTATGAATTTAACCAGTCAGGTATTAAGGAGCAGTAAAGCCACTCTGCTGAAGTACAGCGTTATAAAGGAGTTTCAGTTTAGTTCTCTAGTACCGAGGCTGGATCAGCATTAGCATTAGCTGCTAATTACGCTAAGCGCTAGCTCTTTTGCCATTAAGAGGTGAATATTATCTGTATCCTGTAGTCTGTAGCCTGCTGCTAACCTCAGATAGCACTTCTGTTCAGAGGCGAGTATATCAGACAGCGCTAGCGGTTAGCCGCTAATGCTGCTGCACCCAGCCTTAGTGCAAATCTGGATATCGAAGCCTTTTGTAAATAAACAGAAGCGCTTTACTCAACCAAATAAACAGTTTTCAGGCTACAAATCTGTGTAGATTAATATTTAGCGCTAGTTTGACTTTAAAAGAACTTTTTTTTAAGAATTACAGTTACAGTTTTGTTTACTTAACTTAGCTTTACTTAACTTAGTTACCCCCAACCGCCACCATCACCTCAGTGGCGAGACCTGCTAAATTAGATAGAAAACATGGTGACACCCCTGTTCCTTACTAGTGTCGCATAATTATAATCCGGTCGGCTTTATGTATAAAAATAGACCAGAAAATAGATGATACATTGATAGTGTGACTATTTACTATGTATTGGTTGAAGAACTCCGAAACTGTCTCAGTGCAGTTTGCTACCACCCCCATGCTTAATAGCTATGCTCAGTCTATGCAGTTTCAAACTTTCCTAACTGTACACAGTAACTCTGAAATTTCCTGCATTTTCTAGTTAACGGCAGGTCTGTTCTTTCGTGGTTCTTGATGGGCCTTCCTGACCATCTGAAAAAAATCTTCTCAGCTGAGTGTGACAGTTTGAATACTGACAAAGTGGCAAAGCTGCATTTAAAGCTATTAGCTTGTACTTATATATACATATACATGTATAGAGAAACTACACTATCTAAACAGTTCTAATGCTTTTTTGTGTCACTAATGTGACTAATGTGATCTTTCTTCACCATTTCAGGAGATGTGTTTATTCAGCCCACCCAGGACGAGAGGAACCCCATGGTTTACGCGGTTTTCTCCACTGCTGGGTGAGAATAGCTCCTCTATCTTTTTCTCTCTATATAAACGTTTATGTTTTATGCCATAGCTTTGTTTATGTATTGATGCAGAGTGTTTTGATTTGTGTGTATCAGGTCTGTGTTTAAGGGGTCAGCGGTGTGTGTGTACTCTATGGCTGATATCCGTAACGTCTTTAATGGGCCTTTTGCCCACAAACATGGACACAACTACCAGTGGACGGCGTACACAGGGAAGATTCCCTACCCTCGACCTGGAACTGTGAGTAAACGCAGATGATTTTCATTCACTCAGTGTTAAAGAAACAGTTGCACCCAGAGGGAAGTGTAGAATTGTAATCAGGGGCAGATTAAAGCACAGGCTACCATAGGCTGCAACCTTGGGGACGGTGCAATGATTATGGCCCACTGATTGGCCACGTTTCCAGGTTGTTAAAGGTAGAATATGCAGCTACAATAGCATTTATTTCCTTTATTAAAGCTCATAGTTAAACTCAACACATTAAAATATTCAAAGCTCCTGTCTTGCGGGAAAAAAACGTTTAGTGTGGACTTTTTAAGAGGGATCTGGCAACACAGTAGCAGTAGCAGCCAATGTGGTGGCTGAGCAGTGAGAGCAGCTCTCAGTAGAAGAGGAAAATTCAGGCATTTGTATAGAAGATGCTTCTGCTACTTTTAAGTTGTATGTCTGGCTGCATTTTGGCTCCAGTGGAAACAATAAACGGTAACAGAGTGACCAACAAGATACAAACCATATGTAAATACTGTAAAGTAAATCGTATATGATTTTGTCAAATAAAACTGTAGTTTTCAAGCCATTTTTCATTTTTGATGTTTTCTTTAAAATGTTATTTTTAAATCTCGTCTCGTTCTCGTGATCCCAGTATCGTGTCTCGTCTCGTCTCGTGATATTAGTGTCTCGTCACACCCCTATTTTTAAGTGATTGATGACATTAATATAAATAGCATTGTTTTTTTGTGTGTGTTGAAGTGTTTAAGACGGAGGGGCCCATTCAAAGTGTAGCCTAGGAGCCCTGATCACCTTAATCCACTACTGATTGTAATGCTAGTAATGCTTTAAAAGAAAGATGAATTTACCAAGAACAAAAATGATTAAACATTTTGACTGATATGATCAATTTTTGATCATATTTAATGATACATATACAGTATAACATACAGATACATATACAAAGTGTAACTCCTGTGAAATAGAACATGCAAGACGTCTCAGCATGTTGTTGTAGAGGTTCCTAATGATGTCCTTCGATGATCCATCATATCTATCCAAATATTCTCACTCCTGCAGTTTCTATAGATCTTTAGAGTGTTGATAGAGAGTCTAATAGCATCCACATGTTTTTAATCAGGGGTAGGTCTGGCGATGAGGCTGGCCATGTCTTAGTATTTATGTCTTCAAGGCAAGATCTTGAGACCACAGCAGTATGTGGATGAGCATTGTAGGACCTTGAGCATGGCAGGAACTCATTAATGTAACATTGGGCTGCCAGAGTAAATCATTACCTGTAATAAAAACCAAAAGTGATCAAGCATTGTACAAAAATGCACCCGGCACCATCTTGTGCCCCCTTGCACAGATTTGTTGGTTCATCTCCTGACTCATCACTGAAGATGATCTGCTGCCATTCTAAATCACTACTTTACAGTCTAAGTTTAACTCCTGTTGGTTGATTCCTCCTGGGTGTGACTATTTTTTTGACGATGATTGTAATTTTATACACAGGTTTTGTGTACTGCATGTGTTTTGTTCTTATTCCTATGATTTGTATTGTATACTGTATACATATTCTGTAATTGTTATGATTTGATCCCTTGCTGATTTTGTAAGTTGACAACTGACCAAAATGTAAACAGTCTATAATTTTAAGGGTATGTAAATTTAAAGAGTGAGAGATAGATAATCAAAAATAAAATCCAGAAAATCTATTTCCTATTTATATCTATCTATATATATAACTTGGTGGCAAAACCCTTGTTAGCATGCACATCAGTCAGGCGTTTTTGGTCCACTCCTCTTTGCAGACCATCTCAAATCATTTTGAGGTTTTGAGGCTGTTGGTTGGAAACTTGGAGCTTCAGCTCCCTCCATATTTTTTTTTGATAGGATTTAGCTCTAGAGACTGGCTAGGCCACTTTATGACCTTAGTGTGCTTTTTTTTGAGCCCCTCCTTTGTTGCATTTGCAGCATGTTTTGGGTCATTGCCGTGCAGCAGAGCTTCAGCAAATATGGCAGTGCATTTGACAAATGGAGGCAGCTTAGATCCCTGAAGGACTACAAGACAGATGTTAATTCGGTCAATCATCTCTTAAACAGGTAAGCACTGGGCTTTAGCTAAGATTGGCTTAAGCCCAGTGCTAAGCAGAGAAACACCCCCAAAATGTTATGTTTCCACCTCCCTGCTTGACAGTGGGGACAGTGTTTTTTGGGTCATAGTCAGCATTTCTGCTCAATTTTAGTTTCATCTGACCACAGCACCTTCTCTCAATCACTCTCAGAATCATCCAGGTGTTCAACTTTTGATGGGCCTGCACAAATACTTATTTCTCTCTGAAAAATGCAAATAAATGCATATTTTTATTTGTGCATTTATACAATCTGGTTTTCTGGATTTTATTTTTGCATATTATATCATATTTTATCTTTCACTGTTAAAATTATTCTAACTTAAAACTATACATTGTTCATGTATTTGTCAGTGGGTAAATTTACAAAATCAGCAAAGGATTAAAAAATAATTTCCTTCACTGTATTCCAATCATTGTATTTAATTTTTAATATTTTTTTAATTATCTGGATTCTGCCTCTGTTAGTGTCCTGGAGGCACGTTTACACCAGGCCTGCGCTCTACAAAGGAGTTCTCAGACGAGGCTGTGAACTTCATCCGTAACCATCCCCTCATGCACCACCCTGTGTATCCTATACACAAGCGCCCTCTAGTGGTGCGCTCAGGCGTGGACTACCGCTTCACCACCATCACCGTGGACCAGGTGGATGCTGTGGATGGGAGATATGAGGTGTTTTTTCTGGGCACAGGTGAGCCATAGCTCCTTTCACACATGAAGAGTAACACAACACTGGGAATTTTTTTATTAAATCACTTGGAGGAGAAATTGTGTTGGACATTACCTAGAATTAATCCTGCCTGTATCCTAGTAAATAGTCTGGATAATGTCTGTGAAAACCTGGGTGTGAATTAAGCAGTATGCGTTGTCACAATTGCACTTTTTTTTTTTGGAAAATATACTTATTGTAATAAATGATACTATTGTCATTTTAAGACAACTTTACCAAAAAAAACTGTTAATTATTAAGAATATTCAGACATTCAGACATAATACATATATTAGTAATTCACAATCATTTTAAAACATGATCAGTAAACAATATATTTTGTTTGCAATTTAGTTTTATAGATTATAGATTTTGCAGTTGCAGAATATTTTCAATTCAATTCAATTCAATGTATTGTCATTATACTGATACAGGGTTGTACAGTAAAATGAACACTATTAGGCTAGATCTCCAGTGCAGACAAAAACAGTGTGAGACAGAGTATATAGTGCACAGACGATAAGTACAGAGGACAAGTGCAAGACAAAACACACAGTGTAGGGGCAAAAAGTACAGGGAACACAGACAATAGATACAATAACAGACAATAGATACAATATAGTGCAGTAAACAGACAATGCTTTACTATCCTTTTTTAAATCCCATCCACACCTAATCGACAAATAGTATTAATTTATTGTGCAGAATGTGGACATGACCTTATTATTGCCCATTATTATTGACTTATTTATGAGAACCCATTAATAAAAATGAGCTGGTATATTGACTGTATAAAAAACAAGTATTTAAAAATATTTATATTCCAAGTACAATTTCAGAAATATTATTAATGATTAAAAGTCTAGGCTTTTAAAAAAAAAAAAAAAAAACGTCATCCTATAAAAAACTGTTATGATGACAGGCTATCATGAGAGGCAACTTATGCTTTTATTATATCAGTGATATAGTGATTTAGTATTTTTAAACAGTTCCACAGTAATTCATGTTAATAGGCCATATATTACACAATCACTCAGTATTGCCATTATTTAATGCCTCTGAATATATTATAAATCCTTATAATATACAGCTCTGGAAGAATTTAAGAGAGCACTTTCAGTTTCTGAATCAGTTTATCTGATTTTGCTATTTATAGGTTTATGTTTGAGTAAAATAAACATTGTTGTTTTATTCTATAAACTACTGACAACATTTCTCCCAAATTCCAGATAAAATATTGTCATTTAGAGCATTTATTTACAGAAACGGAGAAATTGCTGAAATAACAAAAAAGACGCAGAGCTTTCAAATAATGCAGGAAAACAAATTCATATTCATACAGTTTTAAGAGTTCAGAAATCAATATTTGCTGGAATAACCCTGTTTTTAATCACAGTTTTTATGCATCTTGGCATCATGTTCTCCTCCACCAGTCTTACACACTGCTTTTGGATAACTTCAAGCAGTTCAGTTTGGTTTGATGGCTTGTGGTCATCCATCTTCCTCTTGATTATATTCCAGAGGTTTTCAATTTGGTAAAAATGAAAGGAACTCATCACTTTTAGGTGGTCTCTTATTTTTACCTTTTTTCTCTGGCCTCACAGATCGAGGAACAGTCCAGAAAGTCATAGTTCTGCCCAAAGATCCCACCACCATGGAAGAGCTGACATTAGAAGAAGTGGAAGTGTTCAGGGTAATGAAGTGAAAGCTTAAGTACTTTCCTTTCTCTAGTTTTAATAAAAGAAATTATGATGCTTAGTGTTTCCTCTGCCTTTTTTTCTACAGTCACCTTCCCCTGTTAAAACAATGAGGATATCTGCTAAAAGGGTAAGGTTTAATAATGTATCACATATCATCCTATCTAAAATAATTATTATATTATTCCTACATTATAGCACACAGTAAGTCACTCTATACTGTCTTCTCTACAGCAACAGCTGTATGTATCGTCAGATGCGGGTCTGACCCAGGTGTCTCTGCATCGTTGTGGGGTGTATGGTAAGGCCTGCTCTGACTGCTGCCTGGCTCGAGACCCTTACTGTGCCTGGGATGGAGAAAACTGTGCCCCCTTCACACAGGCCACCAAAAGGTCAGCAAAGGTCACCAGCATCTGTAATACGGCAAAATGAACTTACCTAGTGTTTCAAAGAGTTTTCTGAAAGAAAGTTGTCTACCCTGCTCCCTTTTCCCCAGATGCGAAGCTCACTCAGGTTGTCACGTTGAGGACACTGAACCTTTTTAGCTGAAGCCCAGTGCTTACCTCTTTAGGAGATGATTAACCAAATCAGCATCCGTCTTGCAGTCCTTCTGGGATCTAAGCTACCGCCATCTGTCAAATGCATTGCTATATTTGCTAAACTCTGCTGTCAAGCGAGGCCAGTGCTTAAACTTAAAGCATGTAATCTTAATAACTGATGATCCATTGTGATGATTTTATGAGTTAGTACAGAAAATATAATAAGGTTTGGTACTTATAAGTAAAGGTGCTTCATTTTAGCTGCATTAAATGATTTAAACTGTTTAAAACATCTTGTGTTTTTCATAATATAATATGATTTATATGTAACACGAGTGACTTGTTTTTATTCAGGCGGAGCAGGAGGCAGGATGTGAAGCATGGTGACCCGTTACGCCAGTGCAGAGGCTTCAATGCTAAAGGTATTATAAGAAATACTAAATTAGGGGTTCTCTTAACACTCTGGTACAAACTGACTCTACACACATTGTGCTACAAACTCATCATCAAATCTCTACATATAATTGATTTCTACATATCATTGCTTAATTTTACAGAAAGTGGTAAAAAAAATCTTAACTTTTAATAAAAGTCAATATCTGCTTCTGAAACTGTGCTCTGTTCACTATTTCCCGCGTTTAGGAAGTTAGGGGGTCTCTGATGCAGTGCTGTTAGCCAATCTGAGGCGATATATTGTATGTATGAATATTCATGACCAAGAAAATTCAGTGATCTAAAGCAGGGCTAAATAAAAACACCTGAGCTTTTTTTTTTTTTTTTTTTTCTTCAAAAAAACAGCTCACATGGCATTCATTCATACTAGAGACCAAAACTAGACTGTTTAAAACAAATGAAAATACAATGTAATGAGATCTTTAATATATATTAATATATATTAATTCCAGTTTTCTAAATATCTGTTATTAGTCTTTATAATAAACATTTCTCGAATTAAACATTTGCTGTATAATAATGAGAATTAAAATAAGTAAATCAGTTGTTCCGTTTCCAACTGGTGGTGTGTTTCCAACAACTCTTTGGTTTCTATGAAAACAAGTCAGAGCAAGCTGACCTACAGTCCAGTCTATTAAGCTACTGAGTGGGTTGAGGAGTGAGGAAGTTTAGATGATGTCACCAGCAGCACAATCACTAGACATAACAGCGTTGAGAAAGTGTGTTGGACTGTGTTGAGAAATATGTGCAGAATAAAAGTCCACCCAGGAGGTGAAGAAGAAGTGAAGAATGTGTTAAAGCCTGAAGAGGAAGGAGGACCTACACAACACTGATAGGAAAGTCTTGATCAGTATAAGAAGCCACACCCAGTCTTGAGACATTTAATAGTCTTTTGCATGCTTAAACGACTATTAAATATTACATCACATTAAACAAAAAAATCACAATAAATATTCCAATATATAGACAGTAGATTAAGTTCTATTCCGATTGGATTTGTGTTTTATGGGGTAAATTATTTCTGCTATATTTTCTTCACAGTGATGGATGCTGATAAATATTAGCAGTGACCTTTCAGTAGAAGGTGAATCTGCCTGAAAAACAGAGATAGGTATCTGGACAGAGCTAAAATTATCAGTACAAAACAGGAGGTGATTCTTAGAGGAGGAGAGAAAATGCAGACATAATCGATCAGGACAAATCAAATAATCGATCAGGACAAATCCAATCACAGAGGATAATTTCCCCAAGGACCTCAAGTCATTTTTAGTTGTTAGCTTTAGAGGACTTTACAGAGGTCTACATGGGTCAGTTTGTACCTTTTATATACTAATAAATACTGATTATATGGAATATGGCTCTGATCTAAGATCAGTTCTCTTCCTTTGAGCTGTTTAAGAACATTATGCGACACTGCTGATGAACAGAGAGGGCTGTTCAGGTCTAGATTTTGTCCCCCTGCCAGTCATGTCCAAACAAAATGTCTGTGCTGGTGAACAGAAGACAATAATAGAGGAGTGTATGATTTAATATGGCTGTGTGTGTTTGTGTTTGTGCAGTGGAGAAGAGGCTGAAGGAGACGGTGCAGTTCGGGGTGGAGGGCAGCAGCACGTTTTTAGAGTGTGTACCGCGCTCTCCTCAGGCTACTGTCAAATGGCTCTATCAGAAAGAGGGAAGAAGAAAAGTGGTAAGATCCCATAAGACCTTATTCTCTCTCTCTCTCTAAAAAATGATTAATTATTTTGAATCAGTTTCTCTGATTTTGCTATTTATAGGTTTATGTTTCAGTAAAATAAAAATTGTCGTTTTATTCTATAAACTACAGACATTTCTCCCAAATTCTAAATAAAAATATTGTCATTTAGAGCATTTATTTTCAGAAAATGAGAAATGGCTGAAATATCAGAAAAATATCCAGAGTTTTTAGACCTTAAATAATGCAAAGAAATTAATATTTGGTGGAATAACCCTGGTTTTTAATCACAGTGTTCATGCATCTTGGCATGTTCTCCTCCACCAGTCTTACACACTGCTTTTGGATAACTTTAGGCCTTTACTCCTGGTGCAAAAATTCAAGCAGTTCAGCTTGGTTTGATGGCTTGTGATCATCCATCTTCCTCTTGATTATATTCCAGAGGTTTTCAATTTGGTAAAATCAAAGAAACTCTATATATAGAGAGAAATAGAGAAACTATATATAATAAAAATTTGGACATCCCTTCTCATAATTTTTCACTCATTTTTTACATTTATTTATTTAATTAATATTCTATAGTGTAGATTAATATTATAGACATAAAAATAATTAAGGGACACATATGGAATTATGTAGTAAACAGTAAAAAATGGTTTGTCCTCCACCTGACCCAATCCCCTGATCTAAACCTGATGAACTGAGATGGTGATTTGGGATGAGCTGGAGCTTTACAGTGTAAAGGAAATGCAGCTACTGTGATTATACTACTGTATAATCTAAAGTATAAAACATATTCTGGTTATTTAACACTTTTAGTTTACAGGAAAAAAAAATCCTCATAATCTTCACTTTTCCAAATTTCCAATGTAAAAAATCATAAAGAAAGAAACACATTGAATGAGAAGAGGTGTGTCCAAACTTTAACTGGTACTGTATTTGTCACGCAGCCTTGTTCTCCTTCCACACTACCGGACTCCATTTCTCAGAATTCCCCTGGTTATGACATCAATAATAACCTTTCACCTTCACCCAATCGCATTACGCTCCGACGCTCTGATTCACCTGTATTCTGAATTACTTCCGGTTCATTCTTGTCTAGCTCCTGTATTTAAGGCATCCGTTTGTAAACAAACACCGCGAGGTATTGTCGACTCATGTTGCATACTAAGCGTTTTCCCATGTTCTGTTTTTGCTTTCTCGTTACGACCCTGTTTTCGGATTATCGGTTTATGTCTTTTGTTTTGCCCTTATTGGATTTGTTGTACGGTTGGACTGTTTCTCGGTTTCGAACTCGGACTGTATTTTTGACTACGTCTTCTGGTATCGGTGAGACCGCTGTTTGCCTGGCTTTTCTGTTAGCTGTATCTGTTAGCTTGCCTGCTAATAAACCTGTTTGTACTTTTAACTCGGCTCGCGTCACTCCTCTCTACCTGGCGTCACATAATACCTCACCGATACCAGAAGACGTAGTCAAAAATACAGTCCGAGTTCGAAACCGAGAAACAGTCCAACCGTACAACAAATCCAATAAGGGCAAAACAAAAGACATAAACCGATAATCCGAAAACAGGGTCGTAACGGGCTCACGTAAAGGCTGCGTGACAGTATTTATATCCTAGCTCTACCTTTCTTTTTTTGTTTGTGTCATTCTCTCACTCTCTCCCTCTCTCTCTCTCTTTTTCTCTCTGTTTAAAATGAGGAACTGTGAGTTGACCAGGCATTAGCATGTCTGCTGGTTATGATATTTATAACTGTTTCACTTTTCAGTTTCTGCTTTATGTCAACTTTGCATGCAAAAAACTTTTATCTTTAAAATCTTTTAAAAAAAGGAAAGGAAAATATGTTCTTTTCAGTGGAAGTCAGTGTAAACAGATTTAGAGTCAAGTCAACCAACACCTTTACTATTAACTTCTTTACTACTGCAGCAACACAGCAACCTGATAGCAACACCATAGAAACCACCAGCAATACAAAAGCACCTGTACCAAAGCAACTGGTGCCATGATAAACACCTAGACACTTTATAAACTCTTTATATACTCTTTTATAACTTCTATAATGTTGATTTTCACTGCTGACACAGCTGCTGCAGCAGTTCTGATAATTAAAGAAGAAGATCTGCAAAGCAGAACTGAATTAAAACACACTGAATGAAGCAGCTTTCTGTGCTGAACGTGAACCTCAGCACACTGTGCTGCTCCTCTAACAGCAGACTAAGTGTCTGACTGTATCAGCAGTAACACGCTAAAATAAGACACGAGTGTTAATAAACTGGTGGACATGTTCATGTGCTGATGTGAGAATAACATTCACACGAGGCTTTAGCCATGAGTAGAACATTGCAGGGGGAGATAAATTAAGCTTAATGCATTATTTATTTTAGTTTTTCTGTCCAAGAATATGACAAATATTTATTCTACCCTTTCTCTTGCTCAATTGTTTACATTGCCTTTCTAACACATTTTAAACAATATAAAGTTACTAATATGAGCTGAATATGCTCATGTCCCTTGTTTGAAGCTGCATTAATGTATGGCTAGTTACATTTCCATGTAACTTGACTATTACTGGTAAGTTATAATCATAAATTATTGATTTACTATTTACAAATCAGCTCATTTACACCTCACTCAGTTGCTGATATTTATTATAAAATAATTATACAATTAAATAAATTTTTTTAACTTTAAATGTTGTGTTGAGGTTTAATTTATCTTTTCATGGAAAACATTAACTAGCAGCAAAGACTTTGCCGAAGTATTACAGTAGTAAATGCCCTATTAGCACCAGATGTGTATGTTAATGGATTCTAACATTGCTCATTTGAGTGCCATCAACTGATTATTACGTTAATCAAATTAATCACAACAATACTCTTTGATTAATCTTTTCTTTCTATATAAGACTCACCTTCAATACTGTTTTTTTTACGTGTATGAAAATAAAGGAATCATGGTTAGATTGTCAAAATCAAATTGTATTAATTTTAATGGTTTCAGTAGCTTTAAAAAATATTTCATGAATTACAACTAGGGGTGCATAGATACCTTTATTTTGTGATTAACAGGCCAGGATTTTTGTCAGTGGTCTTCATGACATTAAACCACTTTCTATTCAAACATTAAATAAAAGCTTTCATGTTTGATGAGGAACATTACTGAAAAGTATAATTGTAACTATATTAGAAAATATACAAAGAATTAAAGTATATCTGATAATGTCAAAATATAATGAATAAAATAATAAAGTTGTATGATTGGCTCTTTTCTGAACTTCATTTTAAAATCTTTTTATTTTCTGGAATACAAATCAAACGTTTCATTTGCTCCAAAACTTTAGTTTTGTTATGTTTGTCTAGTTTTTGACGTCTATTTTTAATCATGCAGAATTTGGGTTGATTCCTGTTACTGATTTGGAATTATTAAGTGGAGTAGACAGAAAATAGACAGCTTCTCTAAATATCCTGTAGGAGATTTTAAAACACTCAAAGTTTCAGAGTGTAAATAAGTTATTTTATTGCATAAAATGGATTTTGTATCACCTACATTTGGAAGGGAGATAAAAATTATACTATAGTATGGCATGCCTGACAAAATGCCTGAATTTCTTGTACTTCTTTGATACTTTTTATATTACAATCTTTTAATGTGCTTTATAAAGGTTAGTTGTGAGATTTAATCCATATTTCAGCGTAAAAAACGTAAAAGAAGTGATCCACACATTGCATTCACCAAATGTTTCTGCTGTTCCCGCAGCTGAACCGGGACAGGGAGGTCCTGAAGACCCCTCAGGGCATTCTGCTGAAGGCCCTCACCCACTCGGACGCAGGACTCTACCACTGCCTGGCCACCGAGAACAACTTCAAGCACACACTGGCCCGGGTCTCCCTGCGCATCCTGGACCGGGACATCGCCGTGGCCCTCACCGTACCGGACGAGGACGAGGAGGAGCTGAATAAGAGGCATCAGAAACCTCAGCTTCAGAATCCTCCTCATCAGCTGCATCCTGCTGCTGCTCCTCCTGCTAACTCCGCCCTGCCACTGGAGCCGGAGATGCGCCTGATCCACCAGTACTGCCAGTCCTACTGGGAGCAGCTCACCACCGCAGGACAAGCCGAGGAGCAGCAGGTCAAACGCACCAGCCGCAGACACACAGAGGGCCAGGAGCCCAGCGGAGGCTGAGCAGAGCTCTGAAGCTCCGCCCACTCCTCTATTACCCTCTATATATATATATGTCTAGTCCAGGAGTGTCCAGGTCCAGATCTGGAAGGCCTGAGATCAGCATGGTTTAATGATTTCTCTGCTCAAATACACTCACATATACACCTAATACACTCAAATATTCACCTTATACACTCAAATATACACCTTCTACACTCAAATACACACCTAAGGGGGTGTTCACACCTGTAGATTGTTTCTCTGGTCCGAATAAGTTGATGAGTTTGTTTACTTAGAGCTTTTTTCCCTTTGTTTGGTTTGGTTTCACACAGGCATAAACCTAAACGCACCAAAATACGCACCAATAAACCACACGAGCAGGCTGTGTCCTCTGATTGGTCAGAGCTGTGTGGTGTGGGAGTAAATATAAATATATGAAAGAAGTAAATATAGCGTGAAGATTCTGTGTTCCAGCGCATATATCTGTGCTTTAACACTAAACGCTGAAACGCTGTGCTATCAAATGCAGATGTACACAGATGTTCAAGTGCAGATGTAAACATAGTAAACCGAGTCACGCGGCTGTGAGCAGTGAACACAGCACAGACCACGCGTGTAAACAGCATGGACACAGCGTTTGTTCATAGCTGGGGTAATTAGCTCTATCTGGCTAATATATCAGTTTAAACTGCGTCTTATCAGCAGTTTAGCTCAAATAAATTGACCGGATCACGTTCTCACCACAAGCGAATTGCTCCAGAGTTCATTTGGGATTCTTTTCATCTGGGTTCTTTTGATCCGAACCCGAGTGTGATTACTGTTTTCACACCTGCTGAATCGAACTGCACTAAGGGTACAAGCGAACCAGAGTTTGTTTTAACCAGACCAAATACTGCTGGTGTGAAAACACCCTAATACACTCAAATATACACCTAGTGGCTTCTCTGGTACAGGCCTGTATAGAACCATAATAGCCTAAATAAGCATTAGGATGTTTAAAAAGTTATTCTTAAAACTTAAATTGGTGTAAAAATTTTAGCACAAAAAGAGAGCTACATAGAATGCTATATAGAATAACTTTGGACATTAATATAAAGCTAGTATATGATTATCATCTGCAGAATTATTGTGACATTACACTGTGTCATTTCAGCTGCACAGACTTTTACTTGTGACAGCTGCCTCTTCTGCTTTTTTTTCTCAGAACCACCATCAACACATCAGAAACGAGATAAGTAGGTGAGATCAAGGCCTTGGTAGTTTGTTATACAGCTCAAGTTATAAGTAGCACCCTACGCCCTATTGCATTTTATTTTATATATTTTTTACCAAATTCAGATTTTTGGGGGATTCTTTTGTTCTTAAGTTTTTTCATCATGTGTAAACACAGTATCAGCTGTTCATAGTATTTTAGAACTAATTTTATGATGCACCTTTATATTTACAGTGTTAAATATTGATATTAAAATTCACAAATCTCATGGCTTGGATTGGCTCACAGATCTGTTTTTTTTACATCAGCAAAAAAGAAAAAAAGGGAGACAGTCATTTTAGCTTTAAGTATTTTGTATTACTGCTTTTTTGTCGTAGTGACTTTTATTTTGACACGGCTTTTTTGTGTTATTTCATTTATTTATTTGGTTATTTCACAATGATAGAGCTCATTTTCAGGAAAAAAAATACTGTAAATAAGTCAGAGTTGGCCCTAAAGATTTTTATAATTTTTATTTTTATTTATCTGTATTTATGTGAGCTTTTATTGGCGTGACAGACAGCTGCTCAATCTATATGTTTTCACTGCAACTCTGCATCAAGACTTAATGCAATCAAATCCTACACTAGAAAATAGAGGCAGTTACTCTAACAAAAGCATGAACACTCCCAATACTTCTGTCCATATAGTGCAGCATACACAAACACTCTTCTGTTGTCTGATAGTGTTGTGATATTAAATTCAGGTGTGTTTGAGCAGAGAAATCATTAAACTGAAGACACCAGTCCTCCAGGGCCTGATCTGGACACCCCTCTCCCAGTCCGTGAAGCTACCCTTTCTGTGCTTTCTGTTTATTAGCTAGCTGAGGTGAAGGTGGAGGAGGGTGGGGCTGAAAACACTAAAGACACTAAAGACACTGTTTCCCATTCCACCCATCAGTTTACTTCAGCTCTCACTCAGTCGTTCATTCCTTCCTTCATTAACCCTTTAAGGCCGAGCAAATCACTGCCCACACATTCATTACTCGTCTTCTGATTTGAATGAATAAATGAATCACCGTACTTTCAGATCCCTGTTAAACTAAGGAAACTGGACTTTTCTGACAGTATATTGAATATCACAGCCCTGTCTAAAATCTACACTATATCTCCTGACTCCTTGTTTATTTCTCTTTAATTTTCTTACATTTTTCTCCCAATTTAGCTATGCCAATTGTCCCACCCATTCAGCTGCTAGCACATGCCTCCTCTGATACATGTAAAGTCAGCCACCACCTCTTTTTTTTTTCAAACTGCTGCTGATGCAGCATTGCCGAGTAGCATGACAGCGCTAACGCTCGGACGAAAGCGCAGCGGCTCGGTTCTGATACATCAGCTCACAGACGCAGCCTTGTGCTGATCCACATCACCCTAGGAGTGATGAGGGGAAAGAGCGCCATCTACTGTACCCACCCAGAGAGAGCAAGGCCAGTTGTGCTCTCTCAGGGCTCCGGCAGCTGATGGCAAGCTGCAGCTCAAAAATCCTATATCATCCTCCCAAATATCATTGCAATCCAACACTTGCTTCTGGGTGCAAATATATCCTAGACAACGAGTGTTTTAAGCTTTTCGTCATGAATTGAATTTAAATGAGGTGAGCTGCTGGCAGACGTATAAACCCGTATACCAAGAACCAAGCCTGTGTTCTTCTAACCAACATATCAGTAACGTTACTGACAAATGACGTATGACTCACTACTGTATTTATGTTTATTTGTATTTATTCTAATGCTATAAAATGAATTTACAAGAAAAAAAAATATTTCAACAGCAGAGCTACCTAAGACTTTCTTGTGTTGTGTTTTGGTTCGTCCTTCAGTGTTTAGCGACCAATCAGATGATTCAGTATTTCATCCAAAAGATCATATATATATATATATATATATATATATATATATATATATATATATATATATATATGGAAAAATTAAATAATCTTGTTTTCCCATGACTTTTGGCATGAGTATATATATATATATACTCATGCCAAAAGTCATATATATATATATATATACTCATGCCAAAAGTCATGGGAAAACAAGATTATTTAATTTTTCCATTCGGTATAGTGGATTTTTTATTTTTATTTTTTTACTTTTTTTTTAATTCAGCATTTTGTAAAAACAGAAAAAGCTAATCTTATCACATATATGATGGAGAAACCCAACTTACTTTTGTTACAAGATGCAATTTTTTTTATTATTATTTTAAAACCACAATTAAAAAATATATATATTTTAAAACTATTTTCTTCTGTACTATACTAGATATAAAAATATTTAAAAAATCCAATTTTTTAGTTTTGCATTAAACCTCAAACCTACACTGACTATTTAGGCTCCTCCTACGTCTTAAAGGGTTAATATTCATTTTGTTGTTTCACAGTTTTGTTTTTTTCTTCACATTCTTACTTTTTTTCTGTTTGTTAATGTTACATTCATTTTGGACCATATTTAAATGTGTGTGTGTGTGTGTGTGTGTGTGTGTAGTGGAAAGTGTTACTGATCTCCAGTTGAGAGGCTTTAAAGTACTGCTGCGTTTCTCTGTTTCAGATCCTGGTTCATGATTGCCAGTGAACTCAAGTTTAAGCACCTTACAGTATAATTTAACTAGATGTTATTACTGGAGAACATGCTGTTGCTGTGTGTGTGTGTGTGTGTGTGATTGTTCAGTCTATGGGCCAGTGCAATTTCCCCGTTTGCTGACTGGATACTGAGAACACGTGGTCCAGTGCAGATACCAGTATACCAGTGGTTAAAGTTCTATCTGTATCCTGTATTAGTGTTTATTAAGCTCTATTTGGACCAGATTATTTTTACATGGGAAGGTGGCGTAAAAAAATATTAATATAACTGGGTAATAAGGTTGAATACATCAGTTGGACTCCCAGATTATTTTGCTTGCCATCAGCAGCTGGAGTCTGAGAGAATTCAGTTAACCATGATCTCTCTGGGTGGGTACAGTAGATGGTGCTCTTTCCCCCTCATCAATCCTAGTGTGATATTTGTTATAACAGGAATCTGTTTTAGGCACTCTGATTTATCAGAGTATATTATTGGGATTATACCACAGTTTTATTATCACTGTTTATTGAAAGATTCTGAGTTAAAGAGGATGAGAAAATTCAATCTTTTTGATTATAAAAAACTTTGAGTTAAAATAGGTCCATTGCTGCTCTGTTTGTAGCTGCGCTGTTTAGTTTGGCTTGTAAGCGCTGCGTAGTTGCTAGGTTACCTGTATTGTATTATAGTAATACATGGAGAACTTCAGTTACAGTGCATTACCGGCTGATAACGGCACTCATAGAACACCTCTCAGCCAATCACATTGCAGGGTTTGGAACTAACTGTGGTATAATTCGCAATAAATGATAGAAAACTAATATGATTGGACATATTCAAGTGTTTTTGAATGTGACTGCAGTGCATAAATCGAGTAGCTACTCCCATCTAACTCTATTATACTATGACCTCTAGTAAACTTACAGTACGTACATTACCCATCTCCCCTTGTTAAACAGATCTCGTCCAGATAAGGCTTTGGATTAGTAAATGGCACCCAATCTTTTTGCGAAAAACACGTCAATGCCTTCCTGCGTGTCACTGTAACTTATCCACACTGTGTGTAATGTGTATTTATTTTAAGGTTGTATATTTTTTGCTCTGTTGGTAGGGGATTTATAAAGTAATGGTGGAGGGAGATTCTGCATGAATGAAAGAATGAGATATACAGGTATATTTATTTAAACGTAGCCTAACTAGAATGACTGACACTCGTTTAGGAACGATAGTAGACACAGTGATTGAGCTTTCCTACCACTATAGGAACGTGTTGCTACTAACCATCTCACTCTAAAAGTGATAAATAACACTGGAATTCTGAGGTGACTAAAAACTAAAACCGCACAAAAATAACTTTATTGTTGTTTGAATTATTTTTACATAGATTAGCATCCCCTTGTGTTGTTCCACTGTTGTTTCCTGTTATTATCAAATATAATGTTGTAAAGAAAATAAAAGAGCATTGCTGTACAGTGAGCTCAGTGGTGGAGTTAGAGTCTTTGTTCCAGTGTTCTTTTATACTGCTTCCACAACATCACACGCTTTTTTATATCCATCTTTTTTATACATTATTGGAGATTGTCCACATCACTTCGTAGTCTGATCACAGTCCGTTAAGACTTATCCAGTTTGGGGCTGTGGAAGAATGAGCACCGTGGGTTCTTACAGTACTGTGCAGAAGTCAGAGAATAACCTTTAATTATTTCATTTCTAGTCAAAACAGTTTTAAAACATTTTCTACTTCTCAAAATCTAAGTAATCCTAAATACACATTAATATTCAGTGATAACCAGCAGCTTCATTAGTTTTATTATGATTGCATACTGCAAAATTATGCTTTAAGATTAATCAAATTAATAAAATTCACAGATTTACTCTTTTAATATGATTAAAAGCGTAGCAACACATTTTTGTGGGGTGGGGCTTCCATTGGAATGAATGGGGTGCAAAAAGGTTAAGACTCACTTCAAATGTAATACTGATACAAATACTGAGCAACCACCTGGTAGAGCATAGCAACTGCCTAGCAACCACTAAGCAAGGTCATGGCTACCACCTAAAATCCCGTAGCAATCACCATACTGCCATACTGTAGCATCCACTTAGCAGCATCATAGCAACCAGATAGTATTCCATAGCAACCACAGATTATGTCATAGCAATCACCAAGAAACTTCACATCAATCATCTGGGATAAAAAAATCACAGTGCCATAGAAAATACCTAAAATATCATTATCAGCAACCATGTAGCAACTGGGAACCACTTCTCTTTTGCACTTTAGGAATACACTTTCCTAGTTCACAAATATTTTTTCTGCATGGTCAGGAAGAGCTTCTTCTCAGGAAGAGGAAGAGTTTTTTACTCAGGAAGAGGAAGAGCTTTTTACTCTGGAAATGGAAGAGCTTTTTACTCAGGAACAGCTTCTTCTTTCTAAAGTGGACAGATGGATATTCCATATCTAAAGCAAGAGTGGAGCTTTGTTTTCTCCCCTCTCTTTTAAAGATAAAAGCGTAAATTGCTGTTTAACTGATGGAACTTATGGGTTTTTTGAAGGTTACCAAATCCTGCATGGTTGCCATTTTTTTTGCATTTCTACTCCCTTTGGTTTCTAACCCTTTATCTGCAATCCATTCTAATATTTAATGGCTGTTTTGACTGGAAAATAATGAAATAAAGTTCTTCTCTGACTTTTGCATAGAGACCACACGTGGATAAGTCATTTCTGTTGGAGTGAGGTTGTTTTATTGCATTTGCAAAAACTAGTATATATTATATATATATATATGTGTGTTCATGAGTTTGAGTTTGGGAGACACCATTGTGCTTTTCAGCAACTGAGGAGGAACAATCGTCTCTCTGTGTATAAAATGTAGGATGGATCCTTCACTTGAGTGCTTCACTCGAACTAATCCCACTCATCATCATCCTCCTCTTCATCATCAAATTCATCTTCCTCTGTATAAAAAAAAGAAAATATATATAGATGGAAAGACTTAAACATCAGAATATGAACTGATAATTACATTTGGACTAGGAAGAATTTTTTATTTTAGTTTACCGGAGGAGTGGATGACTTTACTCCTCTTCTGCATGACCATCATCAGAGCTCCCACAATTCCCTCTTCACTGTCTGCTGCAGCTGGTGGAGGATCAGTGCTTGCTGTTACCTGAAATTAATAATAAAAAAAAGCTTTTATAATTCATCTTTAAGATTCTAAGAAATGTTAGATTTGCTTTCTGCAATAGCTGTGAGGAAAGGCTGGTCTTGAGCAGGATTTTTCATCAGGGTTCAGTTCTTGGGCCACTTTTCTAGTAAGGGACTAAGCCTAGACCTGGACTACATTTCGGGAACAACTCAACTCTTGGTAGTTTGCTTTGCATGTGCAGTATTTACCCATTAGTAATTCTTACAGTGTGATAAAAAAAATCTGTTTTGGAACATGGAGTGTAATGGGATGGAGTGCTACATACTAGTAGCTCTCCAGCCCAGAGGGTTGTTGAACCCAATTGCAGAACAGTTGGTCTCAAAGCAGGTAAACCCAAAAAGAAAGAAAATAAATAAATAAATAAACACACCGCTCCTCACGCGGGAGGGAACCCGCGTCGCCAGGGTCGCGGTCCAATACACTACCGCTGCCCTGGCTAGTGAATTGGGACACAACCGGACAAAAAAATGTTCTGCGTGCGTTTACATGAACTGAACGTGACCCCCCTACCGTGACAGTTCTTAAAGAATATATGTAATGTTACATCCTTAATATATAATGAACAGTAAAGCACACAGCCAACATAAAGTCAGCAACTTAGGAAATGAAGCCTGCTCTTACTGCCTACAACATAAAGGTCAGGTAGTTAATCACATATAAATTAACCAATTTCATCAAAGATAGCATATGGAGTATGTGTCAGAGTGTCAGAAACTGGGGACACACCCAGTATTCAAATAGATGGTGCCACCAGCCAATTGAAAAGAAGCAATCAATTGTCACAGACTAAACTCAAAATCAAACTCAAATTGCAGATTTACAGTGTACATTTCTGGGGAGGTGCTCTCCTGAATACGGAGTGTATGTTTGACAAAGAACCATAAATTGGATCAACTTACTGTTTTGAGTTTCATTCCTGTGCGTATCTGATCCAGTAATGCTCCTCTTCCTCCTCCTCCTCCTCCACCACTGCTGGCTGCTGGAGGAGGTGGTGGACCGCCAGGGGCTGAAGGTTTAGCACTGGGTGGTGGGGCAACAGGAGCTGGAGGAGGTGGTGGAGGAGGAGGTGGACCTCCTTGGCTGGCACAGGCTGGTGGAGGCGGGGCCATGGCTGCAGCTGGAGGAGGGTAGTAGGAGGAGTCAGAGGGTGGAGGTGGAGGTAGGGAGTCAAAGTCCGGCGGTGGGAGAATATCCGAGGGGGGAGGAGGGAGAAATGAATCGGATTGTTGAGGAGGAGGTGGTAGGAAGTCGTTTTGCTGAGATGGAGGTGGAGGTAAGGATCCGGATCTCCTGCCAGGTGGAGGTGGCATGGGTCCACTTCGTCCTCCGGGTACCGGAGGAGGGGGGTCGTTTCGCCCTGATCGCATAGGGGGTAAAGATTCTCTGCGTCCCCCTGGAGGTGGAGGTAAGGGTCCGCTACCCCTTCCTGGGGGAGGAGGCATGGGTCCACTTCTTGAAGGAGGTACTGATGATGGACTCTGTCCTCCTGGTGGAGGAGGGAGCGATCCACTTCGACCCCCGGGCACTGGAGGTAAAGCTCCACCCCGGGGCACTGAGGGTGAAGGGGCAACTTGAGGTAACGTCGCTCTACGTCCTCCGCCTGGAATAGGTGGTCCAGATGCTGCTCCTGGTGGTGGTGGTAAAGGTCCTGAACGTCCTCCAGAGGGCGGAGGTGGAAGAGGACCGTGTGCAGACGAGGAACGGCGGCCCTCTGTGGGTGGACCACCTCCAGGGGGTGGAGGTAGGGGTCCAAGACGAGACTGGGAGGGGTGAGAGGCAGATGAAGGTGGAGGTGGGGGTAAAGAACCTTGACGAGCTCCAGGAAGTGGAGGAAGAGCACGATCTGTGGGAGAAAAATGTTTATTTAATATTAATAAACTTTACAATACTGTGTAACTTGATCATTTACAAAACATAAGGCTTGTGTTGTGTACAGTAGTAAAGTTGTAAGTGGTATTAGTGAATATAGTAACTCTGTATTGTAGTAGAGAAGTGGGCGGAGCTTCTGGTCATGGTGAACATCATAAGGCTTGTGTTGTGTACAGTAGTAAAGTTGTAAGTGGTATTAGTGAATATAGTTACTCTGTATTGTAGTAGTGAAGTGGGAGGAGCTTCTGGACATGGTAAACATAAGGCTTGTGTTGTGTACAGTAGTAAAGTTGTAAGTGGTATTAGTGAATATAGTAACTCTGTATTGTAGTAGAGAAGTGGGCGGAGCTTCTTGAGATGGTGAACATCATAAGGCTTGTGTTGTGTACAGTAGTAAAGTTGTAAGTGGTATTAGTGAATATAGTTACTCTGTATTGTAGTAGTGAAGTGGGCGGAGCTTCTGGACATGGTAAACATAAGGCTTGTGTTGTGTACAGTAGTAAAGTTGTAAGTGGTATTAGTGAATATAGTAACTCTGTATTGTAGTAGAGAAGTGGGCGGAGCTTCAGGACATGGTGAATATAAGGCTTGTGTTGTGTACAGTATAGATGTAAGTGATATTAGTAGCTTGTTGGTGATAAAGGTGAGTAAAGTAATCTTTTGTTCATGTTGGTTCTTGATGTAGTGCTTTTATCAGACTTCAGGTTTCAGCGTTCAACAGGTGTTAAATCCTGATTTCTGAGTAAGCTCACCCTGCTGATTCACTTCCTTCTTCACTGCCTCTAATCCTCCAGAGCGCTCGATGATATCGTAGATCATCTGCGAGGTCTCAGAGTCGTTCAGATCTGCCTCGCTGATCCCAGCCCGGGAGAACAGCTTCATCAGGTCCGGATCCATGCTGCTGCTGTTGTTGTCCATGCCCATGTGTGTCACGTGACTAAGATCACAATAAAACAGACTGTGAGTGGAGGAGCACTAAAACAGCAATTATACCACAGTTAGTTCCGACCCTGCAATGTGATTGGCTAAGAGGCGTTTTATGAGTGCCGTTATCAGCCGGTAATGTACGGTAAACGAAGCTCTCTATGTATTACTCCGCCCAATACAGGTGACCTGACATTGATGCAGCGCTTACAAGTCAAACAACGCAGCTACAAACAGAGCAGCAACGAAAATATTTTAACTCGCTGAGTTTTTGTAACCAAACAGATCGTATTTTTCTTGTCCCCTTTAACTCAAAATCTTTTAATAAACAGCCATAACTGAACTGTGGTATAATCTCCATAATACACTCGAGGTTGGTGCAATAACGTGTAATATTGGCATTGCTATGCTGGGGTCATAGGCACTTTGTTCACTTACGTGAAGCCACTGGGTGCTCCGATTAATGCCTTGGACAGTTTAGATCCTTTCTTTTTGCCTTTCTTTTCTTTCTCCTTTTTCTCTTTCTTTGATTTGGTGGGAGCAGGTTCATTCTGGATGCTGAGGGTTGCCAATGGCAGTGGAGAACAGTTTCCAGAGCCTGAGAGTTACACAGATATAGCATTTAGTGGATATATATTATTATGTTGTCATTACATTAAGAAAAAAAACATTAAAATGCAGCAGCCTGGTTTAAATGAAATTTTTAAAAAACTGTGCTTATTTTTAATACTTTGTGCAGACAATTACAATAAACTGACACTATGCCAAATTGTTTCCTAAAACATTTTCTATAGCCATGACATAGCAACCACTTAGCAACACCATAGCAACTCTCTGGGATTCCACAACAGAAACTTAGCCACCCCATAGCAACCACCTACAGTAGCAACCACCTAGAGTACTATAACTGCCCCTTAGCAACCACCAACCAACACTTATCAACACCGCAGCATTAACTTGTGATACCTTATAAAATAGTTAGTAACACCGTAGCAACTACCTATCTATCTATCTGTCTGTCTGTCTGTCTGTCTGTCTAGAAACTACTTAGCAGTACCACAGCAACTAATTGGCATTCCCTAATAACCACTTAGCAACATGTCAACCAGCTAGCAATGGAAATCGAAAAGAATATCATAGAAACCTTGTATCAAATAGCAAATGCCTGGAAGTGGAACACACTTAGGATTCAATACCAACACACCAACCAACCAGGATACCACAGCAACCACCGAATATGGAACACCAATTGGAACACCACAACAACCAACTTGTTGATTAACATTGCATCCAACTAGCAACATTATTGCAACCACCAAAAACACTTAGCAACACAAGAGAGAAACCTCTTGGGATACTATAGAAACTATTTAGCAACACTCGTATCTATCAACCACTTAATGGCAAACATAATAGCAACTATAACAGCAACCACCAAGCAACACCATATCAGCCAATTAGTAACACCATGGCAACCATGGTGCAAACAGCAGGTGCCTGGAAGTGGAATCCACTTTAGCTGCATATCCACACTCTGCTTCCTTCAGGAAATGGACTTTTAATGTACAACACCTCCATTTTTTCACACTAAAATATCTATAATTTTGAATGATTTGAATCACTGTTGGCCTAAACTCTTTACCACCAGCAGCTAGCTGTAACAGTTATCATTAGAGATCAGAGATAAGTGATGAAGATAAAGATAAAGTTACCATTAGGAGGCAGTGGGGGCAGGGCATCATCTGAGAACACAAAAAAACAGGAAATGATGGTCGGCAACGTTTGAAAGCACTCACTGACCTCAAAAACACCATCAGACTGCACTCTGTTTCACTCTGTTTCACTGTTTCAGCACAGCGCTGTGAACAGACTTACCTCTGGAGCGGATTTTACTCTGACGATTCTCTAAAGATCAGAAAGAAAAGAGGAAATTATGATCAGGAGCTTTGTTTTAACAGATCTGCACCAGCAGCTCTCAGCAGAATTAAACCCAGGAGTGAGTGAGTTTATTTTACCCATGCGATGAACTCTCTGGTTCATCTTCTCGTCTACTATGATGTAGAAGCTCTCAGCCTCCTGCTCATCAGCAAAGTTCAGACCCACCTGACAGTCCTGCAGAAAACACATGCCGAGGTTATACATATAATAATCATAATAATTTAATTTACTACATCTATACCACAGCAACCATGTGTGATATAACCATGACATAGCAACCACATAGCCACACCATAGGAAACAGCTGGAATATATGTAGAAAAAAAAAGCACCTGGAGTACCATAACAGCCACTATGGAACACCACAGCAACCAATAGCATCACAACCACCTAGCAACACCATAGCAACCACCAACAAACACAACCAACAAACAAAGT
The DNA here is from genome assembly GCF_023375975.1 of Astyanax mexicanus. NCBI lineage: Eukaryota > Metazoa > Chordata > Actinopteri > Characiformes > Acestrorhamphidae > Astyanax > Astyanax mexicanus. The sequence continues at coordinate 42,326,010 of NC_064419.1, read as the reverse complement.
AAAATATTACTAGTAATATTAATAGAAGTTAAGAGAGTAAGTGCTCTTTGAAAAGCTCTGTCTTTATTAGTATTGTGTCTAATGTGCAATAGGGATGCAGCTTTTGTATGCTCTATATGTGAGGTAAAACTACAGATGGGCAGTGTTTTTAATTACTGAAGAAATCCAAAAAATATGCTCCATATATTTGAGCTATAGTTCTTTTACACTGATTGATTGACTGATTGACTGATTTTTGATTTAATAATTTCTCAGTCAATGATCTTCCTCATCATATTCATATTGAATCAGATGTCTTCAACAGTGAGTTTTTAAGTTCAATTGAAGTAAAACTCACACATTTCCCATTGGCATATTGATTATTATTATTATATTATTATTATATTATATTATTTTATTATATGCTCATCATATTCATATTGAATCAAATGTTTTCAACAGTTAGTTTGTGAATTCAGTTGGAGTAAAATTCACACTTTTCCCATTGGCACATTGATTATTATTATTATTATATTATAAGTTTTAGGTTTGTGACTAAAAATATATTTATTAATGTATTTAAACTGTTGAGATTTTAAACTTTTTTTAGATAGAAAAAAACTCAGTTCATGTAAAGTTAATGAATTCAATTGATTTATAGTGCATGGTGAAAGTGGGGCCTGAGTGAATACTTACATCTGAAGGGAAGGTGTGGAAGAAGGCCCGGGCTCGGTGGTAGGTCAGCTGATTGTAGAGCTCCTGTTCCCACAGCATTTTACCAGCCTGAGGCAGAAGATAGACAGACAGACAGACAGACAGACACTTTATTTATCCCGAAGGAAATTTGGTAACACTTTACTAGGATGGTCTATTTAATGGCCTCTTTGGTGCTCAACTGACGTTCAACTAACATTCAACTACATGTCTATTAAATGCAAATGAACTTAAAGGTGAAAGTAAATGATTCTCTATTGAATATATAACCCTACATTCAACTCTAACCCAAACGCTTATCTTAATATTTTAGGACTGGGTTTAGGGTTAGATTTTAAGATTAGGTTAAGGTTAGGTGTAGGGTTAGATTGTAGGGTTGATTAAGGGTTAAGGTTAAGGTTAGGTGTAGGGTTAGATTGTAGGGTTGATTAAGGGTTAAGGTTAAGGTTAGGTGTAGGGTTAGATTGTAGGGTTGATTAAGGGTTAAGGTTAGGGTTAGATGTAGGGTAAGATTGTAGGGTTGATTAAGGGTTAAGGTTAGGGTTAGGTGTAGAGTTTGATTTTATGGTTGATTAAGGGTTAAGGTTAGGGTTAGGTGTAGGGTTTGATTTTATTGTTGATTAAGGGTTAAGGTTAGGGTTAGGTGTAGAGTTTGATTTTATGGTTGATTAAGGGTTAAGGTTAGGGTTAGGTGTAGGGTTAGATTGTAGGGTTGATTAAGGGTTAAGGTTAGGGTTAGATGTAGGGTAAGATTGTAGGGTTGATTAAGGGTTAAGGTTAGGGTTAGGTGTAGAGTTTGATTTTATGGTTGATTAAGGGTTAAGGTTAGGGTTAGGTGTAGGGTTTGATTTTATTGTTGATTAAGGGTTAAGGTTAGGGTTAGGTGTAGGGTTAGATTTTATGGTTGATTAAGGGTTAAGGTTAGGGTTAGGTGTAGGGTTAGATTCGATTTTGAATCATTTACATTCAACATAGGGTTAAGTTAAATTTAATGGACATTCAATTCAGTGTTAGTTGAATGTCAGTTGAGCATCAACAAGGCCATAATATGGACCATCCAAGTAAAGTGTTACCGGAAATTTAGGCATCCAGCAGCAACAACACAATACAATAAGAAACATATTCAAACATAAATTAAAACACAGAAGAATAAAAAACGTACTATAAAAGGTAAAGATCTATCTGTAAATGGAGCAGTGCAATAGATGCTGCTAAAGATCGTTAAATAATTAACAGAAAATGAGATTTACTCAGGTAAACTCAGATACCTGCAGATTTAGAGCTTATAAAGATGAGTAGTGTATTTTTACAAAGTGAGCGTGTTTTTCTGCGTGAAAACACTCCTCTGAAATAATTAACACATGGAGAAACGGAACATCCTCTTCCTCCTAATCTCACTTATTTCCACCTCTTCCGTCTGTTTCCTGTGATAAAGTTTTTGCACCATCTTCTCCCTCTCCTACAAGAGGAGGACAGCTGAATGTGTGTGTATTTCATTGATAATTGGTTTGTAACATCATATATTAAAGAAGCAATAGTAGTTTGAATAATAGTTTCTGCAGACAATAATTTTATTTCTATTTTTTACCCATTTTTCTTTAAATATAGCTAAGCCAATTGTCCCACCCATTTTGCTGCTACTTAGCTGTACATCTCCCATCACTAGTGATGCCACAACACAAGGAAGGTGAAGACTAGCACATGCCTCCTCTGATACATATAAAGTCAGCCACCACCTCTTTTCTAATTGCTGCTGATGCAGCATTGCAGAGTAGCATCAAAGCTCACTCGGAGGAAAGCGCAGCGATTCGCTTCTGATACATCAGCTCACAGACGCAGCCTTGTGCTGATCGACATCACCCTAGTAGTGATGTGAGGAAAGAGCATCATCTACCCACCCACAGAGAGCAAGGCCAATTGTGCTCTCTCAGGGAGATGGCAAGCTGCATGACCGGGATTCAAACCAGCGATCTTCTGATCATAGGCCACTGGACCACTCGGTTCCCATAGTGATCAGATATTAAAAAACATGCTGAGTTTAAGCACTGGCATTTCTTAACAGCCTTCCCAGCTCAAGATGCTGTGTGTGCAGTATACCTTGATGTCGTAGAGGCGGATGAAGTAGGAGCGCTGGGGATTGTCCTTGACGAAGCAGAGAACTCCTGAATGCTGCAGACTCCAGTTAAACGGGCTGTGTGGCAGAGCCATGAACAGCTGCGCCACCGCCGTACACAGTGACTAAAACACACACAAAAAAACAATAAAATCTTTAGTTAATGTGAGATTTTATAAATTATAAATGAAGGCACCCAGTACCTTAACCCTTTCTAACTCTTTATACAAGCCCACACTTCTTCACTTTTATAATTACACTACAGTGATAATTTACATCAGTCTTATACGCCCTAAAACAGAACCCTGTGGGTCTACATGAGACATGCTAAACCTGCTAAACGAATTTTAGATAATGCAAAATATATGCATTATTGGTTATAACAGGAAAAATATATATTCAAAAGGTTAATATAACACAATTAAATACATGAAAAAACACAGAGGAATAGATATATGAAGCTATATGAAGGCTATACACACTTGTACACACTTGTACTTCAGGAGTACAGTGCAGTAGTAGAACAGAGCAGTGGAACAGTTCAGTAGAACAGTGAAGTAGTAGAAGAGTGCAGTAGTAGAACAGTACAGTAGTAGAAGATTGCAGTAGAACAGTGAAATAGTGGAACAGTGCAGTAGAACAGTGCAGTAGATCAGTTCAGTAGAACCATGCAGTAGTACAGTGCAGTAATTCAGTGCAGTAGATCAGTTTAGTAGAACAGTGCAGTAGTAGAACAGTTCAGTAGAACAGTACAGTAGTAGGTTAGTGCATTAGAACAGTGCAGTAGAACAGTTTAGTACAACAGTGCAGTAGTAGAACAGTGCAGTAAAACAGTGCAGTAGTAGAAAAGTGCAGTAGAACAGTACAGTAGAACAGTACAGTAGTAGATTAGTGCGTTAGAACAGTGCAGTAGAACAGTGCAGTAGAACAGTACAGTAGAACAGTACAGTAGTAGATTAGTGCGTTAGAACAGTGCAGTAGAACAGTGTAGTAGAACAGTGCGGTAACTTAGTGTAGTAGTACAGTTCAGTAAAACAGTGCAGTAGAACAGTGCAGTAGATCATCTCAGTAGAACAGTGCAGTAGAACAGCGCAGCAATACGGGGCAGTAGATCAGTTCAGTAGAACAGTGCAGTAATTCAGTGCAGTAGATCAGTTCAGTAGAACAGTGCAGTAATTCAGTGCAGTAGATCAGATCAGTAGAACAGTGCAGTAATTTAGTGCAGTAGATCAGTTCAGTAGAACAGTGCAGTAATTCAGTGCAGTAGATCAGATCAGTAGAACAGTGCAGTAATACAGGGCAGTAGATCAGTTCAGTAGAACAGTGCAGTAATTCAGTGCAGTAGATCAGATCAGTAGAACGGTGCAGTAATTTAGTGCAGTAGATCAGTTCAGTAGAACAATGCAGTAATTCAGTGCAGTAGATCAGTTCAGTAGAACAGTGCAGTAATTCAGTGCAGTAGATCAGTTCAGTAGAACAGTGCAGTAATACAGGGCAGTAGATCAGTTCAGTAGTACAGTGCAGTAAAACAGTGCAGTAGATCAGTTCAGTAGTACAGTGCAGTAATTCAGTGCAGTAGATCAGTTCAGTAGAACAGTGCAGTAATTCAGTGCAGTAGATCAGTTCAGTAGAACAGTGCATGATTCAGTGCAGTAGATCAGATCAGTAGAACAGTGCAGTAATACAGGGCAGTAGATCAGTTCAGTAGAACAGTGCAGTAATTCAGTGCAGTAGATCAGATCAGTAGAACAGTGCAGTAATACAGGGCAGTAGATCAGTTCAGTAGAACAGTGCAGTAATTCAGTGCAGTAGATCAGATCAGTAGAACAGTGCAGTAATACAGCGCAGTAGATCAGTTCAGTAGAACAGTGCAGTAATTTAGTGCAGTAGATCAGTTCAGTAGAACAGTGCAGTAATTCAGTGCAGTAGATCAGATCAGTAGAACAGTGCAGTAATTCAGTGCAGTAGATCAGTTCAGTAGAACAGTGCAGTAATTCAGTGCAGTAGATCAGATCAGTAGAACAGTGCAGTAATTTAGTGCAGTAGATCAGTTCAGTAGAACAGTACAGTAATTCAGTGCAGTAGATCAGTTCAGTAGAACAGTGCAGTAATACAGGGCAGTAGATCAGTTCAGTAGTACAGTGCAGTAAAACAGGGCAGTAGATCAGTTCAGTAGTACAGTGCAGTAATTCAGTGCAGTAGATCAGTTCAGTAGTACAGTGCAATAGAACAGTGCAGTAGATCAGTTCAGTAATACAGTGCAGTAGAACAGTACATGAATGAAGGGATGATGGTGAAGACTGTGAGAGATTAGAGATACAGAGACCGTGAGATCACAGCAGCCTCTGAAAATCTGAACACTGCACGCAGTAAACGGCTCAACTTCAGAACTCACTGTAGAGCAGCGTGACAGGAAATACCCCGAGCTGACTTCCCCCCTCACCCCTGCCCACTGTTCACAAGTATAGAGACGAGGAACAAGCCAGTCACACCTCAGCTAACACCTCCAGCCAGAGAGCAGCTCAAATTAACACACACACACACACACATACACATACAAATGTACATCTCACCAGATCCACAAAATGGCCGTTGATTTGACTTACAAATAACAGCCTTAAATGGTCTAAACCTCTCAACTTTGGCAGTTCATATACAGTGGCTTGCGAAAGTATTCATACCCCTTGAACTTTTCCACACTTTGTCACCTTACAACCACAAACTTAAATGTGTTTTGTTGGGATTTTAAGTGATAGACAAACATGTTTGCTGTACAAACAACACTTCTTATGTCTTTCTTCTTGCCACTCTTTTATAAAGGCCAGATTTGTGGAGTGCACGACTTATAGTTGTGCTGTCGTAGAAGAAGCTCATCACCTAATTCAACCACTGCAGATGAGACATAAAGGAGATTAGAAGAATACAAAGATATGAAGCTCATCATGATACAGGATACAGCTTGTTGTTCTAAATGCACCACAGATTTCAGGATGTTAAGTTATGCAAATGACCCGAGACTTCCTGCATTAAAGATGTTGTTCGGTTAATTTAGTTCCCTGTAACTTAGCATATATATATTGTCAGCCATAAATCTTTTTTTTAAATAGCTGTCTGAACGTATCCAGCCATTACACTGTGAGAATGTTTCATGATGAATGGATCGTTAGTAGTGTTCCAAAATGACTTTACACAGAATAAAATCTTTTTACACTAGGAATAGCATTAAAGCAGCAGTGCATATTATTTTGTTTCTAAACTGAGAGCAGAAGCATATGATCATCCCTGCTAAGCCTCATATATTTGTTCTAAAAACTGGGGTGTCAAGTTGCTTTTCTCTGGAGTTCTTCTACTGGCCACGTCACGCATCTTTGTGTACTTATGTCACATGTACAGCCTCTAAAAGAGGGTCCGGCTCAGTTTTACTGAAGCGAGCAGCTGGTGGAGCAATGGAGACTTCAGAAGGGGAAACTCAGAGCTCAGTAGCTCATTCACTCATAGTAAAAACTAAGAAACAAAGGCGTGAAGTTTATGACTGAGCGCGCTCTCTCTCTCTTTCTCTCTCTCTCTCTCTCTGACCGAACATAACCTGGAAATGGATTCATCCACTCTGAAAGGAGACCACATCACACCCGCCCAGTTTAAAATTATTCTTCCGCATGCTTGGTTCAATTACACATTCTCACCAGAAAGGGCCCTAAATCCCCCAAATCCCAAAATTTACAGACACCAGCTTTAACTGAGAAGGTAACCTGAGACCAACACTGACCTATTGATTCCCTGCCAACCAAGTTATATTTGAAGGGATAACGTTTCATAAATTTTGAACCCGATTTAGTTCAAATCCTTTGTTTTTACCACTATGTTCTAGTATAGCGCCCTCTGGTTTCGTACAGGTGTCATTGGAGTACATCATTCACAACCCACAACAGTGTGAGGAGAATTATAAGAAGATAACAGAACTAGGGTCAGTTTTTATTTACATAACAACTTTAACTTTATCTGCAGTTACAGTGCTTTACTGCACACTTCTGCAGACTTCTACAGACTTCTATAAAAGATAAATAGCCCAGCTTGCCCAGAATTCTCTTTAGTCGCTGAATAATATGCATTAGTATGTAATAAGTCCTTTTAGACCTGGTAGGTAAATCAGGGACATCACTAAAATGTGGAAAAACAAGTTGGTACACCAGATGACCTCAGATAATTTGCTGCATGCACCAAAATATAAAGGATTATCATTTTTATTGTATTTATTATTTATTTTATTGTAAAAGAAATGATTATATTGTAAAAAAACATCATAAAAACTATATTAAGCATGCAGAAGTATTTCAGTTACAGTTTTAAAGAAACAGTTTTAATCTAAATGCTGATAAAATTTGTCTCAAAATGTTGTTATAAATATAATTTAAAATGTCTACAAATATTGTGCTGTAATGTTATTTATCATATAATCCAGTCCTGTCAGTAAATTATTTTCTACTGTTTCATATCAATATTGGAATCATATCATTTTTACCAAAATTAAGAAATAAATTGTGTTATAAATTTCCAGCCCTTAAAGTGAAAGTTAAAGTTATAGTACACCTGTAACTTTAATAATTGTACATGCATACCTGTTTAATTGTAACTCGTTAGACCCTGTATGTAAGCCCACTCTCACAGTTCTTCACACTCACAACTACAAAACTATAATTAATTACTAACAGCAGCTTCACAGGCCCTACAATAGAGCCCTGTGGGATGCCACAACATAGTACAAAACAAACACGCATAATACAACACTATAAATACTTACAGAAGTGGTACTTATAGTAGATGTCGGAGGTGAAATGAGTTTTATATTTTTTCTTTTTGAAAGGCCCTGCCTCTGCTTTTCCTGCCTCCACCATGATCTGCTTTCTCTCACTCACTGAACAATTCCCGTCCGGGAGGGGGGAAAAACACTGCCCGCCCACACTAAAAACTGATTGGCTGTCTCACAGACTCTTTGCAGAGAACAGGCCAATCAGAACCCTCTCTGTTTTCTCTCTCTCCTTCCCACACGCGATTAGATTATATGTGACTCACGGGCATCAGGGAGCCACTACCGAAATGCGGGAGACTCCCACAGCTTCAGGGAGACTTGGTTTGTCTGTTTTTGTCCGCGTTAAGTTCAAGCAGCTGGTCTGAGATCAGAATGCTTGGTCTCATATCTGCCCAGAGGAAAAGACCCTATGAATTACTGTCTCAGACACTCCGCCGTCTTTTCTCATTTGTTTCAATTATAAAAAAAATCTCTCTCAATTCCAGCAACCCAGCAGTCCAAGCACTGGGGAACAGATCCTGTTTATTAAAAATAACAACTGATTACTTGTAATGTTTAATAAATAAAGTATTACACAAGCATTTCCCTACTTTGCAATGTAAAATGTATAATGTCAGCTATATAAATCCACTGACTGTGTATCATAATGAAAAATACATCTTAATGACACCATTAAAACAACCCTGTTCTCTGCAAAATTATATGTATTCATGATATCAAAACATGCTATGGGGGAATATTTCTTTAATTTTTCATAAAAAAACACATCACTTCTGTTTCTGTTAAGAAAAAGTTGTGGATTTAGGCCCTGGTTGCCCACTAGATGTCACTGTGGCGTGTGATGATTCGAACGTTTCACAAGATCAAATCATTTTCCGAATCAATTGGTTCATTTGATTCGATCTCCCAAAAGCTCCACTTTTGCCATCACTAGTGCCTCTATCTGCCCTTTTATACGTGTAGCTCCACCCCTTCTTCAATTGGGCCATACCACTGCTACAGGGTAGGGGTACTGTAAAGGTATATACACACACATATTTACAAAGACATTCATGCCGACATTATTACATACAGATATTTGGATATGTCCCTAGATGGTAAGTATTTACACATTTTGTACTAACTTTTTCTCTCCCCCAGGATGTTTCGGCACTGAGTCGTCCCCCCCATCTTGTAGGACATCCGGAGCTCCAAGGATACTACAAGAAGGGGAGCTAAGATGGCCGCCATTTCCCAGGAAGACCCCCCAACAAGGACAACAACCAGATAGGTAAAATTATCTTTTGTATATTTACACAGCTAAATGTTCAATTAATGTCCCCAGCAGCACTGGTGGTGAGGCCAGGCCTCTGCCATCATCACACACTAACATTCTTAGGTATTTCACTAGAAATCAGTATAATTGTCAAGCCATCATTTACAAAACATGTTTAAAAAATGCTGCTTTTACAACCATAACATGTCGCAACATCAGTTTGATATAAAAACAGTATATTAGATTACATTATAATTTAAATATACACTTGTTAAGAGATATGTCCAAAGTAACTGCAAACACAGGAGAAACAAGATGGCTAATATGAACAACTCCTGCATATCATGTGAAAGAGGAAGTTTTCTGTCTGACTAGAGTATAACTAGGTATGTTATTTCCACTGTATATTTTCCATATATTCTATAACCTGAAGGTCTGAGCTGTGCCTTCCTTATCTCACACTCAATTCACTATTATGCTGTTTCCGTAGTACAGTAGCTGTAGTATGTCATTCGAGATGCACAGTAGTGCACATAACACATGGTGTACAATAAGCTTTGCATCTTCAGTGACTAAAGCCTAATAAAAAAGGCAAAACAACATTTAATGAAATCTAACATTCATTTTAGTCCCTCCAGTTTCATGGACATTACTCTGTAGAATATAATGTAGAGTAGGACTCACTAGATAACAGTATAAAATGATGTCAGTGGTGCACTGCACATTATTCCTACTGGCAATGACATACTTTCTATTATGATGATTTGATAAGATAAGATAAAATAAGACAATCCTCTATTATTTCCACAATGGGGAAATTTGCAATGTTACAGCAGCACAGAGGAAAGGACAGAGAAAAATCTAGTGCAGCTAAGATAAGGTCAGAGGAGATATGATTATGGTTGTGACCAGTATTATTATTAAATATATGTTGATGATATTTAATGACACTGCTTTATTGGAACATATATTCCTTGAAAGCTCAGAATTGTTATTTTTGGGTCAAATACTGTAGTAAATAAAGCTGTTAAGCAAAAAGCCATTACTTGAGAGGTCTGAATTTTGCAATTGTGTGTTGTAATAAGGCCACTGTCACCACTGTCAGGTCTAAAGTCACCACCGTCAGATCAAAAGTCACCACCGTCAGGGGGAGTTTTTTAAATGAATATGGTGACAATATGTTTTTTTTCAGGGCTGTTGAGTTATTAAAGTAATAGTTTTTATTAATTTATCTCAAAAACATATTTGTTAAATTATTATTATTTTTTTTTATTTAGGCTTAAAGTAAATGTTGTATGATTTTAGATGTTTTAAAGGAGTGCATATTAAACAGTGTAGATAATAATTTAAAAGCTCTAAATACATATTAGACTCAATAAATAATAAAATAATTTGCTTTATATTTTTTCTGACGGTGTTGATGAAAACAAAGTAATAACTGGAAAAATGCCTGTTTTATTGAAAAATACAAAATAAGAAGGTTGTACTGGTACATTTCTTTACAATTTACAAAATTCTTGTTTTTAAAATTAAAACCTGTTTTATCCTAATTCTCAACAATGTATTGCAGAGGCAATATGTGTTTACAAGAGTGTGTGATTATAAGTATCCAGTCAACACTTTTTTCTAGGCACAAGGTTGTTTGTTTTGAAGCTGATGGAAAACAGAATATTCTTCAATATATTTATTTAAAATGGAAGGAAAACTGAGCTACCTTTATTATTATCATTTTAAAACAAAATTTTAATCCAACAATTCAAAAGACTAAAACATAAATTGTTTTAATAGTGGAGTATTTATATTAGTCCATTCATAATTAAATAAATTACATCATAAGGAGGTAATAATGAGATTCAATGAGATAATAATGAGCTTTTTACGTGACAGTGATGATATTTCTAAATGTCTAAATATAACTGGAGGTCACTTTGTTATTTAATACCCAAAACACATCCCTAAAGTATCAGTAAAGGCAGATTCTCCGTCTGAGGATGGTGTAGGCTTTATTGGATTGGATATAACGATGTTGGACGTTTAATATCAGCCATTCTTCCACCTGGTAGAGAAGTTTTGAGTTTTCTCACAAATTACTGCTCAGTTCCGTGTTTCCCCACATGTGAGCAGAGAGGAAGACGGGGGCTGGATACTCGCAATGCTCATATTCATGTTCTATTAATACACCAGTAGAGGAATGGGGAATTCCTCCTATTTCTGTAGGTCATTTTCTGATTCATTAGAAGTGAATGAACTGCTTCACACGCAAGTGTGACTAAGTTACATCCACACTTCAGACACAACCCTGTAAACACTGTAAAGCCCATGATCTAAAATAATCCTACCAGATACTACCAGAGTAGGAACAATCTGTATGTTTTTTCTGTACCAATTCTACTTTTTTTACTCAAATGTTGCAGATGTAAAATCAGAACCTCTTAATTCTTTTAATAAGCTCCTTGACTAGAGACTAGTCAAATGTGAGCAAATATTGGCACTATGTTTGTTAGCCTATAAGAATTTAGACCCTAGAAGGACTACGCACACATTCATACTCAGTGGTCTTTGTGCAGCTTTGTTATCGAGGCAGCGAGTATTTGAGAAAGGTAAAGTGATCCAGAGTAGTGCTGCCTAAAGCCGACATGCTACAACATGCTAATCTGAACTGCTATCAGTCACAATGGAGGCTTGAACGATAGGGCTGTGCAATACTGCAATATTTGGTATCGATCCAACACCAAGTTAATACAGGGCCAGTATTGCCAATTTCCAATACCGAAATTTTTACTACTAGCATCTTCTTTTGTGTAGGGGAGAGCAATATATCATAATTTATTCAATGAATGCATCATAAATATGCAAATATGCAAAACTTTAATTTTCATGATTATTTAATTATTTTGTAAGTTTTTCTTTAATTAATCATGTTTTTGATTATAATAAAACACAGGTAAAAACAAAGTTTTTAGGCAAAAAAAAATACTTTTACTAGGTGACTCAGAAATGTTTATAAAAAAAAACTTTACAATTAACAAACTCAAGATTTTTTTTCCTAATATTCCTTTGACAGTTAACATGAAATATTTTTTCAGCCATATTCATATTTCAGTTTTGAGGCATAACTATATATTTTTGTAGATAACATATCTATTTTTCAGTTTCAGTGAAATAATTCACTTAGTTTAGAAAAGGGGAGGGGCTAATTGAGCATGAGTGAAGTGAGAGAAGACCAGTGTTGTATGTCGGTCACTCTGTAAATGAATGGAGTTGTACCGAAGATGAACTGAACCTTAAGAATCGATCTCATCACACAAGTATAAATAAATACCCAATACCAACAGTAGTATCGATACTATCGATACTTTAAATTAATGCCCATCCCTACGTCAGCAGTAACCAGCAGAATTTGAAAATGTAAAAGTTTAACTCTATACTGACTTAATTTTGCTACAAATGTAATTAGACGTTGCCATTGCAAAAGTTCTTGAACCTGTCTTGGACTGGTTTGTATAGTTTTATTGTCCTCTACCTGGCAACCCTGTGAGCTTTGAGAATCGGACTACAGTAGACATTTTACTCACTTGCTGTCATTTCGTTTATATTGTTGCATAAATTAATGGTTAGAAATACACGGGTTAGTCCTCACGTCTCTTTGGTTTGTATTTAAAGATGCAAACCTCAGCTTCGAAACCACACACTCTGTGTACTAATTTGTGTAGAAGTGGATGTTCTCCTTTCTGAAAAGAACATCCTCAAAAGACAAGACAGCCGTATCACTCTTTAAAAAAGTTCCTCTAAGGTTTTTAGCAAGGGCAATGGTTTTGTACAAGAAATAAAAATGTAATGCACTTTATTGGCCCTATCGTACACCCTGCACAAGGCATTCATGGTGCTTATTCATATCTTACTCCCTGTCAAACTTCTTTTTTCACACCTTGCGGCCGTGCCTATAAGATAGCATAGAAATTTACAAATATATCTATGCTGATGGCCGTAATGGTCTGAAAATGAGGTGTGTTTGTGTACATTTCTGGAGTGTTTTTATCTTGGCGGTGGAAAAAACAGGTGCTTCACTGATTGATTAAACCCTGACAACAGTCAACAGTCACCCATTCATACCTCTCTTAGCTACGCAAGTGTGCTGTTCGTGAGGCACACAAACAAATATTTACAAAAATAGCATTGAGTTTGAGAACATGCTACCTCAAGCTCATCTGCCTTGAGCTCACCTGGCTCTCAAAGGGAATGGCAAGTGATGCACTAATTGTTTTATTTCCCAGTATGCCCAAAACACAGCCATGATAATTAAGAAAAATAGTTTATGTCCTTTGCACTTTTTGAGCCACACAAGGCAAACTTTCGTGTCCTCACGATACCAAAGACACACCGACACGCCCTAAATCGGACTGCACAATGCAAGGTTGATGGTTTGACTATAGATCACTAAAATAGGCCCCTAAATCTTTTATTCATTCATAATATGATTGTGTATTTAAGTACTTTTAATAAAAAACTTAAGCTACTGCTTAAGACAGTTTCCGTGAGTATACTATATCTATTAAAATTGAAGCATGCATATATTCAACACCACAATTACTTACAAACAACTTAAAACACTAATCATTTCAAATCAACATTTATTCAAAGTAGCAAACATCCTCCAGTACTTTGAGCAATGTGAAGTGAGTTAGAGTTCACAGAGCAGTTATGAATTTAGCATGATCATCATGATGCTTTAGAGCTCTGTCTTCTCTTCTTCTGTTTTTTTTAAAGATGCTGTTACTTAGGGGCGATTTAAGAGTGAGAGGTTTTGGTGTGCTGAGCACCCAACGAACGCAGCCACACCACACTCCCAACGTGTTGGAAGAAATAGAATAATTAAATTAAAATCAGACCCACAAACTATTATGTGAAGGAGTCAGGTGCATTTCTTTCATTTTAAGCATCTTTTCAGCAGATAAGCAGATAAAACTGTGTTTACCTATGTTACATTTTTTATCGATTTTTTAAATCAATCTCTTTAAGCTGCATTCTTCAATATCTGGTCTAATTTAAAAAGGCTAAAAGCAGAACGCTTCTCAAACCTCAGTATATATATTTTAGGGCATTTGTTCATTCTTCCCCAGAGGTGGAAAAAGTACAGAAAAATTGTAATTAAGTAAAAGTACCTTTACTTTGCTAAAATTCTACTCAAGTAAAAGTAAAAGTACCCATCTAAAAATCTACTCGAGTAAAAGTAAAAAGTACTCAATTTAAAGTGTACTTTAAGTAAAAGTTACAGAGTTACTTATAATTATTTGATGTAAAAAAGTACAACAAATCATAAATTAAATTGTTTTTAATGAACTATTATTTCACATAATAATTTGGACCTTTCAGGCAGTATTTGTTTAGACCAGCCTATAAAACATTTTTTAAGAACAAGTGGTATAGGCTTCTATAATCCATTTTTTTTCTTTACTGTTAAAAAGTTATGGTCTTATAGGTGACTATAAAGCGTATTTTTTCACTTTTACAGGTCATTGTTATATTTTAACTTCCAATTGCTGTGCTTTAACTGCTATTTACATGTTTTTTAACATTTAAGCAGATGTTTAATGATAAAAATACATAGAACCACATGCTTTCACAGGTTTGATGTGTAAGTTTTGAAAGCTGACAGCTCTGTCCGACGGAGCACATTTTGTATTGCATGAGGACGTCATTGCCTCGTTATTCCATGCGCAAGCATCCATTCGCCGGCGCATCCGCGACAATTATTATTATTTTTTAATTCAGACAATTGTTTTTTTTCCCAGCATTTTATTTTTTACTCAGTAAAAAAGGGGAGTTTTACAATGTAGCGAAGTAAATTACTTGTGTCAAAATGTACTTGAGTAAAAGTAAAATTACCTATTTTAAAAACTACTTTAAAAATTACAAATTACTCATAAAATCTACTCAATTACAGTAACTTGAGTAAATGTAATTTATTACTTTCCACCTCTGTTCTTCTCTGGGCCTGCTCTCTCACCTGAACCTGAACCTGCCTTTTTTTTTTTAGAAAAACAACCCAATATCCATTACTGACTGACTGGCCATACACCAAACACTCACACATCAGACACACACAGGATGTGTCAGAAGTGGGAAGTCACCTGTCACATCATAAATTTTATTGTACTACAGTTACTTCCGACCCTGCAATGTAATTGGCTGAGAGGTGTTCTATGAGTGCCGTTATCAGCCGGTAATGCACTGTAACCAAAGCTCTCCATGTATTACTCCACCACATACCGGTAACCTAGCAACGAAGCAGCGCTTACAAGCCAAACAGCACAGCTACAAACAGATCAGTAATGGAACTATTTTAACTTGCAGTGTTTTTATAACCAAACAGATCATATTTTTTTCCTTTTTAACTCACAATCTTATAATAAACAGTGATAATGGAACTGTGGTATAATCGCAATAATACACTCTCCGTTCATGCTATAACGTGTAATATATTTGTAATGCAATTACACATTACTTACATGTATATGTAGGGTGTATTTATGCTAGGCCTGGTTGCCTTGTCCACACAATTGTCTCCCATCCCAACTTCTCCAATGAAACGATCTAATGTAGCATTAGCGATTTTGGGCCCAAGCACCCTTACATTATCACAAAACAGATTTTTGGGTTTCTACCTGATCTGTGTTGTCTGCTTTAAAAAGACAGAGCATGAAAGGAACTTCATGCAGAATGAAAGCAGCCAATCCAAAGACATTTAACTGAGAGAGAGAACTTGAATACTCCATTTAACACTATTTTAAACAGATTTAGAAACTTGCTGGAATATAATGTATGTGTCTTTCATTGCATACCACTGTTGTATTTGTAATTTTTTTTGTATGCTGATGCATGGCCCTCTCAACTGCGGTATGTATAAGAGGCTTTACAGGGTTTCTGCAGGTCCTTAAAAAGTCTTAAAATGTCTTTAATTAAAATCTGGGTAATTAAGGTCTTAAATTGTCTTAAATTTACAGTAAATTTGCTGTAGATATAAAATTTTCAGATGGTGCATTTAATGCCAGCGAAAAAGGCACATGCTAACTATAGCGGTGAGTTAGCTAACGTTACCAGAAAGAGATCTAAGGTTAGCGGAGAGCTAGCTAATGTTAGCAGTGAGCTAGCTAACATACTAACATTAGCAGAGAGTTATGTAGCTATATTACTGGTGAGAGAACTAAGTTTAGCAGTGAGCTAGCTAACATAGTAACATTAGCAGCGAGCTAATATGCTAACATAGTAACATTAGCGAAGAATTAGCTACATTACTGAGGAGAGAACTAAGCTTAGTGGAGAGCTAGCTAACATAGTATAGTAACATTAGCGGTGAGCTAGCTAACATGCTTACATAATAACATTAGCAGTGAGTTATCTAGCTACGTTACTGGGAAGAGAACTAAGGTTAGAGAAGAGCTAGCTAACATAGTATGGTAACATTAGCGGTGAGCTAGCTAATATGCTAACATAATAACATCAGCAGTGAGTTAGCTAGCTACGTTACCGGGAAGAGAATTAAGGTTAGAGAAGAGCTAGCTAACATAGTTTAGTAACATTAGCGATGAGCTAGCTAATATGCTAACAGAATAACATTAACGGCAAGCTAGCTTAGAAACGGTAGCGGTGAATTAGCTACGTCAAATTTTGATTTCCAATACAACAACAAATTTTCTACCAAAGAAAATATGACTATATTTATTGTGGTCTAAAAAAGGTCTTAAAAATCATTAAATTTGACTTTTAAAATGGTGCAAAAACCCTGTTTTAGACAGAGAGGAAGCAAAGCTGATGTCATGTTCGAACAAAATATCCACTCTCTTAAAACTTCAGGGTTCTAAATAGTTCCTGGCTTAGACATACAGTTCTAGGAAAAATAAAATAAATTAATGAATAAATTAATACAGAACCATTATATGATGTTTACAGGTAACTAAAACCTTTAAAATGTTCCTGATTCTTACATCTAATTCACAGAATAGTTCTATAAAGAAGACATCATCACAAGATTTTTCACTGCTACTTCTACATGAGAAAAGCTCCTTACAGTTTCTTGAAGTAAAGGCAAAGAATATTTGCCACTGTCAATCAACAGTGTGAATGTTAACTTTGACACTCAAAGTGTTGATTTAACAGTGATGAGGCTCTATTTAACACTCTACAGGCGAGGCGTTAACTGTATACTGCACCGCGTGATTTATGGTGAGTCAGTGAGTCTTTGCTATCATAATGACAGGAAATGTAGGCTACCTTCTTAAAGGGGCGGAGTTAACTTATGTGTAACTAAACTAATTCACAAAATGGTTCAACCCCAAATATAAAAAAAAAAAAACTAGAAAATGTTAGGGAAAGATAAACATGTATTCCATTACATGTGTAAAAAGACTATGTGTGTATGTGTGTTCATTCAGCGTAAATTATGTATTGTATGTGTGGAAATTGTATTGTTACACTGTGGACACAAAAGCCATATATTGATACGGATCCATAGATTACACAGCGAACACACAATTAGTTTGAACTAAAAAAAAGTGAGTCTATTTTACGTAAAGTTGGATATTTCCACACATTACTCAACTATTTTGAGTTAGGTGAACACTTGTGACAACAAATACAGTACATTCAAACTGAGATCTTTGAGTTGAATCAACTTGTAAAATAATAACTTTTGATTCATCTTTTGCCAATAGCCCTATCTGGACAGGATTATTTTCTTAGGGGGACGCCTGTGAAAAATATTTCACACTTCAACTCAGTGATAAAACTCTTGCGTCCAGAAAGTTTTTTGGCTTTCTCGGTCACATGACATCACGTTCAGTAGCTCCTCCATTTCCACTCGCTGTTGTGCTTACGTTTGATCTCTGTGGAAACGCGCGCCCAAAGTGTAATTACAGTGTGTGGCAGTGGACAAAAAGCTATTTAATTAAACGCGAGGTGATGAAAATCAGAGATGTGCGTCCGAACGGGACTAAAATTACCGGAGGACCACGAAGTTAAGCGAAAAACAGTAGATAATTTAGCCTGTAATTTTCTCAGAGGACGTCTGAGAAAAACACAGACATGGTCTTTACGCACGGAAATAAAATCACAGAGGACCCCCCCTAAAAGAGAAAATTACCCCAGACCCCCTGAGAAACTAATCCCGTCCGGATAGGGCTATTGTCCACTTCTTTTCAATTGGCTTTTGGAACAATCATACTGCATCAAACTTTTGCATACTGGGTGTACTCTTCAGTTTATGACACTCACCATCAGTGTGTAGTCATTCTTTTAATGCTACCTTAGGTAAATCTGTAGATCAGGGGTCGGCAATTAAGTTTGGCTGCGGGCCAGATACTTTCCAAGCCATTACGTGGCCACAAAAAAAAATCTATTTTGTAAAATGAAGTGTAATGGGATGGAGTGCTACAGACTAGTAGCTCTTCAGCCCAGAAGGTTGTTGAACCCAATTGCAGAGCAGCTGAATTTAAAGTAGGTGAACCCAAGAAGAAAGAAAAAAAATTAAGTAAATAAACACAACGCTCCTCACGCGGGATCAAACCTGTGTCGTCAGGGTTGCGGACCAATACGCTCCTGCTGCCCTGGCTAGTGAATTGGGACACAGCCGGGAAAAAAACGGCCTTATAAGGAGATAGGGAACAGAAAAACGGGCAGAAAAACAAGAACGGACAGAAACTAAAGTCACGCCGAGCCCAACAGAGAGACAGAATGTACAAAAGCTCACAGAGAAGCATTTTCTTATTTATTTTTTTCATTATCGTTCATTATAGTTCAAACAACCTCACAGGCCAGATGTTTCATGCTTGCGGGCCACATCTGGCCTGCAAGCCTCCTATTGCTAACCCCTGCTATAGATTGTATATTATGTTTAACTGCTTGGCCTCTGCGTTGTAGGCTGTAAGAACAAGCATCATTTTCTGAGCTGCTATAGAAACTCTGTGTTGGCTGTGTGCTCTATACTGTTCACTCTGTAGTGTTTTCTTTCTACATTTTGAAAGATATATTTTACTTGAATTAAGTAAAAAAAAAATACAAATCTATTTTGTTCACCTGACTATAAAGTCGAGTTTAAAAAGTCAAAGAAATACAATGATTGTACAAAGCAACGGATATAACAACGATCATCAATTAAATTTACTTACAATTTAAATGTTTTAAACTTAATTTACTCAACTAAGTAAATTGAACATATCCAGGCTTACAATGTCGGCCTAGTTTTAGTACTGTTAGACTGGAAACCTCGTTGGTGATCTACAGAACTCTGGTCTGATGTTCATGTAAAACCTAAACCGCACACAGAAAGAGTTCAGAAAGGGAAACTTGCATCAGTGAAGATGTTGAACCCCAGCAAGATCAACGCTTCACAACTTCCTGCCCTGAAAACAGACAAAAA
This sequence comes from Astyanax mexicanus, assembly GCF_023375975.1. Taxonomy (NCBI): domain Eukaryota; kingdom Metazoa; phylum Chordata; class Actinopteri; order Characiformes; family Acestrorhamphidae; genus Astyanax; species Astyanax mexicanus. The sequence continues at coordinate 42,306,728 of NC_064419.1, read as the reverse complement.
CACTCCTCACACAGAGAGATCTCCTGTACTTACCACACATCTCCTGCCCAGCAGATCCTGCACCTTCTCATTCTCCTGCAGACTCAGCAGAGCACTGGCCGCATTGTCCTGACTCTTATTCTTCGACCCTCGCTTCATCACCTCCCGTCCACTCGCTGACCCTCACACTCACCGACAGCAACACACTCACACTCACACACTCAGAGACTGAGAGGGTTAGGGGTTGTATAATCTCTCTGATACTCTGTGGCTGTGGAGGACAGCATTCAGCAGACCCCACACAACACAACACAGTTTCTCTTCCTACTTCTCTCATTTAACGCCACTGCACAATGGCTTCTCACAGGAAGTGGACGACCACAGTCTTTTTCTTCTTTTCTATTTTCAATCTCTCACTCACTCTAACTCAGCCGAGCACAAGTTTCACACCGCTCTTACACACTCCATCCTGCAGATAATAAAACCTAATATAATACTGGCTAGCTTAACATTCATACCAACATCTGTAACAGAATGATACAGTACAGAGCAGTGGAGGAGGATTACAGTGTAGAATTATACAGAGCAGAATGTTCCAAAATGTTACGACACGAAATGTTACAGAATGTTTCTGCACATTTTAATATGTTAACATATTGTTACAGAATGTTACAACAAAAAATGTTACAGAATGTTACTGTTCATTTTTAATACATTAACATAATGTTACAGAATGTTTCTGCACGTTTTAATATGTTAAAATAATGTTACAGAATGTTACAACACAAAATGTTACAGAATGTTACTGCACATTTTTAAAATGTTAACATAATGTTACAGAATTTTACAACACAAAATATTGCAGAATGTTACTGCAAAATTTGTATATGTTAACAAAATGTAACAAAATGTTACAACACAAAATATTCCAAAATGTTGCACAGACATTATAGGATGTTACAGCACGTAATGTTTTAGTGCTACAGAATGTTACAGAATATAACTGTGCAGAATGTTCCAAACACAATGTTTCATGTTTCAGCGCAATGATATAAAATGTTACAAAATATCATGTAGCAAAATGTAATCTTTAATAAATTACCTTCAGTGAATTATTATAGCAATATCTACTTTAATCCAAAAAATATTCCTCATATTTTCACATTTAAAGGAGCAAACATGATTTTTTTTTACTTTTCTTATTTTAAAAACATGAAATATGCTCATAACACATGTGCATTAGGTGCATTCAAATCCAGTTTGATGTACAGTATTGTGTACAGTATGATAAAGAGCGCCACTGCCTGGACCTCAGCTGTAATTACACCGTCATAGAGAGAGTCGGTCAGTGCCCTGTCAGGGCTCCACGTTGTCCAATAATGAGCTGTATATAGCTCTTTTTTTTTTTAATTATAGTACATGAAAGAGATGTTTCTTTCGAACAGGTCCATAAACTGGTTACAGTAAATCTGTAAAATACCCGGAACTGTTTGAGTGACAGACTTAATATGATGAATTAATTAATCTTTATTAATTGGAGTGCTGAATAAAGTAAAGCTACAGGTCATTATCAGAATACTGATTATGTCCTGAGGTTGATTTCTATTTTTTATTATATTTAAAAGACTCACCGTCACATTCTTGTTCATTTCTGTTTCTCCTGTCTGTCTCTGCGTTTTTCCTGCCCTCCTGTTTGTTTATATAACTTCCTAAGCACATGGCCCTCTCTGTGTTCTCCATCTCCACCCATGTCTTCAGTGCTCCCACCTGCATTCATTTGTAGCTCCGCCCCCTCATTACCTGTTCCCAGGTGTTTCCTGTTTCCTCCGTGTGTATTTAATCCCCTGTGTTTTCAGTTCTTGTATGTTGTCATGTCGGTTAGGTTGTAGGTTCTTTTTTTACTTTGTTTTCAATATTAGTGAATTCAGTGTTTCTCCTAGTTACCCATTTTGTTTATCCATCCTGTTTTTTGTTTATTTCTTTGTTTTATTTTCCAGCTTAATCTCCTTTTTATTTTCACTTTTCTTTCACTTTTTAGTGAAATATTTTGTAAACTTAAAGTGTAAAAGTGTAATTTTAGGGAAACAGTAATGTTATTTTATGCTTTATTCTGTTTATTGTTGTGGTAAAAGTCGGGTTTGCGCTCTGCAGGATTAGGCGACTGATTGTTGACTGTTGTCAGGGTTTTAATCAGTCAGTGGAGCTCCTGTATTAACTGCCACCATGATAGAAACATGCCAGATATTTACCTGAACACACCTCACTTCCAGACCACCACACCCATCAGTGTAGATTTATTCATAAACTCCATCGCTATTTTGATGGTGTGAAAATAGACTTTTGACAGGGTGCAAGATAGCAACGAGCATCGCAACATGCCTTGCACAGGGCTTATGATAGTGCCCTTGGTACAGTATTTTAATCTCAGTGTCTTCATGAGGGAGAGTCACCTGGAATCGTTTTCTCAGCATCTTGAAGGAGGGAGTTCCTGGAGGTGCTGAACAATAGTTGCTGCCTTTTCTTCATGCTGTGAAGCTCCAGCTCATCCCAATTAAATCACCTCAAATCACCCTCTCAGTTCATCAGGTTTGGATCAGGGGATTAACGTGGAGGATTTTTACCGTTTACTACGTAATTTCATGAGTGTCCCTTAATTGTTTTCATGTATTTAATATTAATCATGACTTTACTTTAATATTAATTTACAATGTAGAAGATGAATTAAATGAAGGGCTGTGGATGATTTGAAGGGTGGAAAAAACATGAGAAATTATCTTGATAAATATCTACACTCACCTTTATTAAACAAAAGACAGACCAAATTAGCTAATTATACATTTCCTTCCAAATTATTATGAATATGAATATATACTACATTAACATCCACACGTTGGCTAGACTTTAGGCACTTCAACAATCAAGTGGATTTATGAAAAATTATTTGTTAATGAAAGCTACAGTTTTACAGTAGCTTTACTTGGTCCACTATCAGTCCAACACATTTCTCTCCTGAAAAAAAAAAGCATACATATAAAATAAAAGTTGAACAACAGGAATGAAAAACATTGGAAAAAAAAAACATACAAATAACTAACCAAATCTATTCATCTGAATAATCTGTACATCATAAATTAAACTTTTACAGCAAACGTTTGTTCCACAAAGCCAGAAAATGTTGATACAAAATTGATAGTAAAACATCTTTACAGGAAACACATTTTAATATTTGGCAACACTTTGGTGGAAGGGTTCAATACTGACATCAAAAATTAAACATATACTGTAGGGATGCGCTGTAGAGATTTTGATATTGGAATCATATTAGTATCAGCAGATAACTGAGATAAAATGACAGAATTTCCTATCTATATTTATTAACATAATACAAGCTAATCTAAGACGTATTTAAATGACCTATTTTAGTATTTTTTATTTTATGCATTTCATTTACCTCGGATGATGGTGCTCAGAAACCAAATTGTGCAAAAATTGTATTTCAAAACATTACAAAAAAAACTGTTAGCTAAAGCATTTATCAATATTTTATGGAAAATCCAACCAAAAAAAATAACTTTTTGGGCACAGATAGATAGAAGTGATAATAAACTGTATAATACTACTCTTTATGTGTGTAAACGCCATCTTTGATTTTGAACTCTGTGTTGGTGAGGCATGCCTGAATTAGAACAAAAATCCAAATTCAAACCGAATGCAGCACTGTTCCTAATTTCATATCAGAGCCTTTACTTGCTTCTTATATTGCAAATATAATTAGATATCTGCAGTTATCTAATTCTTCAAGTAGTCATGTAAACAGAATACTCTGGTTTCTGGTTTCTCCGCTGCTCATTGAGCTCCATTGGCTACCAGTTGATGCTCGCATCAAATTCAAAGCTCTTACAATCGGTGATGACAAGGTGATGACAGAACAGGCTCCTTCCTACCTGCACTCACTCCTGAAGGCTTACGCTACCTCCCGGCCGCTGCGCTCCTCCAATGAACGTCGCCTCGCTTTGCCAAACATTCACACAAAGCAATCCAGACTGTTCTCATACAGAGTTCCCCAATGGTGGAACACACTACCTTCCACTTCCAGATCAGGAGAATCTCTCGCTATCTTTAAGAAACTCCTGAAGACAGAGCTCTTCAAAGAGCACTTACTCTCCTAACACCTCTAACTAACTACCTTCTACTACCAGATCAGGAGAATATCTCACTATCTTTAATAAACTCCTGAAGACAGAGCTCTTCAAAGAGCACTTACTCTCTTAACACCTCTAACACACTAACTACTTCTAACCTCATTTCCTTCTTCCTCTTCTCTACTCCTCTATCCCATTATTCCCCTTGACCTCCTTTTATCCCTATCCAAAGTTGTTTTTACCTTTAAACTTATTTTACATTGTACTTGACTATTGTAAGTCCCTTTGGACAAAAGCGTCTGCCAAATGTAATGTAATGTAATGTTTCTTAGAATGGGGTAAGATCTAAAAATCACATTAAAGGAGAACTCTGGTGTGAAGTTGACTTTGGTTGTAGTAAAACATGATAAAGAGGACTAACCTTATCCAGGCTCAAAGTAGCTCCATACCTCATTGGTAAAATCTGGAGAGCCCTGACATTTAAAGTGAGGCATTTAAAACTTTAAAAGTTCAGAAGAAGCTTTCTTCGCCTTCTCCTCTGTGTGGAGCTACTTTATGCCTGAATAATGGTGTAAAAAGGGATTTATCTTCAGGGGCAAAATATGCCCCATTAAAACACATTCTAGCCTCTTTGGACAAACTGCACAAAATTACTGTATCTCAGAAAGCTGCAGGAGAACGGAGGTGTGCTATTCATCAAGTTTAGTCCTCTTTATCATGTTTTACTACACCCAAAGTCAATTTCACACCGGAGTTCTCCTTTAAGAGCAGGATGTTAGCTCAGTGACAGTATTACTCAGTGCATATAAACTCTGTAAACTCATAACCAGAGTATTCTGGGATTTCTTATTCTGGGTCACATCTTATTCTGTCAGTTTATTAGCTGGCTGCAAATCAATTAGTTTACTACTTTACTAATGTTCTGCAGTAATTAGATTATAAAGTGCATGTAAACACTAGTCACTATTTGATTATCGGCATGAAAAATAATTATAACAATTATTCCAATAAGAGCATCCATACTATAGTGTTTAGCATTTTAACAGTGATGACAGAGACTTTCAAAATAAAATCAAACAGCAGGAAGTAATACCTTCATCAGTCACAGGCCTGACACACATGTACAGCATATTGTTAAATAAGCCCTTCAAATAAAGTGTTACCCAATATAACCTGTAATACAGTCAGAGTTCGTCCTCTTGTTGGAAAGAAAGCTTACATGGAACATAAATTACTGAACCAAAACAAAGAGTACAGATTAAAAACGTACACCGGGGCCAAGCATCTAAACAAAAATAATCTAAATTGGAACTGACACCACAAGAACGGGACAGAAATAGTGCTTTATCGTGCGCTGAGTAATGAAAATAGTGTAACTTCTGTTTCCTCTTCAAAACAAGTTCTGTAAATCCTTTAGATTTCCTGCACTGCAGTAACATCAACCCTCGTTAACTTTTCCAAAACTTCTGTAGCCTTTCTTACACTACACACATTCTTCAAATCCCTATTTTACATTTACAAGATGTAGAAGTAAAAAAAAACGCTTCTTATATAAATATTACTCATTCCTTCTATTTCTTTGAACATGCACCATCTTCTGAACTCACCCAGAGAGAGCAAGACCAATTGTGCTCCCCCAGGGCTCCGGCAGCTGATGGCAATCTGCATGATCGGGATTCGAATTAAAGATCTCCCGATCATAGTGGTGCCACACGTCACAATTATTATTACCACTCATTGCACTCATTGTCAATCATTGTGGGCAGTAATAATGTCTTTTATTATGACCTATTACTGCTATTCACTGGCAAAAATAGAAATGCTATCCCACGACTTTTGGAATGTCAGTGTATTGAATATTTCTTTTTTTATCTTATAGTTTTAGGAATGTGAATGCATGACACTGTAAATATACTGACCAGATTTGACAGAGATATTCCATATGTTACAAAAGTTCATGCAATGTAATGTCACTGTCATACCAAAATCTTGTAAATTAATTTTAAGAATTTTTTTCTTTTTAATATTTAAATATTTAAATCCAACATGACTTAATTTGAATAATTTATGATTAATAATAATATTATGTAAAAGGTTTATACCTGTTTCTATTTTTGTAAAATAACCAGGATGGTATAACAGATTTGGTGTAACAGTGACAGCATGCTAAAATCTAAGAAAAATGTAATGTAAAAAATACATAAATAAAAACATAGATGGCTTCTCATCCCTATGTAACTAATGTATCTCATGTATCAACAGTTTGCGAGGATATACAGATTAACAGTAACCAATTCACTTCTTTGGCAATGCAGTTAAAACACATCTACAGTATAACCATGGGGACATATTGCTGAAGTATGTACAGCTACATACTGTTATGATTTATATAAAATTAATAAAGATGTATAAAATTGGTCCCATAGCTGTACAGCCTGTACACTGTATCTTCAGTGTATCAGATCATTTAGGCTGCTGATCCACTGCAGGGCCAGACAGTGTTTCCACATAAACACGGTTCAGCATGAAGCACTTATAAACTGGGCTGCTCTTGTTTTTTTTAGTAGGATTAGTTACTTGAGGGCCACAGAAATGTTAGGTGGGAGGGTTTAATGATGTTTGGATCCTCTGATTGGCTAGTTAGGCTTTGGTAAAGCTGCTGGAGCCTGGTCGTTAGTGATGTTGGATGAGGCCTGTAGCTGTAATTCACCATTTCACATATCTACAGCGCATCGGTTAATTGAGCACTAAATACGATATAAAAGGTATGTACTAATTCTCTTAATCCAACATAAGTGTGTTTTGGGTGTAACATGCAATAAACCAACTTGTCATTCCCTTTAAGAGCCAGATGTGCTCTGACTTTGGCGCGTTCATATCTTAACAGCATGGTGCACCTATAGTAATCGACTCTGATGACTGACTGTTGTCTAGGTTTATTTCAGTCAGTGGAGCACCTGTGTTTTCCGCTGTCAAAATAGCAACACCCCAGAAATTTACCAAAAAAAAAAAACACCTCACTTCCAGACCAGTACGCCCATCAGTGTAGATATATTCCTAAACACTGTTTAATAGTGCAAGCCCAAGGTGTGAAAATAGACTGTTGACGGGGTGTACGATAGGAATGAGCATTGCGACACACCTTGCGATGCACCTTGCACAGGGTATACGATCGGTCTTATAGTCATTTTGCTGCATTTTGCAAGTTAGAATACGCATTTATAGGATTTTGCGACCAGACTCATCCAACAACATCAACTGTCTCAAAATTATTATGAGATGCTGTGCATTCATATTCCTGGTTTAGCAACACAGTTCATTAATATAAAAAATGTAACCGCTCCAGTGTGGAATGCCCTGCAGTAAAAAAGCAGCCATATAGAGCTACATCTTGTTCTCTCCACTAAAATGAAATGCATATAAATGCGATCTGCCATGAATAAAAATTAGATTTACAAAAATAATTTACAATTTACACATTTTCCACATTCAAAAGTAGGTTTTTGTACAAACCAGATAAATTATGGTTTTCTTTCAGTCATCAGGTCTGTGGCGGACAGTGTAAGTTAAGTACTGGATTCTGAACTAGAGGTGACACTCGTTCAAAAGAGTCTTTGCATGTCATGTCAAAGTAAACACTGCCTAAAATAAAAATAAAAAAAATGCAAAGCTCAAAATCATCAAGCTTCACATTACAGGGAGTGTGCTGCATTTTCTGTTGCTCTTCTTTATTTACAATCAGTGAAGCTTAGTGTCCTGACAAGCCTTTAGACTCGCCGGTGACCCACTCCAAGATGATGAAGCTAATGCTGGTGATCATGAAGATGAAGCCCAGAGCAGCAAACATCATCGCCTGAGAGAGACACAGAGAGAGAGAGTTAATATGTAATATGTCACAGAAGGGTTCCATAGGCCTATGGATAATATATTGTCCCAGAACTAACTGTGATAAATGATTTAATTGTCATTTAAGGCCATTCCATGCCACTGATATAATAATAACAGCATAATAATGCATTTATAACAACTTAAACAGCCACAAATAATAATATTCAACACTGAAATAGGAATATGAACATTTTAAATACCTAAATAAATAAAACTTACATTTCTAAACAGTCGACAAACAGCTGATTCACATTATTGGACTCACATTGCTAAATAAACACGATGGGGAATATCTAGGTCAGCTAAAATTTTTGAGGTCATGTCCATATATTATATAACAACCTGATAACACAATAATGTGAAAGGCATATACACTGATCAAGCGTAACATTATAACCACTTCTGTGTCTGATTTACGTGGGCCTAACGTTATGATTGCCATTTTAAATATTTGGGGATGTTCATTGATAGCAAGAATAGCAAGATGGCGGCGCGTGCACACGCTGCGGCTTCTCTCCCCCCCGAGGAAACAGCGTTTTCGTGTTTTTTGTCTCGTAAGTCGCAGTGTTTTTGTACGTCTTAGTCGTGCGTGCACGTCCTGAAACGCACCTACAGCCGTGAGTTTCTGCTTGGAGTCGGCAGAAACTCACTTTTGGAGTTAAACCGCGGACTCCGAGAAGAACTGCGAGTCTGCGGCGTGCTCCGGACACCCGCACCCCCACCGACCCCCACCGCTGCAGCTCGCCCACAATGGAAACGCCACAGGCGGCAGGCGAGAAGGCAGAAACGGGGTAAGCGTGGGGGTATCCGAGCGAGGCTAGCGGCTAGCCCACACAAGACAGCTATCCCCATCGTACTTTTGGCCAATGTACGCTCTCTGGACAATAAACTGGATTACATCCGCTTACTTCAGTCAACTCAGAAGACCATGAGAGACTGTTGTGTTTATGTTTTCACCGAAACCTGGCTCAACAACAGCGTCCCGGACCACGCCGTTCAGCTGGAGCGGCTAACATGCTATCGGGCGGACCGCGCGCTAGCTGACGGAGGTAAGAGCCGCGGCGGCGGGCTCTGTGTTTACATCAGCGATGCTTGGTGTCGGAACGTTGTTGTGGTCTGTAAACACTGCTCACCGGTAGTGGAACTGATGATTATCAAATGCCGTCCGTTCTATCTACCGAGAGATTTCTCCGCCGTGCTGATCGCTGCTGTTTACAGCCCTCCGACCTCCAACAACAGCGTGAGGAGTGAAGCACTGAATGAACTGTACCAGTACATCAGTGAACAGCAGACAGCGCACCCAGATGCTTTTCTCATTCTGGCTGGAGATTTCAACCATGCAGACCCAAAGAGTGTGTTTTCTGGACTTTTTAAACACATAGACTTTCCAACCAGGGGAAACAACATATTGGACCAGGTCTTTACTACACACAGAGGAGCCTACCGAGCCTCCCCCACCTGGGAGCCTCTGATCACCTCACCATTATGCTAATGCCAGCTTACAGACCACTGGTTAAAGTCACCAAACCAGTTCTTAAGCAGGTACGAGTATGGCCAGAGGGTTCCTCAGAGGCACTTCAGGACTGTTTCAGCACAACAGACTGGAATATGTTCAGAGAGGCTGCCACCCACAACAACTCCACAGACATTCAGGAGTACACAGAAACTGTCTCTGCCTACATCACCAAGTGCACTGATGATGTAACCGACCTCAAGACCGTCACTGTTCGAGCGAATCAGAAACCATGGCTGACAGGAGAGGTCCACAAGCTCCTGAAGGCTAGAAATGCAGCCTTCAGAACAGGTGACCAGGCAGGCCTGAGGTCAGCCAGGGCCAACCTGTCCCGCGGGATCAGGAAAGCTAAGAGGCTGTACTCAAAGAAGATTTCCCAACACTTCAGTGACAGCAGAGACACACAGAACCTGTGGCAGGGTATCCAGTCTATCACAGGCTATGAACCACATCCACAGACCTGCGACAGCGACACATCTCTGCTGAACGACCTGAATGGGTTCTTCGCAAGGTTCGAGCCACTCAACAACACACCCGCCCAGAAATCCATCCTTCCTCCTGGTGACCAGGTGCTGACGCTGTCCCCAGACAGTGTGAGGAGAGCATTCAGCAGGATCAATGCTGCACTTCACTGTGCAACTGGCTGTTAGACTTCCTGACTGGAAGACCACAGGCAGTGCGGGTTGGCAGCAGCACATCCAGCATCACCACACTGAACACAGGGGCTCCCCAAGGATGTGTGCTGAGCCCCCTTCTGTTCACTCTGCTGACCCACGATTGCACACCAGCACACACCTCCAACCTCTTCGTCAAGTTTGCGGATGACACGACGGTGGTGGGTCTCATCAGCAACAACGATGAGTCACACTACAGGAGCGAGGTGAGCCGCCTGGCCTCCTGGTGCAAACACAACAATCTCTCTCTGAACACAGAGAAGACCAAGGAGATTGTTGTGGACTTCAGGAGAACTCACACACTGCACACCCCTCTGTTCATCAACGGAACTGCTTTGGAGAGGGTGAGCAGCACCAAGTTCCTGGGTGTGCACGTCACAGAGGACCTCTCCTGGAGCACCAACTCAGCGTCACTGGCCAGGAAGGCAAATCAGCGTCTCTACTTTCTCCGCAAGCTGAGAAGAGCTGGAGCCCCCACCCCCATCATGACCACCTTCTATAGAGGGGCCATCGAGAGCATACTGACCAGCTGTTTCACCGTGTGGTACGGGGCCTGCACAGCATCCTGCCGCAGGACCCTCCAGCGCATCGTGAGAGCAGCTGAGAAGATTGTTGGCACCTCTCTCCCCTCCCTTCAGGACTTGTACAGCTCCCGCCTCACACGGAAAGCCCTCCGTCTGGCAGGAGATCCCTCTCACCCACTACACAGCTTCTTCATCCTGCTGCCATCAGGGAGGAGACTGCGGAGTCTCGGGGCGAGGACCAGCAGACTGCGAGACAGCCCCATCCATCAGGCTGTGAGGATGCTGAACTCTCTTCCAGCTCTACCCCCATCCCAATCCTGCCCCCAGCACACACTCACTCAGCATCCTGACCCCCCCACTAATAAAGTACTGAAACTCTGCACTACAATGCACAAAGTACTGGTCCCTTCCAAACGGACTTGCATTACACAACACCTGCACTACTGATATACTTGCACTGTCAATACACACTTTAATTCCACTTAATTAAACTGTGAACTTTAAGGACTTTTACGCACCCATTCACTTTACCAGCCTTAAGCTATATACCATATACCGTATTTGCACTACTGTTATTTACCATTTTTACTGTCATTCCATCTCAATCACCATCAATATTGCACTATTGTCTTACGTATGTTTATTGTGTCTTGCTGTATTGAACATATAGTGTCTCCCACTATTTTATATTATAATTATATATCTATTTTTACTTATTTACTTATATTTATATATCTATTCCTCCCCCACACCACTGCACCTTGTTTTTGTCTCATGTATGTCTATTTGTGTCCCTGCTGTATTGTACACATAGTGTCTCCCATTCTCCTTTATTATATCTATTATCTGTACTTGCTGTAATATTGGGAAGGAGAGTAACGTAATTTCAATTCTCTGTATGTCCTGTACATATCGTCGCTGTCCAATGAAAAACACTTATCTCCAAAACAGCAACTTCACAGGAGAGAGAAAAAACCTTCTAAACCTTTAATGGAAGTCAATGTAAAAAGAGATTATTTCAGGTCATTTTAAAGAGTTTTGATTGGTCCGATCAACACGAAATTTTGGCACAGTGTAAGGGACAGTTTGTCTGTTCAAATTACGTAGTAAACTAAAAATCGACAAAAATGGAGATAAGTGTTTTTCATAGGACAGCGACGATATGCAGTATTGACAAACAAACTACTTGACTTGACTTGACTTGATAACAGACTCACTTTTCAGATTAATGCTGATCACATCTGTAAAATTAGAGTCAGAGACTCTTTCTCCTTATTTAAATGTTATTATTTGAGGAATTTTAATGGCAGCAAACTTACGCCGGCCTTGGTTTACAGGTCACTTGTTGAGAGTGTTGTCAGTTTTAACGTTGTGTCTTGTGTGTATGGAAATCAAGTATATGTCAAGTGTATGTACATGAACAAGCTGACCCATATAGTTAATCAAGCCAATGAGATCATTGGAGCCAAACTGTTGTCACTACAGAACCTATAAAGCTGATCCATAACATATAAAATACACAATTCCAACACATATAGTATTTTTCGCACTATACTGCACACCGGATTATAAGGCACACTTTCAATAAACGTCTATTTTCTGGTCTATTTTCATACACTTTCATGCACTCCTGATTATTTTTAAAGCCAAACAAAAGTTAGATATTAATCTACACACATTTTTCTCCTGAAAACTGTTTATTTGGTTAAATATGCACTTCTGTTTTTTTACAATAAGCTATTGCCAAGGCAATATTAGCTATTAGCGGTTTGTCCCACGTAGCTTGTTTTAACACAGTAAACGTGAAGGCTACAGTCCAATATACTCACCTCTTAATGGCAAAAGAGCTAACTAGAGCTTAGCACTTGTAATGCTAATGCTGCTCCAGCAGTGCTAGCCAGGGTTAGGAGCAAGCAGCAGGCTACAGACCAATAACACTTACCTCTTAATGGCAAAAGAGCTAGTGCTCAGCACGGTTAGCAGGTAATGCTAATACTGCTCGTAACCATAGAACTAAACTATAATGCTGTATGTCAGCAGAGTGGCTTTACTGCTCTCTACAACCTGACTGTTAAAATTCATACATAAGGTGCACTGGTGATTTTTAGGAAAATTAAAGGATTTTAAGTGCACATTATAGTGCGAAAAATACGGTAATCTATATGTATTTTTTATCTTTTGTATTTATTTATTTATTTACTTGTTTGTGTTTACATCATTTAATGCATTTGACTGCCAAAGACAATTTTCCATAAAAATAAATTTAATAGACAAAGTTTTGTCTTATCTTGGTTGGTGTACGTTATATTATTGCTACGTTAATTTAAAAAGCTTCAGCAGCAAGTTGCGTGCAATATTTCTCAGTGCGGCATATTTACCATAATTTTGGGGGGAGATTTCATTGGCTCCTGCTCCTCAGGAACGATGCGAGTGTAGAATATTCCAGGCAGAATGAAGATGAGACTGGGAGCAGATGTGGCCCCTGGAAGCAAAACAATAGTCATCTTCTTTGCTTTAATTTCATTGCCATTATATATTTTCATGTGGCCTCAATATATTATATTGCTATACTCAATATATGGTCTTGTGGCCATTATATATTATCTTGTGGTCTCTGTGTATTATATTATGACCTTAAAATGTTATATTCTGGCCTTAATATACTATCATGTGGCCTCAGAATATTAGAATGATTATCATGGCCTCAATAAATTATTTTTCGGCTTTAATATACTACTGTGACAATATAATATACTACTGAGACATCAATATATTATATTGTGGCTTTAAATTATTATTCGGCCTTGATATATTACCTCACAGCCTCTATATTATCTTAGAACCTTAATATATTATCCCTTGTGGCCTCAAATTGTTATTGTGGCTGCAAAATATTATTTTATGGCCTGAATATATGATAACAGTGTTACTCTGTTTATTATAATTGTTGTTCTTAATGGAAACATAAGTTAATGCTTTTTGTTTGGGTAAGAAGAGTAACATAGACAGTGAAACGTATGTAGAGGAAACTTACCGATTACGCCGAAGATTTCTCGGATGTTGGGCACAAAGATGACGAGCAGGTTGACTAAGAAAAGGAGGCACAGAGCGATCAGGATATGACGAGCCCAGTGGAAAGGCTTATCAGGGAACAGCAGCTGCAGGACAGCACGGCGGATCTAAACACAGAGATCAGGAATTAATTCTCTAAATACTCTTCAGCCCACAGATCATCATCATCATCAAATTATCTGTTCTTCATCTAAAACATCTGTATTTTTGACTATAAGGGGCAGTGGATTATAAGGTGCACTACCAATGAACGTCTATTTTCTTGTCTATTTTCATGCATTTGGAGCACCGGGATTATAAGGCGCATTAAGCGACAGTAGTAAGAATGCTACATCGAAGTGAGCAGGGTGTCGCCATGTTTTCTTTCTAATAGGGAAGCTGGGGGAAAAGCGCCTAACTAAACAAATCTGTAATTCTTCATCTAATACACTTGCCCTCTGAACAGCGAAAGAGCTAGCGCTGTAGTTAGCGGCTAATGCTAATACTGCTGCACCCAGCCTTAGTGCTGGAGGAACTTCACTGACAACTCATCCTTATAACTCTGTACTTCAGCAGAGTGGCTTTACTGCTCCTTATTACCTAACTGGTAAATTTTATACATAAGGTGCTCTGGATTATAAGGCGCACTGTCGATTTAATGAAAACATTTATAGTCCGAGAAATTTGGCACTTTATTTTCCTGCTTGTGATTATTTAAACAACTTATATTTAAACAAAATAAACAGTAAAAACATCATAATGTCTTTTTTTAGACCTGGCAAGTATTTTTCTCCTCTGTAGTGGATTAATTTTGTTTCTGTTGCTAACTTGTAACCTCTAAGCTCTAATTTATTTCGTTAAGATGAAATTCATAACATTAATTTTAGAAATGTACAGTAATTGAAACCCTTTCAAACCACAGCTTTTATTTACATTTTCTACTTTTTTTTTACGTTATCTACGTTTTTCGAAGAAAGTAACTAGGAGTATATATTTATAATTCTGTATATAATTCTAGTCACAGAAAAATAACTTTTGTTGAGTCAATGTGTGTGTGTGTTTAATAAACTGAGAGCATCGTACTGGAAAGAGAACGACAGGAACAGTCAGAGTGACGGCGATCAGCACTGCCAGTCGCACGCACAGCATTAGTGTATCAGTCTTGCTGTAATTCTTCAGCAGCTCGTCCAACACGCCATCTGTAGAACAGATAACCAGACTATGAGTCTACTTACAGAGTTTATATACAGGTATTTATTATCTATTATCTTATCCTTTTCTTTCCCACATGCTAAACACATGCTTACCGTAGTAGGTGAGGTAGCCAAAGATTGCAGTCAGGAGATACATGACGAACATGGCCAGTATGGAGATGTTAGCAATGTTCTGCATTCGCTGCTTTGTTGGCCTGGTGTGGAAGAATTACACACACACAAAACATTAAAAACATCTAACATCAAACCATTATATTTGTATGGCATTCATATACTTACAAACACCTTTAATCCTTTAATCCTAAAGAAAATCCTTTAATTTTCTCAAAAATCGACAGTGCGCCTTATAATCTGGTGCGCCTCATGTATGAATTCTGGTTGTGCTTACTGACCCTGAACCAGTTTTATGTGGTACACAGCACTCATGTTGTGCCGAATTCCTCTCCCCTGCCAGGAAAAGCACCCTCTCTCGGGAGCTGAGGTAGTCTGCTGACATTGGTTTGTTTATTTTGACCAAACAGACTGAAAAAGAAAAATGTGGACTGCAACCTCTCCAGAGAGAGGGTGCTTTTCATGGTGGGGGTGCTTACTGTGCTTCAATATAATATTATGATGTGTGACAGCATTACGGCTACCATAGTCAGGAGCCTCGCAGAGGTGCTTAATGTGCCTTATAATCCGGTGTGCCTTATAGTCCAAAAAATACAGTAGTTAATAGCACCCAGAAGGAATCAACTGACAGGAATGAAACTTGGTGGGTAGTTAAGCCAGTGCTGCTTTTGTCAAATTCATGTGTGGAAGCACCGATAGCAAACCTTTTATGAACGCACATTCTGGAGGAGCAGGACAATGCTCATCCACATACTGCTGCTTTCTTAAGATCTTGCCTTGAAGACAGATACAGATACTATGATATGGTCAGCTGCATTACCAGACCTATGCATGCTTGAAAATATGTGTGATGCTTCTGAAGGCACTATCTACACCTCACCTCTACCACAGAATCTGTAGAAAGAGATGTGTGGGAATATTGGAGCTACATGGGATGGATTATCACAAAAAACCATTAGGAACTACTACAACTCAGTGCAGAGATGTGTAGCATGTTGCATTACACATGCATTATACATGCCACATTGTACGCACCACTTCTATATTTGTAGCTCAAAGAGCCTTATTTTAGTGATCTACAGCACACCGGTGTGCAGCTGAATTTAGGTTGTGTCGGTGTGTCCTTGGTATCATGAGGGCACGAAAAGAACACCTTGCACAGCTCGAAACGCACAAAAGGCATGCACTCTTAAATTAATCATGGGTGTGTTTTGAGTATAACGTAAAATAATCCAATCTGTGTGTCAGTTATCTTTCCCTTTAAGAGCCAGGTGAGCTCTGACTTTGGTGCGTTCATATCTTAACAGCGCTATGCTTTTGTGCAATCATTTATTTTACTTTAATCCTGGATATATGGAGATATTTGAAGTGCATTATTAGTATCATGACATTCTGGATCATTGACTTCTGTTACAAATCTGACAAATTTATTGTATTTTTTTTATAATATCTCAGTTAGGGGTGTGCCATATCTTATCATATACAATAATAAAATATCATTTTGTTGCAGTAGTGTATTGCTGAAATATTTTTTTAAATTCAGTATTTTGTCATATCGCCATGAGTATTTTTATCGCGAAAATACCATGAAATATTGTGATATTGTTTTAGGGCCATATCACCCACCCCTAGCCCATAGTGTTTAATCATTTATTGGTCCTGGTAAATTTGATCTTTCTTTCAAATAGCATTGCAAGCTGACACTTTCTTTTGGGTGCAACTATTTTTACAACTATTTCTTTGATGGTTAGTTTATATAATCATGTGTAAACTGTATGTATGTGTCCCAGAAATAAAGACTTACTTCTTGAGTTCTGTGTAGATGGGCAGAACCTCAGGGTGGCACACAAACGCGAAGGCCAGAATAGGAATGGTGTACGCAGCCTGCAACACATAAGATCATTTAGCATCATGTATTAATGTTCATCATAAAGCAGAACTACAGCTTCAGCGGGTAATCTCGCGTTTCATTAGTTTTGAATGCAGTATTTGTTTTAGATGTACTTCCCTAGTTTTGTAACTCATTGTAATTCATGGTGTAATTCAAGAACTGATATGCCAAAAGTCATGGGACAATATGTACATAAATTGATCCTGAAGTGTTTCTGAGGGGATGGCTTGGAAATGCCCACACATTGGGAGGTATTATCTTGTGACTGAGGTTGTACACAGAATTATAGAGTGAGTTCAATCAAGGACTGATGGTGAGTGCCAGATGGATGGGACATTTTATTTCTGGTATTTAAAATTCCTCAATCCACAGTATCACATGTGTACAAGTGATATGTACTAGAAGGCATTAATTACCACCAACAGGGGACAGAGCAGTGGGTGGTAATGACCGTGACTGGTGGTGTCTGGCTAGAAAAGTCCAGACTAGTCCTGCATGATATTCAAAAAGTTTTACATTGCAAATGTTCTTTTTTCGACAATATATATTGCAATATTAAACAATGCAGGGCCCATGACGTCACCAGCCCTGCCCCCACCTTTGTGTTGTCTCGCGTCCAGACTGATCAAGAACTGAGTCAGCTGAATTCAGCTGTAACTGGAAATATCTGCGCAGAACTGTGCTTAACTGAGGTGCACAGCTTTCAACACATGCGTTTACAAGCACGTGTCCAACCATATGGATAAAGGCCATGCGGTTACCTCGTGTTTACTCCTACCCCCCATCGTGCTCCCCCTCATGCTTCTTGCGCAGGCAGCAGCAGCCTGTCACTTACACAGACACAGAGACAGCACTGTGTATCTACACTCTAAGAAATATAAGTACAGATTTGTACTTAAAAGAGTACAAAGTTTGTCGCTGGGGCTGTACCTTATATTAAGGTTCAAAAAAGTACCTTTCAGTGAAAGTACTTTTTTGTACCCATGGTTTTTGTGCCAGTATAGATTATAAAGATTATAAACATTGTCATCAACTAAAAATGGCTCAAAAACTTGATGATACAAAATTGTCTGGCTTTCAAATAAAAAATGTGCAATTTAAATATATACTGTTCATTAGTACAGTGATGCAGAATACTGAATGTACCTTTTGGCTGGTTAAATGGTACAAATCTGTACTTATTGCTGTTAGAAATGACTTTGTACTTCAGAGGGAACAAATCTGACCCTGTAAAGACCAATATTGTACCTTTGAGGGTACAATTATAAAGAATGTACCTTCAAGTACAAAAAAGTACTCATATCGTACCTCTGTTTTTTAGAGTGTACTTCTTGTGTCAAGAATCAAAACATTGCAACATGATGTGTTGGATTTAACTGACATTAAGTGACATTGCACGTCCTGCCATGTGACTATTGCGCATGCGCACATTGAGATGACGATGCTTAAACAAACCACAGACAGGGCAGAAATCACATCCACATTCAATGCATATCCCACAGGTGACTGCAGTTTATTTTAGCTTTTATAGGACAGAATACAAGCCCCATGTCCTGTGACATTTGGCATGTCTGTGTATATCTTTTCCATTGTGAGAGCTCTAGAAAAAATATGAAGTAAATACGACACATTCAAGTGTTTTTTTTCCTCTTATTACTGTACAGCTGGTTTGCTGTGATACACAGTAACAGCACTGTGACTTACCTGTGGTGTGAGGGTGATCAGTTTAGCTTCACAGGTGCCATTGCTTGAGATGTTTTCTGTAAAGTTGGAGGTGCCATTGATTGAGAAGTCTTCTGTAATGTTGTGCAGGTGGGCAGAGGAGTTTCCGCTCAGGAAGGGACACTCTGTGACAAACTTCTTATATATGACCTGTCGTTACAAGAAATCGATATAGATATAGATATGAATAGATTCACACATGTTAACACAATGTATTCTATACAATCTCTTCTGGACGAGGCTTGACTGCTGAATTTTACAAGCTACTGATTGTGTGCACGTTTTTTTACAACAAAACCCCATTGTGTCTATTAAGTTTCTAATATTTTTCACATCTGTGAAAAACATTTCACATGTTTCTCTCTTGCATCCGGACTGCAAATGAAAAAAACAGGAGGATCAGTGAGTTTTTTTTGGCTTTCTTGGTCACATGACTTTGCGTTCAGTAGCTCCTCCATTTCCACTCGCTGTTGTGTTTTCGTGGATCTCCGTAAATACGGGCGCCCAAATTGTAATTAAGGTGCGAGGCAGTGGACAAATAGCTATTTTATTAAAAGTGAGGAGACGAAACAGAGATGTGCGTCTGGACAGGACTAAAATTACCGGAGGATTAAATTTACCACGGAGTTCAGTGAAAAACGGTAGATAATTCAGTCTGTAACACATACATGGTCGTTCCGGACGGAAATAAAATCACAGAGGACCCCCCCATAAAAGAGAAAATTACCCCAGGACCCCCTGAGAAACTAATCCGAATAGGGCTTTATATGGTTACTGACTCAAATATATTGTAGAATGTATGTAAAATATTTAAGCCTCACAAAGGATGCACAGTAACGGAATACCCCTCTCAAGAGTACACATCTTAGCTCAGCACAGAGAGTATCAGCTAAAAGGAAATTCTCACAGTGATTTAAATGTGTCTTATCCAACAATTAAAGCACATTTCATCTTTAGAGAGAATGCTTAACATTGCAGAAGTTTACATGGTAAGGTTAATGTGGCGATTGCGATCAGGCGATCGTAATTAAAAGACTGGGAGATATTGTTACTGGCTCCAAAAACAATGATATGTCCAGTCTAAACCAAAGGACAGCTGATAATATTCAAATGGAGTTATTATTTATTTGTTTGTCATTTTTAACAAAACTTGTCAGATGTTCTAAACAATTTGTCACAGTTTGTTTTGAAGATTTAAGGTTGTGTGATGTGATACATATGCATATATCGGTCATTTGCGTGTGTAGGACAGAAATAGACTCACCGCTATCAGGAAGAACACCATACAGGAGAGAGAGAAGCCGCTGGTGTAGCCGAGATAACCTGAAAAGGGTTTTATATAGCAGCTATTAGTCTCTTTTGCAGTATCAGAATTTATGCATTACATGTATAGTCCTTATATAATGATGAGCTACTGCTAGGCTTTAGAACATCTCTATGTGTAAAAGTCTTTGAAAGTGGTGACATGAGTGACGTGACAATGAAAAAAAAAGGGAAAGATAAAAGGGATGGATGTACCAAGCTGTCGCATGAGGGCGAGGGGTAAGATCACACAGACACTGACGATCATGATGAGAAACTTTCCTTCTAGATACCATTCCCTAATGAAACACAACAACAGAGTAATGAGTGAATGAAAACATATAGAAAGCATATTAATGTATATGATGCACCTGGGTGATATTAACCATCTGGGATCCACAATCTCACACGCCATCTTAGTATTTATATCCATCTCTTAAATATAATATAGAGCAGAAATATAGTTAAAAACTTTTCTGAATCTTTAGAATCTGCTTTTTCTAGAGCATCTATTTGTGTGATTATATGCGACACATGCTGAAAATTAGTAGGCATCATTGGGCACCCAGTTCACATAGAGGAAAGCGCTGGATCCCCAGCTCTGATTCTGCTTGTACTGTCCAGCATCACTTTCGAGGGAGTGATATGGGGAGAGAGCACCATCTACTGTGGCCAAGTGTTCTCTCTCAGACTCTGGCTGCTGATTCCAAGCAGCATGATTGGGGATTCAAAGCAGCATTCCTCAAACTATACTGAGAGCATCTTTTTAAATGATTTAATTGTATTTGTTTGATATTATATTGTTATTACATCAGTGTAATAAAATAGGGTGTTGAAATGACTACAATAAAGTTTATCACAATTATATATCAATATATATAATTATGACAGCCCTACAAGCAAATTTGTGGACACCAGAGGGGTTAACCAGAGTCCAGAGACCTGTTTTCCTTACCCAGAGCTGTCCTCTTGACCCAGTAGACCGATTATAACAGCGGGCAGCTCAATCTTCACAATATACAAGTAGCTTGACATAGCTGTAAGACAAAAAGATAAAAAAAAATATGAATACTTCACATACAAAAGCTGTTTAAAACATACTGCTATGATTCATCTGGATTGCTGTTTTTTTTGCTTTGCAACAGAACTCTTACCTCCGATGTTATGAATGGTTATAATCAGGCCTGCTACCACCTTCCCCGGCTGCCCAAATGCCCGATAACCCAGCTGCTCATATGCTCGAATTCCTACCATCAACAGAAATATAAATTAAACAAAAGCAAGAGCAGTAAGAGGTCTCCAACTCTGATTCTGAAGAGCTACCATCCTCCATCCTAAAACACCTAAAAACACGCCCCATTCAACTGAAAAACCCTCTCCTAGAGGCAGGAATCAGAGGGATCAGGTGGGATTGGTTAGTGCTGTAGGGAAGGTCTGCTGGAAGATACTGTATCTTATTAGAAGCAGGGTTGGAGATCTCTGGTAAAAAGCATGATATCAGATGATAAATTCATAAATATGAGACAGCAGACACTTACCCACTACTCCTGCACTCTTCAGCAGCAGGTGAATAGAGTAGGCCGACAGAACGGCAATGAAGGTCAGCAAAAACCTAAAACACAATAATATATTTATATGTATATTTATATGTATTACACAAATAGAGATCTATTTTAAGCATTTGTTTCTTTTATCGTTGATGATTGTGGCTTACAGCCAATGAAAACCCAAACATTAGTGCCTCAGAAAATTAGAATATTATATAAGATCAATTGATACTTTTGGATGCAGTGTGCCAAGTCCTGAAAATGAAATCCACATTTCCATTAAGTTAGTCAGCAAAGGGAAGCAGGAAGTGCTGAAAGATTTTGTGGGAAAACTCTGCACTGACTTTAGACTTGATAATAAAACACAGTGGATCAACACCAGCAGATGACATGTCTCTCCAAACCATCACTGATTGGTGGAAACTTCACACTAGACCTCGAACAGTTTGGACTGTGTGTCTCTCCGCTCTTCCTCCAGACTCTGATTCCTTGATTTACAAATGAAATGTAAAATTTACTGATGATCAGTGATGGTTTGGAGAGACATGTCATCTGCTGGTGTTAGTCCACCACAAAACATTTCAAGTTTACACAATACAGCACAACAATCAGTATTCTATCAATATCAGTGTTTTCTTTCTGCTCATTCAGTAGAACTAAAACCCTTCACTCAGACTCACAATATTATTAACAATATTATCAATATTATTAACAGTAAAAATATATATTTTATAATTTTTATTATTGTTTTTATAAGATAATATTAATAATGTTTGTTCAGTTTTATTGTTTAATATAATAAATACTCAGAAATAAAATAAGGAACAACAAAAACAACAGTCATAATAATAATAGTAGTAGTTTTGTAATAGAGTCTGTGTTTGGTGAAATCTGCCTTTGCTCTCCGGGATCATGGTGTTTCTCAGTAACTAAAGCATAAACTGAGGGATATAAACCTGCTCAGTAATCCCATTAGCTAACATTAGCTGTGAGCTCATCTCCTTCCTGGATTAAACCCTGGGATTTTATCTGACACAGCACCGCCCCCTGCTGGCACCCGGCAGCACCTTTCCTTACACTACACTGTTCTGTAATAATGTTAATATAATATGTTACATAATTATATATAACACATGATTACATTCAAAATAGAGCTTTCTGTATTAGTCCTTACTGTCCAAAAGCAGCCTAATTACATTTGTGAATGGACGACATATACATTATACTAGTGCCTATAATATCTCCAAAAATTAAAATATCATTGAAATGTTACTTTATTAAGTAATTCAGTTTAAAATGTGCAACTCATATTATTATATAGATGTATTACACACAGAGTGATCTATTTTAAGCATTTATTTATTTTTTGTTGATGATTATGGCTTACAGCCAATGAAAACCCAAAAATCAGTGCCCCAGAAAATCAGAATATTATATAAGATCAATTGGTGCTTTTGGCAGTGTGGGCAGCGTGCCAAGTCTCCAAGTATCCGCATCTCCATAGAAGTTGTCAGCAGACTT
The DNA here is from genome assembly GCF_023375975.1 of Astyanax mexicanus. NCBI lineage: Eukaryota > Metazoa > Chordata > Actinopteri > Characiformes > Acestrorhamphidae > Astyanax > Astyanax mexicanus. The sequence goes on along the minus strand of NC_064419.1, from coordinate 42,283,649 downwards.
TACTGACTTAAGACTTGATAATAAAACACAGTGGATCAACACCAGCAGATGACAGACATGTCTCTCCAAACCATCACTGATCATCAGTAAATTTTACATTTCATTTGTAAATCAAGGGAGCAGAGTCTGGAGGAAGAGTGGAGAGACACACAGTCCAAACTGCTTGAGGTCTAGTGTGAAGTTTCCACCAATCAGTGATGGTTTGGAGAGACATGTCATCTGCTGGTGTTGATCCACTGTGTTTTATTATTCCCGCAAAATCTTACAGCACTTCATGCTTCCCTCTGCTGACAACTTTTATAAAGGTGTGGATTTCATTTTCCAGCTTGGCACACTGCCCACACTGCCAAAAGTACCAATTGGTCTATTATATAATATTCAAATAGATACTGATACTGAAAGATACTGATTTTTTGGGGGTTTTCATTGATTGTAAGCCATTATCATCAACAATAAAAGTAGTAAACACTTAAAATAGGTCACTTTGTGTGTTATACATCTATATAATATATGAGTTTCACATTTTAAACTGAATTACTGAAATAAAGTAACTTTTCAAAGATATTTAATTTTTTGATGCACTAGTATATGCATACACACAATACAGAAACAAACACATGGGTGTTGTGTAAGACTTGACCTCAAAAACATACACTCTGCGTGTCAACAAACACACACGTGTGTCAAGATATCAAGCTGTTCCTGTGTGTACACGGCAACGCAAACACTGTACACACACTGCATCATCAACCATCAATAAAAGTGCTGTTTCTGGGTGTGTGCTCTACACAACACATTTCTTCTGGTCTAGTTTTGCCACGTAATCTGATCTTACGTGACCCCACAGTATTATTAAAGACAGGAACTGAAGTACTGAAGGCTGATTAATAATAGCCCACAGGCAACAAAAAAGCTCTTTACTGTCGGAGTAAAATTCCTCTGTAGAAACATATCGTAAATATTTAATTTCTCGTTATTAGACGTAATACACATTACATACACACACACACAGACTTTACGGTGTGTAAGATGGCCTGAGATGACATATAAACCGCCTGCATGCTCTTTCAAGCCAAAAATACATAAAAACTCGAATTCTCTGCCTCACTCAAGGATTCAAGGAGATTTTATTGTCATTCGCATCACATGTGGTACATGAGGTGGAACGAAATTGTGATCTCACGATCCAGTTTTACACCCAAAGAGCTGTTATTAATAGATATATAGATAAAAAAAGAATACAATAAAAGAAATAGAATATACAAAATAGATAGATAAATATCCCAAGAATAAAAAAAATAAATAGAGAGTAGAAGGTTCAGCAACATGAAGTCCAGAGTGCAAGTGTGCTATAGCAGCATGATAATGTGAATTAGAGCAGTGGAGATAAAGTGTCTCAGTGCAAGTAAAGTGACCATGTTGGTAAACAGTAAACAGTAATTTGTCCTTGGTGTCAGTGCAGTGTGTTGTTAAGTGGAGTTTAAGAGTCTTACAGCTTCCGGAATGAAGCTGTTTCTGAGTCTTGTTGTTTTGCACTTAATGCTCCGCAGCCTCCGGCCTGAGGGGAGTGGGACAAAAAGTGCATGTGCTGGGTGGGTGGGATCCTTCCTGATGCAGGTGGCCCTTTTCCTGCACCTGGAGGTGTAACTCTCACATACTCTAACATTTTTTAGATTTTTTTAAGTTTTGGAGGCTTCTGAAAGTACACTCTGAGCTAAAAATAAAAGCAGCTCCACTCTAAACATCACCATTCTTTCACCCTATTGGGAACTGAAATGCTTGAAACAAACTAAGCAGAAAAGTCATGCCCACCGAGAGTACTCCAGCTCTCAGGACTTTGCATACACTTTGTGTTTATGGCATCCTGGCAATGACTGCTGGAGCTGCGTCACAAAGCCTCGGCTGCATTTCTCCACTGCTAGGTCATAGAAGGCTGTTCCAAAATAAAGGACTCTTCAGTACTAAAGTTCTAAAGGACTATTTAGTATCCTTAAGTACTAAAATGCTGTATCTGGATCTACTGGAGTATTATTTTTACTTCACTACTGTACTTAAGTACTGAAATGCTGTATGTGTATCTACTGGAGTATTATTTTACTTCACTACTGTACTTAAGTACTAAAATGCTGAATCTGTATCTACTGGAGTATTAATTTTGCTTCACTACTGTACTTAATTACTAAAATGCTGTATCTGTATCTACTGTAGTGTTATTTTTACTTCACCACTGTACTTTAGTATTAAAACTGTATCTGTATCTACTGGAGTATTAATTTTACTTCATTACTGTACTTAAGTACTAAAATGCTGTATCTGTATCTACTGTAGTGTTATTTTTACTTCACTACTGTACTTAAGTACTAAAATGCTGTATCTGTGTCTACTGTAGTGTTATTTTTACTTCACTACTGTACTTATGTACTAAAATGCTGTATCTGTATCTACTGGAGTATTAATTTTACTTCATTACTGTACTTAAGTAGTGGATGAATTTAATATCTTTACTCTGATAAATTGTTTATGAGCAATTGTTATACATTACAATTATAGAAATGTTATGAATCATTCTAAACCCACATTATCAGTAAAGCTGGAGCAGTAGATGCTCTGCACTGTCACCGGGTTTGATGAAGCTGCTTTCTGTAATAACTACACTAATAACACAGTACTGTACTTTCAGTACTTCACTACTACATTTTCAGCCTCTCATCATATATCATTATTTGGGCTTCAGCACAGTCATCTGTACAGTTAACATTTCTGAAAGTCCCTCCTGCATGGAGAGAGGGCTAGACTTTAATGGTCAAAGCACGTCACGCTAAAGTTTAAAGCTTTAGTACTTTATATGACCCTGTACACCTGCTACAGCATGCCGTTTACTGCCGCGCGGAGCTGTGTGTGTGTGTTCAGTGTGGAAGCAGCTGCATTCAGACCTGACTGTTTTTACACACGGCGAGTGTTTCTTTATGTTCAACTTCAAATCACAACTCTAAACTGAAGTAATACAGAAACTAGCTCTGACTGCGCTTCATTTTGGAAGGGATAAAAGTACGAAAAAAGCAATATTAGCATGCTTTGCATTAGCATCCATTGTATTTCTGCAATAAACTACAGTAATTACCAGCACATGCTGCTTACAGTCCTCACTGATAACAATCTGTATCAATAGTGATGCTAATCTATCATTATAGTACACAGACCAATACAGTGCACAGTGTAAAGAGTGATGTTGTGATGATGACTTACAGAAACAGGACGATGCCAGTGTTGGACATAGCGTAGGCCAATCCCAGAATGCCACTGCCCATGATGGCATTGCTGAGATTGAAGATGGACATCCCGAAAGAGGTCTTCCCCTCAAACTGTGAAACAGATAACACGAATCACTATATTAAAACAAATACAAAACAAAATCTTTCAAATCATCACTATAATGCAAACTTTAATGTCTCTAACAGCATTAAATATAGCTAGCAAATTATTCAGCGTCGTCTCAGACTGAATTAATCTAGCACATTTTTTCTAGTCCTCCTGATGCAGCTGATCAGAAAAGTTCAGAAGTTTCTGATGTTCAATTCTTTCCTTTCGTACTTGAGCAACAAAACGAATGTATGTTTTATTTTATTACCCCATCAGATGGCATTATGTGTCTGCATGTCTGGAACATCACACTTCCATCAGAAAGGCATTCAAATACCATAGCAACACCTTAGCAACCACTAAATAACACCTTAGCAACCAACCAATCATGTCACAGCAACACTGCTGAGCTGCTCAGCTGCCCACTCTTTCTGCATACAGATTCTGCAGTAACTGCACTCTCTAATTTAAAATACACCTGTATTTATATTTACACATGGCAATGCATTTTGAGTATCAGAAAAACATCTGGATCCAAGCCACATAAAAATGCAAGTGTAAACACACCAAAACTAGGGATACTAGGGATGCACAATGATATTGAAATTGTATCGGTATTGGCTGATAATTGCTTCTTCTTTTTTTAGTCTTCGACATCGGCTGATGTCTAGATATTTCAAACCAATAGTTGCTCAAGTATTTATTGTTACACAGTACTACAACAGGTTAAATCTGCCTGTTTTATTTAAACTGTTTATATTTAATAGGACAATAAATTTAAAAACTAATTTCTTAGCAGATGCCTTTCATTTTACTGTTTGCATAAATTTCTTTAAAAGCTAAAATGCATGGAACATAAATGTTTCATTTGTTTCTAATGTTGTATCAGGGGTGTATGGTCTCTCTGTAAGTTTGTACATCGGCAGATATATACATGTACCCCAAATCAGCCCCAAACTCCGACATTAGTGCATCCATAACAGATACAAATCTATTATAACAATACAAATACATCCATCTATCCATCTAAGATGCATTTAACAACCAAAACTTCTCCCAGTACAACTAAAACTCCTCCCAGGACAACCTAAAGAGACCAGTAATAAGTGCTGTGAAAAAGAACGGGTTGGATTTTAGATTTCATTCGAACCGGATACACATTTGACTACAAAGTGCACAATCAGATACACATAATACTAATGAAGTGAAGTGTTCAGGTGTGAACTGGGTTTGTGGGATCTGGTGATGTAATACGTACATCTGTAAACTGTGTTTCTCCAGAGGCGTCAGTCTTCTGGGGCAGAAACTGGTCTCTCTCTGCCATGCTCTCTAGAGAATCAAATCTATTATACATAAAGAAAGATAATGAGAATGAATAGGACAGATTTCTGCATCAGTACTGTATGACTGTAAACTGCAGACACAGTCTTAGTAATTAAACAAAAAAGCGTGTTTATCGTTCCATATTGTCAGACTATAAGGCACACTTAAAACCCTTTAATTTTCCCAAAAATCGACAGTGCCCCATATAATCCAGTGCACCTTATGTATAAATTTTACCAATAAAGTATTAGGGAGCAGTAAAGCCACTCTGCTCAAGTACAGCATTATAAGGGTGAGTTTTCAGTGATTTTTTTCCAGCACTAAGGCCGGGTGCAGCAGCATTAGCACTAGCTGCTAACCACAGCCCTAGTTCTATCGCCGTTTTAGGGGTGAACATATTGGACTGTAGTCTGCACATTTACTGTGTTAAAACAAGCTACATGAGACAAACCGCTAACTAATAGCGCCCTGGGTTACAAGAACACTCAGGGTTCCTCATTTTGCGGCTATCTGGCAGGATTACATATTTACTTTAGCAGCTAATGCTAATGCTGCTGCACCCAGCCTTAGTGTTGGAGAAACTACAATAAAAACTCACCCTTAGACAAAATATTTGCAATTTAAGCTTACTGTAAATAAATGGAAGCACTTTTCTCACCCAAATAAACAGGTTTCAAGAGAGAAATCTGAGTAGATTGACATTCAGCGCTCACTTGACTTTAAAAGAAAATGTTTTGTCTAGAATTACATTTTTGTTTACCAGATGTTCATTGATAGTGTGCTTTATAATCTGGTGTGCTTTAAAGTCTGAAAAATAAGGTAGATATTTTTGGGACTGTATATAAAACAAAAGCTGTGGTGATCGGACCTACAAATTAGTAGTTAATTCAATTTGTTTTTTATCTTCATGAGAAACCAGTATCAAAAATACCGATGTGAAAAACAATTCTTCTAACTAAACACCATTTATCTATTTTAATTGAGGTATTAATCATATTAATTATTATATTTTTTATTCCTAAAGACACATAATAAAATAACTTACAATAATGAAGAAAATAACTAAAAATACTGACATATGGATATTTGTTGGGGGGTAAATGATGCTGTAAACGACTTAAAATGCATTTAAATGTAATTAAATCAACCTATTGTACAAATCTGCATGTGAAATGTATGAATACTGTAGATGACTACAATTAGAACTGCTCTGTGTGTTTCAGGCCAGAGCATTTCATTTATCAGTAAAGGAAATCTCAAACCCGCAGCAGAAACATTTGACCTTTTGCGGAGAACAAATTACTGTGTGAAAAAAAGTACTGTGTGTTAGAACTGACATGTGATCAGGTAACAGGTTCAACCACAGGACACTTTTAATGGGAGGAAGATCTTATCTTTAACACCATCTAAGAGTAAACAGGTAGCAGAGCTTTTTATATATCTGTGCTGGGATTTTGTAGCAAAACATGGAACATGAGACGTACCCCTCCATAGATTTTGAGGTGGTGGGCTCATGGTGACCGTTAGCCATCTTCTGAAGCTCCATACTGGCCTACTGAGTGGAGGTGCTGTCTCTAAATGAGCTTAGAAAACAGAACCTGAAACACAAAACATAAAACAAAGCATTTTAATTATTAGTGTAACTTTTTACATTTACTATTCATCACAGATGTAATAAGTACAGGTACATGTATTTAGAATCACACGTCACACTAGTTTGGTCACGGTTTGGTGAACACAGAAGCAAGAACAATACAAAGTCCATATTATTAGGGTAAATAGGGTAATTTCACAAGCCTCTTTGCCACCCAGAGACCTTAAACAGTAGCTGTTCGAAAGCCTCTGACTAGGGAGTACAGTGGCTTAGTGGTCAGCATGTTTGCCTTCCGGATTGGGGTCTTTGGTTCAAGTCCCTCACTGAGTAGAGTTTCTCCTCATGTCCATGTGGGTCCAAAAACATGGCGATTAAGTACATTTGATACTCTAAACTGTCCTGGTCCTGATGTGTGTGAATGACTGTATGCCCAGATATGGATTTCTCCAGGTGGATGGTACACTATGCACGATGACACCTCTTACCAGTGTGTGTGTGGGTGAGTGCTTAGTGTGAATGTTTGTGTGCAGAATGTGACTATGAAGTGTCCTTGGGTGCCTAGAAAAGTGAAATAATAACTATAATAAACTACAGTATAAACCCTTAAAAAACCTTATATAAGTATATAACTATATAAGTTTTAAATAATAATAATAACAAAATATTTCTGCAATATTCTGGTTTTAACGTCTTAAGTCAGGTCATGAAATAATGGTGTACTGCACAAGAGCAATACATCTGTGTTTTTAGGCCACGTTTACAGACGTTTACCAGGTTTAAGTCATTCAAATCTGATGTGGCTCAGATCAGATTTTTTCATGGCTGTGTGAACGTGCCAAATCTGATTTTTTTTTTTTTTCAAATCAGATTGGAGTCACTTCTATATGTGGTCCTAAATCAGATACGTATCCGAATTATGGACATGTGACATGAATGTGAACGGTCAAATTGGAATTAATGCTTTTTTTAATGCGTTTTTGCTTTTACAAATGCCTTTTTTCACCTCCTCGGTCTGAGCATGAACTTCAGACCAGCTGTTTACTGTTTCTCCACTCCAGCAAAAATATGTGAATGGGAACTGTCAATATAGACAAATCCGATCTGAGCACAAAATCGGATTTGAGCAATGTGGCTTGTAATGTGACTGTAGCTTTATCATTGAACATGCTAATATCTACACTTTCTTTACAGCTTAATTAAGTAACACAACATGCTATTTTAGTGCCTTAAGGGGGCATTATATGGCACTATATGGAAAGAAAATCATACCAAACCATGAGGTCCAAAGCGTGGTGTGAACTGAACTACAAATTCGTGTAACGTTACACCCCTATCATTATTTGAAGAGGTTTCAAACTTCACAGGAGAAGGGGACATACATTTATATAATTTGGCAAAAATATAGATATTTGTTTTTTTTTCGTGTATATTGATATACCCAATCAAACGATGAAAAAGATGTGTTAACCTTAAAGATATTTCTTTAAGCTGAATACAAAACACACAATGCTGCACTCTCTCTGTCTCTTTCACTTTCACACACACACACACGCACGCACACACATATGTACACACCTGTTTCCATTTACAGACACACACACACACACACACACACATGAATACATACAGTACTTACATAAATATACATGCATATATATACACACAGACAACAGCAGGCAGATTAGTGCACCGGCTCAGAGCTCATTCATAAAAACATGTAATAACCTCATGTAATGAGTGGAAGTGAGTGGGAATGAGTGGGAGTGAGTGGGAGTGAAGGGGAAAGCTGTTTAATTCAGTGGATCAGTGCAGACCTTCCATCACAATATATCAGAAAATATTTACCTGCTTTAAAGGTTTTATGAGCAAGAATTACAGGGAATCTCTGACACGCAGGATGTGCGCTGCTGTGTGCGTGACGTCATATTCCACACTGTCGATAAAGCAGTAAAACTCACAGTGTTGCGCAGGCAGTGGAAAACCCTGCGCTGATATAGAACAGATGTGGGTTTGTGGACAAGTTTTAGGTTTATTTTTCAATTTAAAAAAGTGCTTGTACTCTTTATTGTGTACAATACAGCACAAGTTTTAAAACTCAACAATCCAGTAAAAAAGAGATTGTATTAGTTTTGTTAGGCACAATTTTAGCATTGTGGTCTTAAATTCTGTCATCTTTATAAGATAATCGCCTCAAACGGCTGTCAATTAACAGCTGTGCCTTGTGATGAAACTGGCACTCATCAGGACCACCCCAGGAAAGGAAGAGCAAGAGTTCCCTCTGTTGTACAGGATAAGTTAATCAAAGTTACCAGCCTCAGAAACCACAAGTTAACCCTTTCATAACTGAATTTTATATATATTATATTGTTTATGCGATGCACACAAAAGAAAACTCTAATATACTAATATAAAATCTATATAAAATTGTAATTTATTTAACTGAATTATTTAACATTAAAAGCTTATTTTTCATACATCATCCCTAAACAGTGCAATAACATGTTATCTAAATCACATGAAATCTGTTCAAATTAGTTTATCTTATTTTGCTTCATTGGCTCTAGTGCTGCCATGTGCTAATGTCTGGGTTGCTGTTTTTTCCAGTTCAGTGGGCGGGGCTAAGCTGCTGTTCCGTTGGGTTGTAAACTTTTTCATTGGCTGGTTAATGGTCTATTCCGATGGACAACAGGTCTCAATTACTCAATTACTGTCATGTGACACAGAACATAGAAAAAAATATATATATATTATGTAATGTACGCAGGGTCTGAAAGGGTTAACATCTCCCCAGATGAGGACATCTAAATGCTTCACAGAGTATTTTTTGGTTTGTTTAACACTTTTAAGTTACTACATGATTCCTTATGTGTTCTTTATAGTCTGGATCACTTCAGTATTCATTTACATTGCATGCAGGAAAAAATACTTTTGACTGGTACTGTGTATAATATTATTGTTGCTATTATTGATAGTGGTTTTATTACCGGTACTTTTTTTTCTGATTTTACCCCATTTTCTCCCAATTTGGATGTCCAATTGTCCCACCCCTTCGTGCGTTCCCATCACCGATGACGCCCGTGACCTTCGGAGGATGCGGACGAGCACACGCCTCCTCCGACACGTGTGAAGTCAATCACCCCTTTTTTCGAGCTGCTGCAGATGAATCATTGCCTGAGCAGCTAGCGCGCTCGGAGGAAAGCACAGCGTCTAGGTTCCGATTCATCCGCTCACAGACGCCTCGTGCCACCCAGCGCCACCTTAAGTGTGATGGGGAGAGAGCGCCATCTACCCACCCCAGAGGGAGCAGGGCCAATTTTGCTCCCTCTAAGCACCGGCAGCTTGATGGCAAAGCTGCATGAGCGGAGGTTCGAACCTGTTTATTACCAGTACTTGTTATATTAAACTCTTATACCTCCACAGTTGATACACAGCTTTTTCAAGCATACAAAAAAGCTAAACCTAACCTAAAAACACTGAAACACTGATCACATGTACTGTAGTTCCCTTACTTATTCTACTTACTGTTACTGCTGGTGTTTCAGTCCTTAGCCATCTGTACAATACAACATATCATTTACATCTGACTGCTTCAGGGCCTACCACAAAATCCACACCACCACACCTCTCACCCTATAGAGAGGAAGCAGCTGGAACTCTCTGACAGCCTGCCAGTACTGACTCTTATCACCTTCGGAGCCGCATAAGGACTGATGATGAATGTACAGACACCAGGGTAAGCATGTAGGTCAGGAAACGCTTAGAGAGGCACAGACACGGTTAATCTGCTTTTGGCAAAACAGAAGCAGAGAAGCAGGGGAGCCTTCTCACGGCACAAGCTTCACACCAATACAATAAATTACTTTATTTTACAGTTACATAAAAAAACTCTACAGGCTGTTTCACTTCACTTTCAGAGATACTGACTTTACTGTAGATCTTTAGAAAATAGTAAAAAAAAAATGGGAGGAGAAATCTGGCACACCACCAGAAACTGCAACTCATGGTGGCATGTCTGGTTCTCATATGCAAAAATTATGAGTAAGAATATAAACAGAGAGAATAAACACAGCAAATCAACCAACTTTCCTTAGAGAGTGAGCTTTCCTCATAGTCAGATCCAGGTCAAGAGCTTAAATCAACAGCCAAAGAATTTACAAATTAAACCAAGGTAATATTAATGCTTAGAGTACATGGTTTATGTCTAATATCTATTTCTATTTATTTTTTATTTAATTTGGTTGATATGCACTGTGAACTGGAATAAATACAAACCTGATCAAACCATATTGCTAAAAACTAAGTTTTTCTAAATTCAAAATTTCTGTATCCTAAAATTCAATTCAATTTTATTTATATAGCAATTTATATTTTTACAACAAATGTTGTCACAAAGCAGCTTTACAGAGAAACAGGTCCAAGCCTCTTATGAGCAGCACCACAGTGATGCCAACAGTGGCAAGGAAAAACTCCCTCATACTAAGAGGAAGAAACCTTAGGAGGAACCAAGACTTAGTCAGAGGAGAACCCATCCCCCTCGGGTCGACCCTGACAGAAAAAAAACTACTATAACTATACTATTAACTATAGCACTATCCAGACGGGATTAGTTTCTCAGAAGGACTTTTTAAAAAAATTATATTTCAGACTTCTACTTAGTGATAAAACTTTTGCATACAAACTGCAATTGAAAAAACAGGAGGACCACGAGGTTTTTTGTCTTTCTCAGTCACATGACATCACGTTCAGTAGCTCCTCCATTTCCATTCTCTGTTGTGTTTACGTAGATCACCATGGAAAGTGTAATTACGGTGCGTGGCAGTGGACAAATATCTATTTTATTAAACGCGAGGTGGCGAAACTCTGGAAGGGACTAAAATTACCGGAAAAGTAGGTAATTCAGCCTATAATTTTCCCTGAGAAAACACATACCTGGTCGTTCTGGACAGGAATAAAATCACAGAAGACCCCCCATAAAAGAGAAAATGACCCTAGGACCCCCTTAAAAACGAATCCCGTTCAGATAGGGCTCTTGTTTTTTTTTCACCTTGATACTTCATAGATATCAATCCAATCATTTTGGGTACTACTAGATGTTGAATTTACTACAAAGTTTTATCCATGTTTTTTATCCATATGTTGGCCCCACATATGGATGTAAGTGATGGGCCCCATCTGGGTTCAACACTGTACATTGGGGCCTAGAAGGGACCCATGTGAGATTAAGTTTGGATTGTAACAAGGGGCCTATTCAAATTCAAAAGTCTAACTGGGTGAAGTGTAATAACATATGTACAAACCCACTCAGTGCTCATGAGTTTTTCTCATGTGCTAACTTACTGTACAATATATGAGACATGACCCATATACTGCCCATTAGATTTGTGCTCGCAATAAGAGCCCATTAATGTAAACAGACAGGTATGTCAATGCTTTACACTCCATTATATTTTATATTTTTTCTGAAAATCTTCATATTTAAAAGTTATTAAGTATTGTTCTATATCATTCTCACTTTATCAGAGGCATTAAATGGTAAAAATGTAAAAAAAAAAAAAAAAAAAAACAATAGCTATTATTGTTTATTGCAATAATTTCTGGGACAGTATATTGGTCAAACAAAATCCACATTTCCAAATTTTTATAGCTATACAGGCGGTAACAAAACTGAGCTATTTATTAAATTACGTTTGATATAAAAAATTCTCATCTTCCTTTTTTTATCATAGTTTTGATAAATGTAGTCAGTCGATTGTTAAACATATAAAAAACATATCAAGATAAGCTGGTTTAGCTAAGCTAGGACAACCAGCCTGACTAAAAGAATAATACAGTAAGAGCTGGCCGGCTTTAAGGCGCGTGGTTCCTGTCTGATGCAAGATTTCCTCACTGCTCCACACTCTTCCCTACACACATACACACACACACACACACACACACACTTTCCTATACACACACACACAGACTGTATACAGAATAACTGATTCATTCACACAGGGGAATGGGAGAGTTGGCTACTCACCAGTGTGTGTGAGGAGGTGTGAGGAGAGACTGTGCTGAGAGTGTTGCCGTTGCTGTGTTTACAGGGCTCAGGTAGATACCTGCTCACTCATAGTGTGTGTGCGTGTGGAAGGGGTGTGTTTGTGTGTGTATGGTGGGAGGAGCTTTACCTCCTCTTACCTGTCTTCATACACACATTCATACCCCCCCCCCCCAAACACACACACACTCATATACAGCACAGATGATTGGAGTGAGGAAGTGAAGATTAGCTCCACTCAGAGGGAGGTTGGAGTATGAGTGTGTGTGCGTAACATCCAAGCAAACATCCAGGTCTCAAGATAATATAATGCGCCCTTAGTGTCACAGCATAGTAGTTTAAATTTCATATAATCTCTGTGTAACTATGCATTTTAAGCTTTACTCTGAATTAAAACATTATTACACATATACGATATAAGATCGTACTTTGACCTGCACTTTGAATTACTTTTTTTTTTTTTACATTATATACAGTTAAAGTTTGAAACTTACTTAAAAAACATCTGCAACTCTACCTTAAACATGTTTTTAACTAAATGGCATTTTTTTGCTAAAACTGTCCACTCTGCCATGCAGCTTGCTGTACTGCACGACAGAAATGAAAAAAAGGGGACATAAAAAGGTGATTATGCTGAAAAATATGATTTCTGAGCAGTCAGAATAGTTAAAATAATTGAAAAATTAAACACAAAAAAAGCCACAGTGTTCTGATGATGACCCAGATACATGTTTATATCCCAGATAACAAAGAAATTAAACTTTAAATTATGAATGAAATACATTGTTATATTTTACGTTGGTGATGGAACAACAACCTTTAAAAAAAACTTTATTTAACATTGCCTCATCGGCATCGGTTAGTGTTGAAACTCTGACCCTGGTATTCCAGGTATTCTATTGTTCAAAGTTTGGGTAATGCTGTTTTATTAATATTATTATTATCTACATATTTAATGTATGCAAAGCTTAATACAAACAACACATGAAACCACAGTGTTACCAGGGTAATGTGTGCTTGATTTTATGTGTGTCTGTTTATCTCTCCCGCTTTGTGTATGAATGTGTGTGTGTGTGTGTGTAACACTGGATGGAGAGCGTCAGTAATGAGATTAAGAGATCAGTCTTTTTTAAGGTTGCCTCGTGCAGCTGCTACTGAACGGCCATAAATCCCTGGCCCTCCACACCCTGCAGTCTCTGGGGTCTTCCTCCACTGCTAATCAGTTAATCAACCTTACTGATCTACTTTATTTCTCCTGAGATCTCTGTAGATGAAGTATTCAATATAGTTTTATATAAATGTATTATACATATATATATATATAGTAACATGCAGTTTCATTATATGTAAGTTATGCATGTAATGCTATCCTATGTATAATTCATTAATTAATATACCTTGCTGGATGCTAAATATGTAAAGAACATATTAGCAATATATTACTCTACATCCTGTTGGATTGAGCCACCAGAAAGCAGTACATATGTTTATACTATAGTAGAGTTATAGCACTAGTGGTAACAATACTACTATGCTACTACTCTTATAATAGTACTATATTCATTGCAGTTTGCTGTATGTGTAAGTATACTGTTTTTTTCATACTATAAGACAAACTTTAAATCATAAATATCGTCAGTGTGTCTTTTAATCTGGTGCGCTTTATGTATGAATTCTAATAGTCAGGTTGTAAGGAGCAGTAAAGTCACTTTGAAGTACAGTGTTATACAGGAGTTTCAGTTCTAATATCCAGCACCAAGGCTGAAGCAGAATTAGCATTAGCTGCTAACCGCACTAAGCGTTAATTTTTTCGATGTTCAGAGGTGAATATTATCAGCCTGTAGCCTGCTGCTAACTCCGGCTAGCACTGCTGGAGCAACATTAGCATTACCCGCTTACCGCGCTTGCTCTGTCACAGTTCAGAGGTGAGTATATCTGACTGTAGCCTGTGCAATTTACTGTATTAAAACAAGCTACGTGGGACAAACCGCTAGCTGATATTGCCCTGGCTTCCCGAAACACTCAGGGTTCCTCAGTGTAGCGCTGTCGGGCGGTCTTTACTAGTGCTAACCGTGGCTAGTCCTATTAGTTAGCTGCTAATGCTAATGCTGGCTTACTGAACTAGTTGGACTGATTAGGGTGAGTCAAAAGTCGCAGAACACCATCACTTTTTCTTTTGTTTCTAAAATAAAGGGATCTTCTGAGACTTTTCTTCAACCCTGTATTATAAACAGTTTGGTGGGGTGTCACAAAAAATATATAATAATTGATATTAGGAGATTAAAATACAAGAATCCTGAAAAAATAGGATATAGATATATAGGAAGTTTTAGATAAGGGGGCATTGTAACTAATTCTACTCAATGACAAATGCATTATCCACTTTCGTCTGTGTTGCTCTGGATGTAAACTAGAAGCTGAAAAGGCCTAAAGATCTTTGAGCATATGTGTGTGGAGTAATTTATCAGTAATAAAGTGAATTGAAAGAATAATAAAGTTTATATGCAGTCTCGGAGCAGTCACAGAGCAGGATATTGTCAGTGCCTGGTGAGTCAGACAGGAACTGGGGCGTGACTCAGTGGGCTGTGCTGTGGAAACAGCCTTACCGAAGTGTTAAACCATGACCACAGCATGGGCCCTTTATCCACTGCAATGGTGGAATAATCCTGCTGGTATTTTAATTTACAGCAGACACTTGACGTGTTTTAGCAGCAGCTATTATTTGAGTGGGGGGTCATTATAACCAGCAATGCAATGACACTGGCGTACATGGAGGTGGTGTGTTAGTGGTGTGGGCTGTGCTGGTATGAGTGGCATACCTGTCAAGTCTCCCGTTTTGGCCGGGAAACTACCGTATTTTACTCCTCTTTCCCGCCGTCTTCCCGTATTAGTATTTTCCCGTAAATTTCCCGTATTATATTAAGATAAAAAAACATATATATTATTGAGGAGACAGGGCACTGACTGCTCTGTGTCTCTTAACCAATCGTGGAGCCGGTTCAAGGAGAAAGTCCCGCCTTTCAGGAGAAACAGCCAATTAGCTTGCAAAGGAGGGTCAGTGTGGGGAAGCCCCCCCCCGTTGCGGTGAGTTCAGGCAGCTAGTCGGAGCTGCTGATGTTAAAACATATCTGGATATACAGCGATTTTTCTAAAAGAAAGGTAACGGTAGGCTAAACATGCAAAACTGTGATGAGATTTTTCTGATAGCTGCTTAAAAATACTCGTCTCCAAAATAAAACACACAGATTAAACCTTTTAAAATCAAAAAATACAGCTTGTGACTCGGTTTAACTAGAAATGTGGAGAGGACCGAAATTAACTGAACTGATCAGGGGTGGAGTGATCAAAAGAAAGAAGTATTAGTTAAAAATTATTAATTGTGTAGGCCACTTAGGACTAATTTTTACTGATGGAATATATCTGGTCCATGTCCTTTTAGTAAAAGCTCATAATACTATTTTTAGGTCACCAACAGTCATTTTGCCGAATTTGTGCACCCTTTGTTCAATTTTAAATCCATTAAATAAATAAAAAATATATTATATAAAAGAGTGCATTTATGCCAAAAAAGACATGAAATCTTAACTTTTTAAAAAATATATAGAAAAGGGTTTTTAATTTGGCTGTATCAAAAGATTTTTTGTAAACCTGTCTTAAAATGTAAGGGATACTGAACCTTCCTTGGGCTGGTGGGACAGCTTTAAGGGTACATAGGGAAATATCTCTTATTTTTAAATCTAAAACTTGACAGGTATGATGAGTGGATCAGACACAGCAGTGCTGCTGGGGTTTTTAAACACCACCATGTATAGTCAACATTGTCCTTTGGTCAGTGTCCTGTAGGCAGCGTCCTGTGACCACTGATGAAGGACTTGATGGTGACCTACACAAACTGCAGCTACAGATGAGCTGTAGTGTTTCTTAGAAATATGAACTTTTGAGCCTGAATCTGTCCCCAAATGTTTAAATAAATTAGATGTCAAGGAGTTTACTATTTGGTGTTTTGGCATGTTTTTTATGTTAGGAGAAAGCATGCATTTCTGTCTACCAGCTTCCTGAAATTCTTTTGAAATTCTCAGGGAGTGACTCGCGCCCCTGTCGAGGCCTTCTGATGAAATTAACAAAAACATGAACTTCTGCTGTGGTTTCAGCAGTTGGATGATAAAGGGATTCACTATCTTGCTGACCTTATACAGCTGTGTGTATGTGTGTGTGTGCAGGTAATATTGTTACAATTGTCCAGTTTAAACACACACAAACACACACACAAACACACACACACACACACACTCTTACACACACACACACACACACACACACACACATTATCTATAAAGTGCAGATGCTGCTCTCCAGGAAAGTCTGCAGGGTTTCTGTATTGCAGTGAGAGTTTGACAGATAAGACAGTATGAATGAGACTCTCTCATTCATAGAGATATGGCCAGGACAGGATATGTCCACTTTGTCAGGACAGCACATGTCAGACAATTCTACTTTTTTTTTCATATTACATATTTCATACATATATTTTATTCCGGTAGTATCATATTAAAGGGCCCTTATCCTACACAGGACATTTGCCAGTGTTAAATCAACACTGTTAGTGTTAAATCAACACTTTTAGTGTTAAATCAACACTTATTAGAGTTGATTTAACACTAACAGTGTTGATTTAACACTGCCAAATTTCCTGTGTACAGTTCCTTATTTGTATTTTTGTCCACTTGTAATGTTTGTATAAACATATGTATGAGTCACAATTCATAAATTACATGACAATAAATAATCTTTATAGACCTTAGAATTTAAGTAGCATTGTGTAAGATATGTATGTCTTGCTCCTGGACTCCCCCTACAGTTAGTGTAATTTGTACTTTGAGATACATTTAGAAGACACACTTTACACATGCATTTCTGGACAAGCTGAAAGACACTACTATCATGCTTTATGGTGCACCTTATGGTGGCCTATAGGATAGGTGTGTATGGATGTGAATTTTGTCAGAGTCACTTGTCCGACCCATGGACAAATCTAGCCAGATTTCACCGGTAATGATCATTACCACCCACTGTGCTATCCACTAAGAGATGCTGCTCTTCAGAAACCCTGCAGTGTTTCTGTATATACACTGTGGGTGGGAAATAAAGTTTTCTATGATGTATTCCCAATACACACGTCACACTGTGGATAGAGGAATGTTAAATGTCTGCAATCTACTGGTTCTTTAGAAATGGAATTTCCTATCCATCTGGCACCCACTATTCGGCCACAACCATGCCAACTCTATTAGCAGGCTGGTCCATATTCAGGCTCACTTACAAGATAACACCTTACAACTTGTACATGTCAGTGTATGTAAACTTATCTGTAAAAAGACTGTATGGACCAGGGAGTCAACACCTTATTAAAAATTACCTATGTTTATATATTATGACAAATTATTTTCACATCAGAAAGACAAGGCATATGTGATTCTTCATGATTTGAGATGTTAAAGAGAAACAAGTTGTAAAAAGCGCTTGTAAAGTTGTAAATGATCGATTTTGTACATCTAATCACTATATTTCTAATCTATTTTAATTGAAATTTTGAAAATTTATTTGAAAATATATTTTGACTTGAACAAACCCAGAATAATTCATTTGACACCAAATAAAGTGTTTCTTTATGTTAAAGACAGATTTTACACCTGAAACTAGTTTGGGAAATATCTCCTTGTTTAGTATAGTAAAATACATCATTACAGGCACATTGAAACAGGAATTCATCACATGCATGCAGCATCTAGCACATTGTCTTGCTATCCGTTAGAAATACTGTGTATACTGGCGTACTATACTTTCCACTATTTAAAAACATTACTGAGAGTATAATTACACAGATATGTGTAAAAATAAAACACATAATGTAATGATTTGCCTCTATAACAGGTTTTATTTAGTCAGTTCCATGTGCCATGTGGCAGATAGCACATGTATGAAGCACATGGTGAGTAGAGGAACAGAGGAAGCACATGAATATTTAACCAGCTCATCTACTACACTCAGACAACATCCATTCATTCAATGGTGTCCTCCATAAATGACACATTTTACTGTCCAACAAACAGGCGAAAGGTCTTATACCATTCTTCTTACCTTCTTTCTTCTTCTTTGTCTTCTTTTACCCCTTCTACTTCGAGAAACAGTTCCTAGAACTTCTGTGAACTCTCTAATGTAGTTTCCAACAAGTCTTTTCTTCTGTTCTTTTAAAGTTCTGGTGATCCTGCTGGAAATGTCACTCTGGGGAGAAGGTAAATGAGACAAAATGAGAAGTAGAGAGAGAAAAAGACACAGAGGGAAGGAGAGATGCGAAAAGAGACAGAATGAACTTGAGAATGAGAATGAAAAGTCCCTCCCCTAAAAAGAGCGGGTGTTTGTCCCGCCTTTAAAGGCTGTTTAATATCTTTTCTTCCTTCTACGTACTTCAGCAGATTTAAAGGGCCCGTATCCTGTATTTTTCATGTATGGTACTTTTTCTCACAGGTCTGATCATGATGTTTATATTATTTTATATTGTAAAAAACTGTTTCTGGTACATGGCTCTACATGACCATGTCTTTATTCCTTAGAATTAAACAGGTTGTCCACTATGGGTGGTAATGTCCTCTATTATGTATTCTTAGTACATGCAAGATACTGTGGATCGAGGAATGTTAAATACCCGCACAACTTCAGAAATGGAATTTCCCATCAAACTGGCATCACTTATCAGGCCTCACTCTAACTCCATGACCATGCTGACCAATGTTCAGTCTCACTCACTACATAACACCTTGTATATGTTCTAATATTTTATTAATTGGCTGTTCTGTATTATGGCTTGTTTAAAAAGTGTCTCAGACTGAAGCCATTTTTGTTAGCCCCAGTGTTGTAGACTGTGTTTACATATATATGTAAAAAATGTATGAAGCAAAAAGAGGGCTGTTTTTTGTACATAGCTCCTTATGACAAGCTCTTTATTCCTATATAGAATTAAATCGATTGTTTTTAGGTAAATGGATGCATACAACCAGCTTTTTATTCCTATATACAATTAAACAGGTTGTTTTTAGGTAAATGGATCCATATGACCAGCTCATTATTCCTATATAAAATTAAACAGGCTGTTTTTGGTTGATGGATCCATACAACCAGCTATTTATTCCTATATTACATTAAACAGGCTGTGTTTTGCTATTGTGTTTTTAAAACAATTTTTTTCTGATTGGATGTCCTGTATTGTGCCTCATTCAAAAGCAGGCAGAACTGATAAACACTTCTTATAGCTGTAAATGCCATGTGTAATACAATAAATAAGCATAGTAATGTGCCATATTTTTTTTACTATAAGGCGCACTTAAAATCCTTTAATTTCCCCAAAAATCGACAGTGCGCCTTATAATCTGGTGCGACTTATGTATGAATTTTTCAGTCAGGAATTAAGGACCAGTAAAGCCACTCTACTGAAGTACAGCGTTATAAGGGTGAGTTTTCAGTGAAGTTTCTCCAGCAGCAAGGCTGGAACAGAGGCATTAGCATTAGCTGCTAACCACATTAAGCTCTTACACCGTTTAGAGGTGAGTATATTGGACTGTAGCCTGTGTGTTTACCGTGTTGAAACAAACTACGTGGGACAAACCACTAACTTAGTTGATAGCACCTGGGTTACCAAACACTGGGTTACTCAGTCTTCACTATCAGGCGGCATTTACTAGCGCTAACTGTGGGCAGGGTTGCCAGATCCAACAAAAATATCCTGCCCAAAGTCGGTCTAAAACCCGCCCTTCAGAAGCTTAAACTAGCCCAAAATATACAGCTCACTTAAAAATGATGATTTCCATTGATTTTATTAAACTGAAAATCGCTGGAATATAATCAAGAGGAAGATGGATGATCACAGCCATTAAACCAAGCTGAACTGCTAGATTTTTTGCACCAAGAGTGTTAACGAAAAAGCAGTGTGTAAGACTCTTGGAGAGAAAAATGCCAAGATGAATGAAAACTGTGATTAAACACCAGGGTTATTCCACCAAATATTTTTAGACAATCCTAATCCGGCGGAAAAACTGCGACCCTGGCAACTCTGGTTGTGTGAGGAGAGCCCGCGCTTACGGGTGAAACTGAAACTGAGGACAGGGCTATAAAACTGCTCTGCTGCCATCTGCTGAAGATTAGATAACATAACCCTGAATCTTAATCATCCCCTTCAAAAAATCTCTGTACTCTGATGAATCAGTCCTGTCCCTTTTTTTAAAGGTTTTCAGGAAACACAAAATGAGTCCCAAATGAGCTTTATGAACTGGGTTATTTTGCAAAACTTAATTCAACTAAGACTAAACAATGCAATATTTATAGCCTACAGCCTTTATTAATAAGATAATAATTAATAATAATTATAATATTTCACAAAAGCTATATGGATATATATTATATATAAGCACTTAGTAAATAGACGAAAACAAATAAACTGACAGCTGACTATCAAATTGAAATGCACCACACATTAATGCCAGAGCAGATTACTATTTGTCTATAGAAAAGCGAATATTTTGGTAAATAATTACTTAGTACGACCCATATATTCTGAATATTTCACTGATCTCGAAATCTTACAGGACTTCATGTTTCTCTCTGTTGAAAGCTTTTACGGAAATGCGGATTTCATTTTCCAGCAAGATTTGGCACACAGCCCAAACTACAAAAGTACCAATTGGATAAGCCATAATCATGAACAAAAAAAATAAATAAACGTTTAATTAGGATCACTCTGTTCTATATAATACACGAGTTTCACATTTTGAACTGAACTGCTGAAATAAAGTAACTTTTCAATGATATTCTATTTTTTTGTAGATGGACTAGTATAAACACAATATTATGTGCAATAATAATAAAAAACATTACTTTGAATCAATATTTAATCAACGTAAAATCCATCTATTTTTCTTTTATAATTAAATGACACGCTGTTGTCAGAAACAGGAGGGGGACTCTTATTTTGGCAGAGTGCTTCTGAAATTGCGACCTGGAAGGAGGAAATAATGAGCAGGCTCGGCTCGTAGGTTGCAGTCAGTTTTAGGTCGAGGAGAAGGTAAGCGATAAAAGTGTTTATTTCAGTGAATTTACCCAAAATACCGCTTTTCAACTGCTCTGTACACTCCCGCGGGGGTTAGGGGTTATATTAGAAGGTCACAGCCGGTGTATTTGTCTTTAAGTCGCAGTGTAAAGACACACACACTCACACGACAGCAGTAGCTTTCCTTAGCTGCTTAAGTTAGTTTAGCTAACAGCGCTAAACAGGCGGTGTTTACTCCTTGTTTATAGCGCTCAGCGCGGCTTAAAGCTTTTACTTTCAGTTTAAACTGCTTTTACTCACTTTACTTTAGGAGGTCTGGGTCCAGTAACTGTCAAAATAAAGCTTGTAGTTAATTATGTCTCTGTGTATAGGTTTAACTACTGTTTAGCCTTCAGTTTGTAGTTAATGTAGGAGCAAAGCTAGTTAGTGTTGGTTTATGGATAGTGTTCCTATACAGTCAGACTGTTGCTCACATGGGTGAGTTACTATGACAAACCTAAAGTCACAACTCCTAAACTCAGTTTTACAAGTTAAAACATCCAGTTTAAGTTCTGGTAGAAACTCATATCAGGGATCAGCTATAAAATGTTTAATAGTAATGATATCAGACCTACAGATCTTGCTATAAGACATCCTGATTAGTCATATTATCAGGATGACATATCATCCAAGAAATTTGGTTGTATCGGATAGCGTTTCTAAGTATTCAGACTGTTGCTAATATAGGTGTGTGTGTGACTATGTCAAGACTATTTCAGCCTAAAACAACACCAGAGATGCATGTCCTAACTTTTTACCTAACTTTTTCCAGCTAAAACATCCAGTTTAAGTTATCTGAGCTGTAATTTGTGCTAGTAGAAACTTCACATTAGATTATATTTACTAGTGATGATATCAGACCTACAGATCTTGCTATCTGAAGACAACCTGATTAGTCATATCACCAGAATGACATCCTTAATGTAATTTTTAATAGGCCTGTGGTACAGTTGATGCAATTGACTGGTAAAAAAAAGTAGTTCTAGCAGGGCTGTTGGATAGGGTTCCAAAATAGTCAGACTGTTGCTCATATGGGTGAGTAACTATGTCAAACCTAAAGTCACAACTCCTAAACTGAGTTTCTACAAGTTAAAACATCCTGTTCAAGAGATCAGCTATAAAATGTTTAAAAGTAATTATGTTAGACCTACAGGTCTTGCTATAAGGCATCCTGACTAGTCATATAACCAAAATGACATGTAATGTAATTTTAAATAGGCCTAAAGTACTGTTGATACAATTGACTGGTAAAAAATTAGTTGTAGCAGGGTTGTTGGATAGTGTTCTTAAATAGACTTTGCTCATACAGTTAAGTAACTATATCAAGACTAAAATAATATTTTAGCCTCAAACCACACCAGAGATTCATGTCCTAACTCTCTACCTAATTTTGCCAGCAAAAAAAAACCCAGTTCAAGATCTAGTAAAAACTAATATCAGAGATCACCTATTACATGTTTACTAGTAATGATATCAGGCCTACAGATCTTGCTTTAAGACATCCTGACTAGTCATATTACCATGTAATTTTGAATAGGCCTATAGTACTGTTGATACAATTAAATGGTAAGAAAAAAATCATTGTAGCAGGGTTGTTGGATAGAGTCCCTGTTGCTCATGTGGTTGTGTAACTATATCAAGCCTAAAATCATATTTTAACCTAAAACCACACCAGAGATTCACATCCTAACTCTTTATCTAACGTTTACCAGCTAAATCCTCCAGTTCAAGATATTTAAGCTGTAATTTGTGCTAATAGAAACTTCACATCAGATTATATTTACTAGTATTAATTTTATAGTGGTTGGTGTGGTGCAGTGGATAACAACACCACAGACTGTAAGCTGCCATGTGGGAGACTGGGGTTCAATTCCAGTAATTTGTGCTAATAGAAACTTCATAATAGATTATATTTATTCTAGTAATGATATCAGACCTACAGATCTTGCTATAAGACATCCTGACTAGTCATATAACCAGAATGACATCCTTAATGTAATTTTTAATAGGCCTATAGTACTGTTGATACAACTGACTGGTAAAAATCTAGTTGTAGCAGGGTTGTTGGATAGGGCTCCGAAATAGTCAGACTGTTGCTCAGGTGGGTGAGTAACTATGTCTAAAATCACAACAGAGATAAACACTTAAAGTTTCTACAAGTTAACTAAAATATCCAGTTCAAGAACAAGTAGAAACGTTTATCAATAATCAGCTATGAAACACCAGTTAACTAGTAATGACTAGTAATTTAGACCTACAGATCTTGCTATAAGACATCCTCATTAGTTTACCAGGATGTCATATTCTTAATATAATTTTGACTAGGCATGTGTTACTGCTGATACTATTGACTGGTACAATGTAAGCTAGGCAAGCCATTTTAGCCTAAAATCACACTCAAGCAGGGATGTTGGCTAGTGTTCCTAAATAGTCAGACTGTTGCTCATAAGGGTGTGTAACTATAACGGTTGCAGTATGAAAGAGGTCTGAGTGGGTATAGCCTGCTACAGAAGTGATGAGGAGCAGTGCTGTGGCGTAGACTGTGAAGTAAATTGGAGCAGAGCGTGTACTGGTGTGGATGTAATTTGTAGGAGTTTGTGGTGAAGTAAAGATTTAAATGCTCTGTCTGGGCTAATTTTCAGGCAACCATGGCGATGACCGGTCAGACATCCTGCTCCTCCATGAGCAACCACACAAAGGAGCGGGTCACTCTGGCTAAAGTGACTCTGGAGAACTTCTACAGCAACCTGATCTCCCAGCACGAGGAACGGGAGATGCGGTGAGTGACTTCTGCTCAGAACTGTGTTTAGATAGTGACTGATGTAGGTGATCAGTAAGGACTTATCAATCAGAATTGGATGACCTTCATTCTTATCACCTGGTCTACAGAAGATCAGAAGATTTATGTTGGTTACTTCTAGTGATTAGGGGTGTGACGATATCTTGTGACGATATTTCTTGTCAGGCTTAAACCTGTCTCGTGGGGGAAAAAAAAAAACAGTAGGTGAGTTCCGCAGTACAGTTAAAAAGCGCTGCGCGACAGTGCTCTTACTGTCCCAAAGATTCACAGCCCTAGTAAACACGCATACTTAAATAACTATGCATAGTTAAATTACAAGACATTTAGGAGAAAAAAACACAAACCATAGGCTTAAAATGACTGGCTGTGGTTTGCACTTATTGTTTGCACTATATAAGACCTAGAAAAGTTTTATTTTTATTTTTTCCCTCATATTCTTATTTCTATTTCTTATAAAAATCAATGTGTGAGAGAAACCAGTCTGTTAAGTTTGCGTTATATGATTTTGTCAAATAAAACTCTAGTTTTTCATTTTTGACGTTTTCTTTAAAATTTTATTTTTAAATCTCATCTCGTCTCATCTTGTTCTCGTGAACCCAGTATCGTGTTTCGTCTCGTCTCGTGATATTAGTGTCTCGTCACACCCCTACCAGTGATGTTAGTTGCATTTTCATTACATGCATAAAAGCTGGCATTAACAAGGCACTTACAATAAAGATGACATCATGATACTGTAATTTTGTGATAATAAAGTATCATAGCAGGAGAGTTATCTATGATACTTTAAAGTATCTGTGTTACCGAAGAGGATAAAATACTCCTAAATAAGCAAAAAAACAGGAATTATGGATTTATTGGTTTCAAGTTTACAAAAAAAATGATACAGTATCAAAATATCGCTTTATTGTCTCACCTTTAATGTACAAATCATGTCAATAGACACTGATTGGAACAAGCCTGCTTATAAATTACATACAATCAGGTTGCTTTGTACTCTGCTATTTCATAATAAGTGACTCAGTGCTGGTCTGATCTAACCTGATCTTTTGGTTTGTGTGATAATTTTTGCTCCCCAGTTTAGATAAGATAAGATATAACAGTTTATATAATGAGACATTCTGGACTGATTCATTTAGTTTAGTGTTGTTTTTTTATTGCAGTTTTATAGTGTGTTTTTAATATATCATAATCCAGTTTGACTGGCCTACCTGACTATTCAGCTCCCAGTTCCTTTAAGACATTGCAGTTACGTTGCATATGTGTGTATTTGTGTGTGTGTAGTGGTACACACTGATATCTGGACTGATATCTGTTGTTGTTTGTTGGCTACTGATGTCAGTTAACTTTTTTTAAACTGTTTTATATTGAGTAAGTATTCTATAATTTGGGTTTTCTATTTTGTGTGTTGGATTATTATTATTAGTGTTCTGATGTTCTGAATGCACTTGTCAGTGCTGGTTTAAAAACAAAGAAAGACATGAAGATCTTCTGCTAAATTGCTTCTCCCAAAATATGTTGTCAACCAGTTTGGCTGTAAAGAGGTAGGCAATCACAATGAATGCACACCTGGTCAGTACAGTGTAACATTTTGTTCAGTAATGTGATGTGTAATGTACTGTGATGTATAATAATAGTATTGAGACCCAGCCCTGTCCCTTTTCTGTACTGGTAAACTAGTCTGACTGGTCTGAAGGATGCATTTAGCATCTGGAGAATCTAAACAATGCAATGAAACTGCTCCAGAGTTTTCCTCCCTGATGCCTATACAGGTCTAAATATATGACCTGCTGGTGCTTCATTCCCTGCTTACCCATTTACACCCATTGTGTGCATTTCTGTTTATCTTAACTGTAAACCTGCTTCTTTTTAATAGCTGCACTGAAATGTACTGTTTGTTACAGACAACAGAAGTTGGAGAAGGTGATGGATCAAGAGGGACTAGCTGATGAAGAGGTGTGGAAGTATTTATGTTCCATTTAACTTATTTTGTTTTAGCCCATTTGGCAGATATTTAATGGTTGTTCAAATAGTATGCAACAGTTTATTAAAAATAACTGAAGTTCTCTGTTCATTTAAATACAAATCTATTTTCTATTTGATGAATGAATGAGTGTCTCAATGCGTTCACAAATAGATCAGCACCACCAATGAATATTTTAAACTCAGCTGTTCTGGTAATTGTAATCACAATATATTTTTTTGTTATTAATGGATCTGCATTGGCTCTGATATAATTTTCCTTAACTGTTACTTTTTCTCAACTATCATCCTTTTGTAGAATGTTTGTTTGCAAAATAGAATACATAACCATATGTTTTGCACTATAAGGCACAATTAAAATGCTTTAATTCTCCCAATAATCGTCAGAGTGGCAGTAAAGCCACAGCCACTCTGCTGAAGTGCTGAATTATACAGGAGT
This sequence comes from Astyanax mexicanus, assembly GCF_023375975.1. NCBI lineage: Eukaryota > Metazoa > Chordata > Actinopteri > Characiformes > Acestrorhamphidae > Astyanax > Astyanax mexicanus. Next base: position 42,256,980 of record NC_064419.1, on the reverse strand, counting down.
TTCAGTTTAGTTCTTCAGTACTGAAACTGGAGCAGTATTTGCTAGCGCTAGCAGTTAGCTAACGCTAACGCTAATGCTAATGCTGCTGCACCCAGCCTTAGTGGAAATCTGGAAATCTAAGCTTACTGTAAAGAAACGAAAGCGCTTTACTCACCCAAATGAACAGTTTTCAGGAGAAAAATGTTTTTTTTTTTACCTTTTTTTTTTACTTTACCAATGTTGTAGAAGCGCATGCGACGCTCTCAGCATGCAAGGAAAGAGACAGAGTTTCTCCGGCTCAAGCGGACGCGCCTCGGACTGGAAGACTTTGAGTCACTCAAGGTGATTGGCCGTGGGGCTTTCGGAGAGGTACGAAATCTGACATTTCTTATTGTTTATTTATTTCATACTATTTGTTGATAATGTAAACAAATTACATTTTATACTGTGATCCATTTTAAATGTTCTGTGATGTCTATTTCAGGTGTGCACAGTGCAATAACTGTGCTGAAACATTAGATTGTGCAGCCCTAGTTCCAACGTTTATTGTTCATTTTTGCTAAACTTTGTCATGTAAATTTATTGAATAAATATTTTGAGCCATTTAACTTGTCCATATTGGTGGGTCTAGGTGCGTCTGGTTCAGAAGAAGGACACAGGCCATGTGTACGCCATGAAGATTTTACGCAAGGCTGACATGCTTGAGAAAGAACAGGTACGTTTTTTTCCTGATCAGAGAATGGATATTTATGTATGAAGGTTTGCTGAAAAAATGCTGCATGTAACCTGGATTTATGGATTTTAAAGCACATGTGATTTTATGTAGTAGCGGAAGTGCTTAATGCATATTTAGTTTAGACTCTCCTAGCTGACCTGTGTTTGTGGATCTAGAGCTCTAATACTTTGACATTAAATGTGTAATGAATAACCAGTGATATACTGTAGCATGAAGTGCTGTAAGATTTTGTGGGAAAACACTGCACTGACTTTAGACTTGATAATAAAACACAGTGGATCAACACCAGCAGATGACGGACATGACTCTCCAAACCATCACTGATTGTGGAAACTTCACACTAGACCTCAAGCAGTTTGGACTGTGTGTCTCTCCACTCTTGCTCCAGACTCTGGTTCCTTAATTTACAAATTAAATGTAAAATTTAGAGATGGTTAGTGATGGCCTCACACTATGGATGTGGATGTAGATAGCAGGTGCTTTGTTCTCCTCTCCCTGATTTAAAACTTGCAGAAGCTCTTTGAATGAGCAGTGCTATAATAATAATAATAATAATAATAATAATAATAATATTAATAATAATAATGCTATTTTTGAAAATGTAACTATAGTACAAGAAAGAACAGTGATTAGTAAACATGGTAAATATGAATATTGTTATGATGATTGCTTTCACATGCTTTGTCCACAGTTCCTTTGTTTTCCTCCACATCTTGTAGGTTGGACACATTCGGGCAGAAAGGGACATTCTGGTGGAGGCAGACAGTCTGTGGGTTGTGAAGATGTTCTACAGCTTTCAAGACAAGATGAACCTCTACCTCATAATGGAGTTCCTACCTGGAGGTGGGTGCTGACCTATATTTAGATTACTGGTGTCAATCACTAAGAAATGAATTATGATCATGATTTTTTTTAATGCTGGTATTTACTTGTATTTTTGAGAGGGGGCAGTACCTTTCGGTACTCTGTAGTATTAAGACATTTCGATTGGTGCCATTTTAGTATAAAATTTCGATACCCAGCCCCAAAAACACTGATCGCTCCATCGCTAGTATTCATTGTATTGTACACCACTGTGTACTTGTACGGCTATAAAAGCCTTTTGACTTGACTTGTTATCGATGCTCTCCACTGTTGGTAGCGGAAAGGGGGGAAAAACATGGCTCTGTGTCTCTGCAGGTGATATGATGACTCTGCTGATGAAGAAAGACACTCTAACTGAAGAGGCTACTCAGTTTTATATAGCTGAGACTGTGCTAGCTATCGACTCCATCCATCAGTTGGGTTTCATCCACAGAGACATTAAACCTGATAACCTGCTGCTAGACTCAAAGGTGAGATTTTCACACACACGTTTCTACTGTTCTTATTGGGGTTGTTAGCTAATGGGCAGGGTTTGCTCTTACCTTCCTAGTGTTGAACATTGCATTGATTTGAGGGAGGTGGGGGAGAAACTGGGGAGAAAATTGGGTAAAAGAAATTTAGTTGGTAGTAGTTTGCACTGGTTATGTTTTATTAATTGTTATTTTTTGATGTTAACTGATTTAACTGCTTGGATCTTATATCATTTAATCCTGTTCTCTCATGCTGCTTGTGTAGGGGCATGTGAAGCTGTCTGATTTTGGCTTGTGTACTGGACTGAAGAAAGCTCACAGAACAGAATTTTACAGAAACCTCAACCACAGCCTGCCCAGTGACTTCAGTAAGCACACAATGACTTTCACTTTTGACACTTTTGTAAGAGTCCTATTCCAGGCACTCTTTGGTTAAACCTAGTTCTTTATAAGTCCTTTTATAAAGGACTTTTGGATACCAGCTAATCTTTCTGATAAAGCAGTAGCTGTATCTTCAGCGTACGTTCAGCACTCACAGTCTCTTAGATCATCTTTATATATCTGCTTTGCTGCTAGGAAAGAGCTGCCTGTAGTCGGAACTGTTGAGTAATGCAGCTGTTGTATGTCAGTGTCGTAAGGCACTGTTTCCTGTTTACACTCAGAGCTGTGAAAACGGTGCATCCTCCTAAAGAACTGTCACATGTGAAAACCAGACTCTAATTATGATATGTTCTTTGCCACTGAAAGCTGTAGTGTATGTTGTGTATGTTTTTGGCATTTATTCTCTAGTGTTTATATTGCTTATATTATAAATGGGAATATTTCTCTAATCCTGTGTGCAGATGAGATCATATTTTCGAGGTAAGGATTACAGCAGCTCTATGCATGACTCATTGTAGGGCCTTTTCAGTTACAGGAATGGAAATGGAGCTACAGAGCTGACACATGGCTGCAGGCTATTCATTAAAAACTCAGCTCAACTGAGCCAGTCTGATATTTGTTTTTATAGCCTTTTTGACTCATACACGTTTCATGGAGAAAGTAATTAACACTTTTAGACACTAAAGACACTAACCGAATAACCCTCTCCAGAGTGCATCACTCAGCATCACTTATACAGTGAGTAGCTATTAGCCTATCAACAGAGCAGAGCTAACAAAAAGCCCTAGCCACACATAAACAGTGCAGACCATTCCTAAAGGAATAATGTCCAAAATAATGAAATTTTTAGCACTGGATAAGCAGCCCTTTTCAGTTATGTTTACACTTTGAGATTCACAGTGCAATTTTGTACAGGAATTCATGGCTCTCTTAGCTGGAATTCACATGTTGGTTCCAAAAAAGTAAAGAATATTTAATTTTGAGAGACAATAAATACACTGTACATTCATAAAAAGGCTGCATGATTACATATTACCAAGTTTCTCTGGAAAGGGTAATATACTAACTCCACCCTTGTTCAGTATTAGTGAAGAACAGCTTATCAAGCTGAAAGACAATGGGAAATAAGCAAGCAAAAACACTGATAGGTCCATCTTTGCCCATATCATGTTTTTTTTGTTTGTTTGTTTTTATTTTCTACTCTTCTCTCTACTTTTCTACTAACTCTAGAGTTTTTTTGTTTAACTATTTAGATCAGTGTACAAACATAACTGTAAAAGGGCTGCTTATCCAGTGTTAAAAACGCATTTCTTCTTCTTCTTCTTCTTTTTTTTTATTCAGCCCAGTTTCTTAGAGTTTCGTTAGTTGTTAGAGCTTGCTAAATGACCAGGGAAGACTACTGCCAGAGTGTAATACAAGTTGCTATGCTATGATTGACCACCTATATGCAGTTGCTAGGATCTCCTTGTTGACACAGTGGAAGCTTTTCATTTAATGTTAAATCTGATACGTTATTAAGTTTACACTGAAGCTGTGCCACTTCAAATTGTCACCAAGTCCAGACCCAACATAAATAATGCTGGATCCAGTGCCTTATTGTATCTTCACAAAGAGACTGTCTTAGAGAGAGTCTTAATCCAGAACTAAATACTCCTGGATATCTGTAGCAGAGTTTAGAGCAGTACTACACTAATTATTAGACACTTTTTGGACACATAGTGTTCAGTTCATTTATAATAACTGCAATACAACTTGCATGTGATGTAATCTTTTATTTTAATGCCATAAAAGCAATCTGTATGTAGTTGTATGGCAGTCATTTCTACTCAGCATAGATGCATTGTTTTATAAGTATGTAAACTGATCTGTGTAACAATTGCAGGGTCTCGTTTCTACTTCGGTTTAACTCTAGAGTTTGTTTTCCTCTGCAGCGTTCCAGAACATGAACTCAAAAAGAAAAGCGGAAACATGGAAGAGAAACAGGAGACAGCTGGTAAGTCACCAGTATGTCAAAGTAAACCAGTGGGATATTTATCTGGCTCTAGTCGTGCCCTTTATTGCATGGTTACACACCACAAGGACGAAAATGTGTCTATAAATAGTCCTGATTAAATATAGATAGGCCTGACGAGTTTATGTTTTATACCTATATGTATTATTCAGTAATTTTGTAATGTTATTTATCATATACACCAACATGCCACATGAGATGTCATGGGACAGGTACTGGTATAATGTCCCATCATTTTTGCCATGTCCCAGATTTTCATGTGGATGTGATGTCACTTGTCTCTTGGCATGGACAGTTCTAGCCAAATGCTGCCGGTCACAATCATTACAACCCACTGCACTACACCATCCACTGTGGGTGGTAATGCCTACTATGAAGTATCTCTGATACACATGCGACTTACACTAACTCTCATAATTCGTGTTGCTTTGCTGTGAGCACGCTGGCACACTCACAAGATAACACCTCAGGACTTTTGTAGTTACACTTGTAGACATTCCCAAGATATTCCCTGAAACAACACTTCAATAACCCATGTATATACTGCTGTCCCATGACTTTTGGCATGTCATATAGTTAAAGCGGCAGTCTTTATTATTTAGTTTCTAAGCTGAAAGCAGAAGCATGTCTGAGTGGAGAAGAATATGGATAAAATATTGTGTTTATGGTACCAGTGTGCTGAAACCACCATCCATGCTAAGCCTAATATATTCATTCTAAAAACTGGGGTGTCGGGTCACTTTTCGCGTGAGTTCTTCTTCTGGCCACGTCACGTGTCTTTACGTATTTACGTCGCACGTACAGCCTCTAAAAGAGGATCTGGCTCAGTTTTACTGAAAGCGAGTGGCTGGTGGAGCAATGGAAACTTCAGAAGGGGAAACTCTGAGCTCAGTAGCTCATTCACTCATAGTAAAACCAAAGAAACGAAGGAGTGAAGTGTCTGACTGAGCGCTCTTTCTCTCTCTCTCTCTCTCTCTCTCTCTCTCTCTCTCTCTCTCTTTGACAAAACATAACCTGGAATCGGATTCATGCGCTCTTAAAGCTTCGAGACCGCATCACACCCGCCCAGTTTAAAATGATTTTTCCGCATGCTCAGTGCAATTACCCATTCTCACCAGAGAGGGCCCCAAATCCCCCAAATTCCAACACTTACGGACATCAGCTTAAATTAATAAATAGTAAATAATAATCTGTTTATTTAGGGAAATAATTTGGTATTGTTTAGTAAATCAATGACAGGGATGATGTATGTTTTACAGGCCTTCTCCACTGTTGGAACCCCTGACTACATTGCGCCAGAAGTGTTTATGCAAAACGGATACAATAAGCTGTGTGATTGGTGGAGTCTCGGTGTCATCATGTATGAGATGCTTATAGGTAAGGTTGCCAGACGTCTGTACACCAGTCAGTCATTTCGGTTTTAATTTTTATGATTTTGTTTATGTTTAATTCATATATGTGCAAGGCTGCTTACTATATCCCATCTGTTTGTGTATTTGCAGGCTACCCTCCATTCTGCTCAGAGACACCACAGGAGACCTACAGAAAGGTGATGAATTGGCGGGAGACCCTCACCTTCCCCCCAGAAGTTCCAATCTCCGAGAAGGCCAAAGACCTAATCCTCAGGTATGGCCTTTTTTTTTTTTTTTTTTTTTTTTTAATACTGACTTTATCAAATTGTGCACTTTTGCACAAACAAAGATTGTGATTGTATCATGAAATAATGAGCCACAGCAGTCAGGCATAATTGAGTTTTTCTGTGGTACTGATCTTTTCTTAGGAGTGGGTGCTAATAGCATGCAACTGCTTTTGCCAGTGTTATTTAAAGTCAAGTAACAGCCATGAAACAGCAAAATCCAAAAAGTGTTCTGTAACAAACATGTTTGTATGTCATGAACAGAAAAAGACCCTTATTTACAAATGAGTGATTAAAACATATCCACACTCCTGCTCTCAGGCACAGTATTTGTTGGCTTTACTGTTGAGAGTCAATCAATTTATGATTGTCTAAATTTAGAACAATTCAAAACCTATTACACTCTGTTCCTGAAAAATCAATGCTTTGTGCACTAGGTTCTGCTGTGAGAGTGATGTCAGGATTGGTGCAACTGGAGTTGAAGAGATCAAGTCCAATGCTTTTTTTGAGGGGGTGGACTATGACCATATCAGGTAAGCGTTGCACTGCAGATATTGGCTATGTGGTACATTTGTTATTAATTTGCAAGTTACATGTTATTCCAGCTGTGCAAAGTGAAGTGTGAAGTGTTGAAAGATGTGATGATTGCAACAATGCTTTGCAAGGCCCAAACAAATATGTCTAACAGGTTTAATATGTGGAGCTGTACGCAAATCACAACATTACCAGGTGAAAGATCATGTATGAATTAATGACCCAGTTTTGCTGATGTGTTGTGTAACCTGGGTTTTTATAGGTGCTTGAAATCCTTGAAAATGCTTGAATTGTAGTGTGTTTACCAGGTATAAATAGTGTTGGAAATGCTTGAAAACATTGCTGTCAGTTTTTTTTTACAACAAACAGCTATTTGACTAAATGCTCAACTTATTAGATGGAAAAATTAAAATCTCTTAGTCTGCGGTCTAAAGCGCTGCCACTATGAGCAGGAGGTCGCAGGTTTGAACTCCGGCTCATGCAGCTTTGCCATCAAGCTGCCGGCTTTAGAGGGAGCAAAATTGGCCCTGCTCCCTCTGGTGGGTAGATGGCGCTCTCTCCCCACATCACTCCTATGGTGATGTCTGCAGCACAGGGCGTCTGTGAGCTGATGTACCGGAACCGAGCCGCTGTGCTTTCCTCCAAGCGCGCTGGCTGCTCTGTAATGCTGCATCAGCAGCAGCTCGATAAGAAGTGGTGGCTGGCTTCACATGTATCGCAGGAGGCATGTGTTAGTCTTCACCCTCCTGGTGTGTTGGGGCATCACTAGTGATGGGGGGAGTCCTAATGAGTGGTTTGGGTAATTGGCCGTGTAAATTGGGGAAAAATTAAAAATAAAATTATAAGAAAATCCGTCTAAAAATAGTCTAAAATGAAAACTGTGTGATTATGTGGGTAATCTTTGGGCTTTCGCAGCAAAAGGAGCCAACTCGTATAGCTAATCATTTTGCCACTTTTGCCTTAATAGCTTAAGATCATATATAATGGTGTATATGTTTATATAACTGCTTAAGGATTGTATATGTGTTAATAAGGGCCTATTGGTGTATAGCAAATCATGAAATATGAGTAAATATGTATTTGCATAAATAAATACAATTTACTGCAGGTAAAAGCTCAATTGACCTTGAATGTGCTTGAAAAGTGCCCAAATTTGACACAGAAAAAGATGTACGAATGCTGTTTAACAATCTGACAACTCTGAAATCTGATAATCAAATAATTTGGCTAAAAAGGCCTAATGCTGAAATGTACTGTAATGGCACACTAATGTAACATAAAAATAACTGTCTTGACAGGGAGAGACCTGCTGCCATTCCCATCGAGATCAAAAGTATAGACGACACATCTAACTTCGACGAGTTTCCAGAATCAGACATCCTCCAGCCGACGAGTAAATGTAAGAAATGCTCTTGTTTTAACTTCATGGTGATGCTTAATCTAAATATCAGGCGAATCATGCTGATGTCATTCTCTCCTTTCCTGCAGCGACTGTCGTGTCCAACCACAGCGAGGCAGATCTGAAGAGCAAAGACTGGGTCTTCATCAACTACACATACAAGCGCTTCGAGGGGCTGACCGCCCGGGGGGCCATTCCTTCCTATATGAAATCAGGGAAGAGATAAACACGTCACATGCTGGATTCTCATGGAAGAAGTGTTTTATTGTTTTCTGCGAGGAGTCTTCCTTTAATTTTTTTCTTTTTTTTTCTCCTCCTTCTCTACTACTTCACATTACTTTGGATTGGTCCATCTATCGACACAAGCCTCCATCCTGTTTTGACCCATTTTGGGATGAGTCAGTCATGGTGGTGGAGTCCTTTTCCAGCACTTGTTCTCACTGTTGAAGTTCTTTTTTTATTTTTTTATTTCTTCCAGCTTCATCAGTAGAAGCTGCTGAAACCCCTTGCTTTTCATTTTTGGCTGTTTTTTGGCTTTTGTGAAAATTGGGCCAATCTTTTTTTTTTTTTTATCCAGTAACTATTTTGAAAGACTTGGAAAACTAGAGGGAGAGATGATCAGTAAACGTATCTCTCAAACTTTGTTGGCTTTATTTTTAGTTGGAGAAATTTCCCATTTTTAAACAGATCAGTTTAAGATCAGTCCTGCTTGGGTTCAGCCGTCTCCATGCCCTCATCTGCTGTATAAATCTTGCACCATTGTTTTAAGTAAACAAAAGAAGGAGAAGAGAAAGGAGAAGAGGAATTTCTCTTGGCAGTTTTTTTAAAAAGTCTTTGCAGATGGATGCATTTGATTTTTATCTCATTTTTGAATAGAACCTAGACACTTGTCACCATAGACTTCACCATATTGGCAACAGCAAAACTCGTGAGGCTCGTATTTTTATTTATCCAAATAACCATCCCTGTTCACAAGTCTGGAATAATGTGTGTGAAACATTTGCCTTACACTTGGATACTACATGAATGTTCCAGTAACGCTTTTACACCAGCAAAATGTTACAATTAGTCTGTCTGTGCCCGGCTTGCAGACTGAACCAAAGGTTTCTTTCTACATTTCCACAGAACACCAGCCAGTGGTAGTGAGTGACCAAGCAAAACCCAATGACTGTATATATAGGCATGGACTCTGTAGTTTCATTCCCTTTATGTTCTATAGAAGTTAAGCCAGCATTGTCTGCCATTTTTTCGAATTTGCAACCAAAATTGTGCACACTTTTGGTAGTTCTGCCCTCTTTTCATAGACAAAACATAGTCTTAGGCCGCCTTTATTAAGTTTACAGCACAGCCACAATAACCTGAAGCTAAGTGTGGCTAAGTGTGGTCCAGTGGACAGATGCTGGTTCGAATCCTGTTCATGCAGCTTGCCATCAGCTGCCAGAGCCCTGAGAGACAATTGTACAATTGGCCTTGCTCTCTCTGGATGGGTAGATGACACTCTCCTCCCTCATCACTCCTAGGATGATGTTGATCAGCACAAGGCTGCATCTGTGAGCTGATGTATTAGAACCGAGTCGCTGCACTTTCCTCTGAGTGCGCTGGGATGCTACTCGGGAATGCTGCATCAGCAACAGTTTGAACAGAGCTGGTGATTGGCTTCACGTGTGTCGGAGGCTGCAAGTGCTGGTCTTCACCCTTCTTGTGTTGAGGCATCACCTGTGATGGAGGGATTTACAGCTGAGTAGCAACTGAATGGGTGTAATAATTGGCTAATAATTAAAAAAAAATACTTTTACAGTTTAAAGGAGAAACATTTGATTGAAAATAGTCTCTTTTGGCTTTAAAACATATGTAGCAGCAAAGATGCTATACCTGTGTTGGCTTCACTACTTTTAAGGGATGCTGCGCTGTCCATGCTCATATACAGTCATTGGTGAACCTCCTGACCAGCTAATTTTACTTTCAGTTAATGAAGCTTTACCTGGTAATTACCTGGTTATACACAGACTCGCTGTTATCTCTGTTCCTTAAAAGGGCTGGCTCTTCATGTTTACCCCGTTCAACTGGGAACAAATCCATGTAGCTCTTAGCGGCTGCAGATTTATGAGCATTGCGATTCATAGTAAATGTAGTGTGCTGAGTTTTCTAATTTGATGGTTCTATAACCGAATAGTCTTGTCTTCCGTATTGATAGTGGGCTAAAAGGCATGCTTTTGTAGCTAAGCAATATTTTACCAAAGATCTGTGACTTGCAGCAACTGAAGAATCTTGGATATGCAGCTCCGTTTGTGTTTGGAATGTCTTCTTTCTGGTGTGTGTGAACATACAATATTACAGCACTGAATTAGCGTGTAGAGATGGTTTGTCTTCACTTATAATAACTAATTAAAAATTGATGAGTAGCATAGCTTTTGCTTAGCATTTAGCAATGTCAATATTGTCATCATTCCAGTGTGGCTTTGGGTTGATAAAATGCTGTATTGTATGTATTACATGCAGGTGGCCACTTGATTAAACTATGCATAGTGATGCATAGTGTTTGCATGTGTGTGGTGTAGTGTAGTGTGGGAATTTTGGAAATTCAGATGAATTTGTAGAAAAATCTTGGAGGACTTTTATTTTTTAGGCCTGAAACATACTTCACACGAGGATGAGGGCGTGAACACTGATGCTTTGAAGTGCAGACTGGATTTTATGCGTTTTTGCTTCTGCATCAAATCTTTAATCTACCCTACACTGTACTAAAGCTGGGCGATAGAGTAAAAATAATGTATTCTGATATATTATTTTAAATAACTTTTTCCCTCAATTTACAAGAACAATCACCCTACCCACTCATTAAGACTCCCTATAACAATACTAATGCCGCAAAACCAGGCTCTGTGGAAAGTGCAGCGACTCTGTTCTGATATATCAGCTCACAGATGCCTTGTGCTGATCAACATCACCCTTTTGGAGTGATGTGGGGAGAGAGTGATATCTACTTACCTAGAGAGAGCAAGGCAAATTGTGCTCTCTCTCAGGGCTCTGGCAGCTAATCGCAAGCTACATGAACGGGATTCGAACCAGCAGTTTCCCCATCATGGTGGCAGTGCCTTAGTCTGCTGGACCACTCCATTTAACCTGTCCAGAGCCCCTGTGTCCTAATATTTTAAAGACATGTTAGGATAAAGGATATTTGTCGGATGTTTAAGAATATTTGTTTCATTGTGCTGAAAAAAAAAATGCTAAGAAAATGTACATTAATTTATTAAATTATCGGCATATTGTTCACCACTATGTTGTATCTTTCCCATTCACCTCCCCAGAAATGTAACCACACATTGCATCAAGGCAGATCTCAGCAATCTCAGCAACTGTGATTGGTCCGCTGGGAATCATATTCCTGTCTATGCAGACTCCCCTACTTACAAATATGAATGCTCACAACAGCATGGTCTCAACAGCATGTAGACTTGTGTTCACCTGGTGCAGGAATATATAAATACATAAATAAAGTAAAGGGAGAGAAGAACTATATTTTTTGAACCACCAGCATATATTAAATAAAGTATGTTTCAGGCCTTAAACTTCACGTCTTCAGTCGTGCCCATGCTGTTAGCTTTCAGTACTTAGCTTCATCATGATAATGCTGAAAGCAGTCCTTTGCACAAACACCAGAGCTGTTTTGAAGGTGTGTGTGCGTGCATGTGTGTGTGTGTGTGTGTGTACCTGTGTGTGCCACAATGACTTAAATACAGACTCAACTTCCGAGTTCTGGGGTTCTTGGTTCTGAGAGTAATAGCCTCAGATTTACTGAGATTTTAGAGCTTCCATAGTTCCATAGAGGAAATTGTATCATTGGTCAGGAATGCTTCTTGAACTGCTATTGAATTGCTCTAGTTATTGATTAGATTTCTTTGTCCTGTCTGAGGAGAAAAATCCTTTAGGAGTGTTTGAGTGGATGATGCGCTTTTGAATGCAGAGCTGTGTGCATCTCTTACTTTTGCAATACAGCATGTGGTCAGTTGAATCAATAGCTGTTTGCATGGCCTCACAAATCCGAAAATGCTGTCATTTATTCTGAAAAAAAAAAAGAAAAAGCGCAATTTTATGATCGTCAAAAATGCTGTAGATTTTTGTATTCCAGGAGCAATACAGGGTGGGGCATGGTGTTTTGTAAATACACGCTGGTCCGGTGAGACTGATGTTGATCGTGAACTTGTACGATTGTTCTGCCACATGCTTTCGCACGAGTGCTGCTGGGCTGATGGCTGATATTGGAATGGCGTTGAGAGTGAGCGTTTTATTGTTTTTAATTTATATTCTTGTTTGTGTCTGGTTGACAGTTTGTTGTTGCTTGTTATGAATGATCTTTACTGAACTTTTAAATGAGAATGAATCAGAAGGTGCTTAATCAAATTATATACTGACCTGCCAGAAGTCATGGGACAGGGATTAAGATTGTGTCCTAAGAACGCTGCACTGACCTGTGGAATGTGTGTATATATGTGTGTGTGTGTGAGTGTGTGTGTGTGTGTGGTCTCCAGAGTTGAATGTGGATGCAGTTTATTTAATTTAGTTGGCGCTCGCTAGTCGCTAGTTCAGCCACCTGGTAACATACACAGTTCTACCCACACTCACAAGATAACACCTCCCAACTTTTACAGGTTTTGGCCATTCTTAAGTCGTCCCAGGTCACTTTTGGTATGTCAGTGTACAACGTTAAATAGATGCTTGCCTCAAAACCTAGCAGACAGTTTTTTCTTTTCTTTTTTTTAAGCAATGTGCTACAATAATTTTACTTATTTTATTGAACTTTTTCCTCTATGTCTACTGGATTCAAGAAGAGTTTCTCGTGCACCAGCTTGAACCGCTGCATTGTTCTCTTTGCGTGAAGAGTTTTAATTACTGTTGAACATTGTCTTGAATTTTTGGGAATGTTCTTTTAAACACAATTACCTAGTGTTTAGTCACGGGTGAACAGAGCAGATTAGATTTTCGTTATACAGTACAGGCCAAAAGTTTGGGCACGCCTTCCCATTCAGTGCATTTTCTTTATTTTCATGGCTATTTACATTGTAGATTCTCACTGAAGCATCAAAACTATGAATGAACACATGTGGAGTTTTATGTACTTAACAAAAAATGAGCTGAACCTCCACAGTCACCGGACCTGAACCCAATCCAGATGGTTTGGGGTGAGCTGGACCACAGAGTGAAGAAGGCAAAGAGCCAACAAGTGCTAATAAACACCTCTGGGAACTCCTTCCTTCAAGACTGTTGGAAAACAATTTCAGGTGGCCACCTCTTGAAGCTCATTGAGAGAATGATGCCAAGAGTGTGCAAAGCAGTAATCAGAGCAAAGGGGGGATATTTTGAAGAAACTAGAATATAAAACAATGTTTTCAGTCATTTCACCTTTTTTTTTGTTAAGTATATAAAACTCCACGTGTTCATTCATAGTGTTATTGCCTTCAGTGAGAATCTACAATGTAAATAGTCATAAAAATAAAGAAAACGCATTGAAAAAGTGAAGGTGTGTCCAAACTTTTGGCCTGTACTGTACATGTATGTGTAATACACCCAAAGTTGTTGACTGTTCAAAAACAAATACACTGGTTGACTGTTTTTGCCTATTTACACACACACATAAAGTAGATTAGACCTTCAGAATATTTATATATGCATTAAAATGTCTGCAATAAAGCCAAGACCTCGTTTACACCTGGTCACTTCATGCGAGTAGTGTCTGGATTGTACCCTGATGAGATTTTAAGCAAATGCATTAACACTCTGTAGTTTCTGTGTGGGATGGAATATCTGGAAAATCTGTTCATTACATGGCAACCAGTTGTTAAATTCATTCTGTACTGTGAACTTAGTTTTAAAGCATGGGCTGCGGTAGAGCTTGGACAGGTCCTCAGTAGTGCTGTCCTATGTAGACTCCTCCTCAGAAGCCTATTGGTCACACACATGGAACAATGTAACAAGGTTTCATGGTGATGTCAACATATTTCTTCCTGGAAATAAAATATTTACAAAGCCTAAAATTCTGAAACAAACTATGCATCAAAAGAATAATTTTCTAGCTTGTTTTTGCCCATTTGTCATGATTTATATTTTTTCCTCTCTTCCCGTAAAGAATTGAGGGTGATCTAGTACCCTGGAAGGATACATCAGCTGTGTCCTTTAAATTTCTCTGAATGTCAGCTGCGTTTTTTTTTTTTTTTTTGGGTGTTTTTATATGAAAGCTTCTTTATTCTGACACACTGACTGAGAAGTGCAACTTAAGAATTGGGACACGGCTATATGGTTGCTGCCTTAAAACTCAATTTTTTGTATTTATTTCTATTTTTTTTTTCCCTGCTAAAATTTGCAATTTTACATGCCATGTTTGTGGTGTCTTGCATCAAACTTTAGCAGAGTTTTGGCAGTCCATGCTGCTGAGAAAACAAATGTTGAGACTGAAACTCTTTAGTGGTGATGTACTAGATGGGAAGGAGTATAACACGTGGCTGTTTTAAATGAGTCTTAAATGTCTTCACATTTGCACATTTCTATGTGGTTTGCAAGTTTGACCATATCCAGATACTCCAGATGCATCTAGTGACCAGGTCTAAACAGGGTCTCAGTGTATTTATGTCTGAAAGGGTTTTTGGTATGAAAGACGTTAAAGTAGTGGGGCTTATTTATTCAGACCAGAGCCTACATTCACACAGTATCTCTGGGTGTGTTGTTTGAGGGGTGGGGGTGGGAGTATATACTTGTCATGGATTATCTTGATCTTGTTTGCAGCTTTGAGTCACTGGTTATTTAAAATGCAAAAATCTAATCTAAACCCTGTACTCCTGCGTTCATCGTGTGTAAATATGGGTCCTGGGTTTCCTTATTGTTGCATTCTACTGTGAGAGGAGGAAGCTGGGCCTCTCTCTGCCTTAAGATTACGTTTGAGATGTTGGTAGATTTGAACTACACATTTCGTAGAGCACCTTTCACTGGCTTTCGAGAGTATTTGTGGTGAGCGCACATATTAACCTGTAAAGAACGTTCAATAAAACACAAGTCGATTTTACCATGTTGTGTGTTTTGTGTAATGTCTCAAGAGTCAACAGGCTTTTTTTTTTATCTGTAAAAAAAGTACAAAGTGCACTGAAACTGAATTCTTCAAGTGTCTGTTTTCCCCAGAGTATTTTTGCAATAATTATTTTCTTGGCTTATGTGACAAAACAATACATTTTTATAAATTAATGTCACAATATACTGCTACAACAAAACGTCACTGTCCAATGAAAAACAAGTATCTCCCTTTTTGTCGATTTTTAGTTTACTACATAATTTGAATAGCCAAACTGTCCCTTAAATTGTGACAGAATTTCTTGATAAACGGCCCAATAGAAGTACTTCAACATTTTTACATTGACTTCCATTGAAAGTTTAGAAGATTTTTTCTTTCTCCTGTAAAGTTGCTGTTTTGGAGATACTCTGGTTTTCATTGGACAGCAACGAAAATAAATATACATTTTCAAAAAATAAATTTCATATATTCAGAACTACAACTTTGTAAACAGTAACTTGCTGAGATTATAATTCTGTATATATAATAATGTAAAAAATAAGAGAATGTAACAACAAATATGTACCATAAAACTAAATCTCAGCATATTTAGTGCATGCATAGTGCATAGTATAAACAAACAGTAAAAACAAAAGATTGCCTGTTTTGAAAAATATAGCAATATCACAATATCAAGATCTGTTTTTTTTTTTTTTTTTTCGTCTCCAATTTTATGCAATTTTATTGTGTACGGTACAATATGGCACATCCCTAGTCCAGGGCTTCTCAATCAGTGGTCCACAAACACACTCTAATGGTCTGCAGGCCCATCCTCAAAGGGAGGCAGTAGTCTGTGTGAAAAAGGTAATTTAGGATTTGTAAAAATTCAGAGATCAGTTGTGTTCATATTCCAAACATTTTGCAAACAGAAGCACAAGTAAAAATGTATAGCGGAATTGGATCAAGACAAATGAAATATCATTAGACAGTGTAATTTTAGACAGTGATGTCTCTAGCATGTGATCTGTTTTGTTTCTATGTGTGTTTTGCTTTATAATTATAAACAGGTTGGGCCATGAGGTAGAAAAGTTTGAGGACCGCAAACATTGAAAATCATTTTTATTTTTCCTAGAATTTACATGATTAGAAACTAGATCACGTGAAAGACTCATTTGTTTTTTTTGTAATACTGTACCTGGAAACCAATTCTCTAATACACTGACCCTCCAAAAGCATGCAGCAACATGGAACAATACATACAATACAGACTACATAAAGTGCAATACAATAAACATGACAACTATGATTACATTAGACACAATAAACAGACACAGCATGCATTATTGAAAGTGTGCACTGAGGATAAGGTGCATATGTGTTTAACATTCTATGATACTGGTATACATGTCAGCTTATAACACACGTGAACACAGTGAAATGAAATTGAGCAGTTGTGTTCGCTGTGTGAAGGTAAGCAGCCTGAAGCTCAAGTTTGACATTATTTATTGATTTGTGAGTGTCTCAGATTCCTCATTCCTGGTTAGAAGGGCTCAGTGGAACTTAGGGAACATAGAAATGTGATGCCATGTTCATGTAATCTAATCTAATCCCCACTTCACTCCTAAATGTGGAATAATAGTTGAGTAATGGTTTCTCTCAACATTTATATAATTATATAATTATATAATAGGCATGAATATGGTCTGTAATCTTTGGTAAGTGTGACGCTAAGTAGCCAAAGCATTACAGTAACTGGTAATATAACTTCCAGCTACAACTAAATCCAGGACTGGAACCCAAATTGTCCAGCCGAACTGAAAGGTCCAGCTTTGAAGAACTATTTATAAATAGTTACATCTACTTATGACAATCAGTTATTACCAACTATTACCATAAACTATTCCATAATGTTTACAAATTGCAACGTTCACAAATGGATGGCATGATTACATAGTAGTGCTTTAGTATAGAGTGCTTAAACATAGAGCCTCACTCAGCAGCAGAGAAAGTGCTGAGTAAACAAACAGGGGAAGGAAGCCAGGGGAGGTGAGTTATGTGGTAAGAACCCACCCAGTACACAAATAGTAGTAGTGTACTGGGTGTATAGTAGTGCATCTCAAAAAAATTAATATAATTGAAAAGTTACTTTATTTCAGTAATTCAGTTCAAAATGTCAAACTCATATAGATGTATTACACACATAGTTATCTATTTTGAGCTTTTTTTACATTTATTTTATTGTTGATGCTTTTGGCAGTGTGTGCAGTGTGTCCTGCTGGAAAATGAAATACACAAAAAAATACTGCACTGACTTTGGACTTCATACAACACAGGGCTTATTTTCTGAGACACTGATTTTTAGGTTTTTATTGGCTGTAAGCCATAATTATCAACAATTAATGAAATAAACACTTAAAATAGATCACTCTTAATAGATCAAACTGTTTAAAAATTTCTCTGAGGTTATTCAAAATTACTAAAATAAAGTAACTTTTCAATGATATTCTATTTTTTTATATGCTCTAGTAGAAGGTGGAGCCAGGAGCTATGAAAATGTTTTATATCCTAGGTACATCCTAAATTAGTGGTTTTATTTAGTAATGTAAACATGGTGTTGCTACTGTTGAGCTTAGAAAGTAGAATATGTTTTATTTATGCTTTAGTGTGGATTAAATCTCCACTCTCTTACCCCTTCCTCCCTCCTCTGTTTATCTGTTAAAAATGTTGACTGTTTTAAGATTCTGTGTCTGAAAATTGTTTAAACTATTTAAATCAAGGGTTTAATCCTGATTAATCACAGAATATTGTTGTGAATAAAAAATTTTTATTGTGGGTTTGAAAATGTCTATAGAAAACAATACACTGTACAAACTGTATTGATCACATGCACTTTATTTGCCATATGCACAGAACAGATGCAGAGCAGGTAGTGAATTGGTCAGAGTTGGTTTTCTAAAGGTTTAGGTGAAGTTGTGCTGCTCTTTGACTTTTTTTTCCAGTAAGAAAAAGTCAGGAGTCCAAGGAAGGTGATCACAGCTATGCTGAAGGATATGGCCAAGCTGACTAGCACTGTTTTCAGGACAGTACTGGTGGGGTACAGTTTCCCAGTGACCAGAGTTACATTTGGCCACAGGCTGTGGGGTTTCTCCCACTGTCTCAATCCCTGAGTGAAGTCCAAGCTGAAGACGTGTGGAGATAAAACCTTCACTCCTTTATACATCCTCTTCACTCTGTGGTAGGAGGTGTCCTGCACGTCACAGCGGTACGTCCCAGCATCCTTCTCTTTTACAGGGTCCAGGACCACTTTGTCCAGTCCTGGGACGTCATATCTAACGAACAAGCTATCATCTGTAGTAATGATGCCTCGAGCGTAACGCCAAGTCACCACAAACGCGAATAAACCCATGGTCTCCATGACTTCCTCCAGACAGCCCAGCTCCAGGCGCTGTCCCACTGCAGCAGTTTGAGTCTGAAGACCACACTGCCAGCTGTCCAGGCACTGGACTTGGCGGACCTGGCAGCCTGTACCGCTGACCTTGTCTGCTTCCAGAGGGCAGAGCTCCTGGATGCGGAGGCCCAGGCCACACGTGGTGCTGCAGGGAGAGCTGCGGGTGATGACCCAGGTTTTCATGGAGTCTGGTGTCTCCAGATCTACACTGTTTAGAGTGTTACACTGGCAGCGGGAATGAAGTAATGTCCAGGACAGTGCCACCAACAGGAGCGTCATAGCCATCTTGAGTAGAGGATAGCAGAATTCACATAGTTCAAATGGTAACTGTTGGTAGGAAGAGAGGTACATTACATTAAAAAGAAAAATTCTTCTGCGAGTAATGATTATTTTCTAGAATTGTGTTCTTGCATTAAATAACACTATATCAACCATTCCTCCATTTTTAAAGAAATCAGTTTATTCGAATAATCAATTCATCCTTTCTTTTTTGACATTTTTTTACACAAAAAACGCTTTATATAGACTAATTTTTGGATCTATATATGGCTCTTAGAATAACAAATGTATTAAAAAATAGTAAAATAAATAATAGAAAAGATACTAGAAGAGAAAATAATTGTTAGTGAAGAATATTAATGAAGTATTAAAGAAAACAATAGATTTAGAAGGTGAGAAACAGTTTATATGTGGTTAATGATTAGAAAGAATCAGTTGATTAATTTAATGACTCCTCTTCACTAATCAACTAATGACACCTACTAATGTTACAGCTATAGCATAAAACATATCCACACTAGCATCAATGTAGCAAACTTTATTAACTACCTTACAATCCATTGCTGTACCCTAGCAACCATGAATCCAACAGCTAAACAGCTTGCAACACCTTAGCAGCCACCTAGCCACTACTTAGCAACCAATGCCTATACCAGCACTGCTGAGCTGCAATCAGTACTACACTCTACAGTAGTTTTAAGTATCTATTTTTTATTCTTATATATCATAGTCAACAATTACAACTAACTGCTGTATTCCTGGAAATGTCATTTAAAATAATCAGCCAGTAGCTAAATAAATAAATATACAGCATGGATGACTAAGTGGTCACATGGCAAAAACCGCAACTGTAAGAACACATTCATCCGTTCTCAACACTGATGCTAAATCTGTTCTGTGTATGTTGCGTGTTGCAGTGGAAAGTAATGGGGAGCCACATTTGCGGCTTTGTCAGTTGTTGAGTGTGAGGTAATTAAATATGCGGGCAGCCCTGAGGTGTCAAAAAGTAATTGCCCTCAAGTGAACTGAATCCAATTACAGTGGGATAGAGTGAGCTGCTGGAGTAATCTGCTAAACAAACAAGCATGTTTACACTTATTAGTCTGAAGGATTCTAAGAGCTCCACCAAACTACTTTAACAAAAATGTGGAAAAATGGTGGAATATTATGAATTGCCATCCTGTCAAAACCCCCTCACCATTAGTATGGTAAACTTAAAAAAAAAAAAAAAAAAACACTTTCTAAAGGCTAATATCAGTGTTCATGATTCACCCTGAGGCCTTCTGAACCCACGCTGCAGATCTGCAGGGTCATGAAGAACAGCAATGATCCAGAGCACCCAGACAAGTCCTCATTAGAATGCCTCAACAAGAAGTCATTTAAAATTTTAAAATGTCAAGTCTGAACTACACCCAGCTACTGTGGCAGGACCCGAAATTAGAAGATTATAGTCGAAATGTCATAGTATTAAAACAAGTCTGCACGGAGGAGCAGGTCAAAGTTTTCATCAATTATGTGAGGTGTGATTCACAGGGCTTGATTGCTGTTAAAAGTCACTATGCAAAAGGTCCAACAATAGGCCATTAATGTCACAAAACGACTAAGTATATAAAAAAGAGAAAATCTGAATATTTAGTTTAAAACATACGTGAAAAAACAAATTTCCAACAGGGAACTCTATGTTAGGGATTCACATAAATGAAAAAAATGGCTAGAACCAAACATTTTTTTGCAGATTTACATTAATTTTTGCAACGTTTTTTTATTGATTGCATACGTTAAAAACCATAACTGTACTTTTAATTTTATCTTTTTTTCCCAAAAGAATCATAAACTAAAACTATTTTTCTAGAACACTTAACATTTTTAAAATCCAAGCAGACATACCAACAAAGCACAATATGAATAAATTTGGCCATTGTTCTATATAAATTATTGTCCCCCTTATTTTTTCCAAAAATAAAAGTGCTTTTTGCAATTTTGCAATTTTTGAATAATTGTTGCATCCCAATTGTGACATTTGCAAAATCCATATATTTGAACTGAGGTATGAAATAAAAAGCATTATACTTATGTATGTAGTCTATATTGATTGTAGTAGTTTAACCTCTAACTTATAATAAATCTATAAATGAAAAGGTATCCCTCTTACCTTGTTGCTCGAATCTGCTTTTTATCTCTGTAATAAAATTCTCTAAGCAAATATATCCACATGACACTGTTCACATAACATTTTAAAGTAAACAGCAACAGCAGGTGAAGAGCTGATCTGAGCACTGCGGGTGATGCACCAGATTTGTCACTAGATGGAGTCTGTCTACAGATGATGTGCTTCCCCCTGAACACAAGACAAACAGACAAATATACTGGTTACTTAGCTTATTCAGAACCAAATATTAATCCTAATTTATATCAACCTATCAACCTACAATCAACCAGGCTTTTGTCCAGATTCTAAACAAAAAAAACTTAACTGAAACTTAGTTTAGTTTAGTTCATTAAAATAGTTCATTCTGAATAATCTCTCATACTCTGTCCTGTGACTTGGTGGAGTCTATGATTGGTTGGTTAGTGTGGTAACACTGTGTGCCTGCCTGTGTGTTAACTGATCTCTTTGTTTTACTGTCTATTCTCTGTGTAAACAGGATGTGGATGGGTTTTGACAGCGGCAGTTTCTCATCAGGTGATGCCAGCAGCTCTCAGCACAGGATGTGCCCAGATCACCACCAAGCCCTTCTTCAGTCCTCGTGTTTCTGCGTCCTCAGATTATTGTGCATCGCTAATCACACACTGAGACTCTATGAATATGGAAAATAAACTGGATACAGTATATTTCAGTGTATTATCCATTTGGCCTGGGGACGCACTCTAAAGTACATACATTATCGAACTGGCAGCAGAGCAGATTAGCACTGGAGTGTGCAGAGTAAGCACTTTTCTTTTTATCCCCAGGAGGCTCGTAAAATTAGCATCTACAGGAACATTTGGGCCTTCCTGTCTGGATCAGCTGCATTTAGAATTCTATAGCTAAAAATGTTGGCTTTTTATTCCTCATTGACTAGGTCTGATGTAAACTTGTGATTGGATAAGCATTACAAGGTGGATCTGAGATGTTTACCTACAGCTGTTGAAAACAGTATTTTTAGTAGCTGTAGTCTGAATGGAAATCCCTCTCAATAAATTTCATAGAATACATTATATTACCCATGCAATGTATATGTTAAGAAATGTATCATCACATGTACTTTTTGTAAGTCTGGCTGGGAACAGTTGTACCCTTGTTTTTGGTGTGTTTGCGTAACAGACTTTTGGAATGAAGTGTCATACTAATGACACGTGGTATTTTAGACTGCATAATTTTGCAATACTGTATATATTCTCAAAAAACACAGTATCAATTGTTACTAAAAAAATACATCCAAAGATTTGCTAACAGACTTTGGAGCATTTAGAACCAAAACTTCTGCTGGATCTTTTTTCAGATCACATTACTCTGGCAGGATAAGCAGCAGAATTTTCTTTTTATTTAGATTTTATGTAGATGATGGTAGGGGTGTGCCATATTGCACACAATAATATCACAAACATATCTGACACAATGAAAAACCTCCATATCATGATAATAGTAATATTCTAGAAAGAAGTCTATTTTTTAGTTTATATGCATGTACAAAATATGCTGCACTTTAGTTTTTTGATGTTACATTTTTTTCGTTTACTATTATTTTATACAAACTCAGAACCTTGTTAAGTTACTGTATATAAAATAGACAAAAGCTTATAGAAGCTGCTTGAGATTGACCAGTACTATGATTTGAATAGTAAAATATACAGCTCTGGAAAAAAAAAGATACTACTTAAAAAAAAAACAGTGTGTAAGGCTGGTGGAGGAAAAAAATGTGATTAAAAACCAGGGTAACACCACAAAATATTGATTACTGAACACTTAAAACTTTATAAATATGAACTTGTTTTCTTTGCATTATTTGAGATCTGAAAGCTCTGCATCTTTTTTTTTTGTTATTTCAGCCATTTCTCATTTTCTGCAAATAAATGCTCTAAATGACAATATTTTCATTTGGAATTTGGCAAATGAAAATATTTTAGCAAAATCAGAGAAACTGATTCAGGAAATGAAGTGTTCTCTTAATATTTTTTCCAGAGCTGTATGTGCTTTTAGATTCAGAATTTGGAAGTGTTAGAAACAAGCAAATGGCACCTATTCGGTGTAATGGCCCATAACGTTATATAGTCTTGTTTACTGTAGCGCAATTTATCGAATCGAAACCTCTGTATCGTGATACATTGTAGCTAGATACATTGTATCGACAGGCTATTGACAATAGTTCTCAGCCTCAGGAGAAGGGATAACGTTATCTGAGATTCTCTCACTCTCTCTCACACTCACACTCTCACTCACTCCTGCCTCAGTCAGTGGCTGGCTGATTTAACTTACTCTCTCTCACCACCAGCGTCGTCTCACGTCGTCTCACCCCTTCTCTCTCTCTCTCTCTCACAACTTCACAGCTGCGACTAGTTGCGGCTGAGCTGAGCAGAGCTGTGCTGCTGCTGTGCTGCTGCTGGTGGTGGTGGAAGCGCTAGTTAGCAGTTGTTAGCAGTAAGCTAACAGTTAGTTAGCTAGCGTTAACTAGCTAGTTAGCTAGAAAGTTTACCATGACTTAGCCCGGTTAGCTCTTCTCTGCTGAAGCTCAGTGAACCGCAGTAGGAGGAGGTAGAGGACCGGAGAAGAGGAGCAGAGGACGCGAGGCGAGCTTCTCCTCCAGAGAGGAGCAGAGGAGGGTCGGTCAGTCACTCTGAGAGCTGGACGGCGGGACGGACCCCCGGCACGCGCACAGAGAGAAGGAGAGGCACGCGGAGACCCACAGCTGCACGCGCCGTTATTTCTTTTTAGCACATTTTCACATTTTAAATAATAACCAGCTTGTAACGGTTTTAACGGACACTTCGGACTGAACTCACGCGCGTGCGGGGCTTTAACCGCGCTTTACCTGTGCTTTAACTAGTTTTTTAACTACTTTAGCTAACTTTGCTAAAGCTGACTGAAAGCTGGTGTTTTTTAATCTATCTACACACCTGAGCTACCTACCTAACTAACTAGATAACTGTCGTATCCTCCTCCTGTGTGTGTTGTGTTTGTGTGTGTGGTCGTGGCTGCCACACACACATGCCAGCCGACATGGACTGAAAACAAACCCAAACGCACACATACAGGCGTTTTTACGTGCTTTTGTTTGGTAGCTAGTTAGCGGTTATCTATCGTTTCTCTCTCTCTCTCTCTCTGTGGAATTGAGTGTGTTTTTGCCTCGCCGTGTGAGGAAAGAGGGGCTCCCGGCTTAAAGGTGGGAAACATGGAGGAGGACAGTCCCCAAGAAACCGCGGAGCAAACCAAAGACTCGGACCGCCAGCACCGCCTGAGACTCTGCGTGCTGAACGAGATTTTGAACACGGAGCGGGATTATGTGCGGACCCTGACTTTCCTGCAGTCGGTAAAGTTTATTTTTCATCTTTTTTGGTGGTGAAAGTGCTGCTGCTGCTGCTTTCCGCTGTCTGTTTAAGCGTGTGTAACCTATTTCTCTATCTGTTTTGCTGAATGTGTGAGAAGTCTGAGTAGGGCTAAGACTAATGTTTTTTTTGGTATTCGAGTACTCTGTCGATTATTTTTCTGATTAGTCGATTAGTCAACAACTAATTTCTCCCATCCTCTTTTGCTGTGTGTATGTGTGTTTAAAGAACTGAGTAGGGCTGCGACTAATGAATTGTTTTTGCTAGTCGACTAACTTACTCTATCGATTATTTTTCTGATTAGTCGATTAGTCAATGACTATGTTGTCCTGTGTGTGTGTGTGTGTGTGTAGAACTGAGTAGGGCTGCAACTAATGTTCTTTTTTGGTAGTCGACTACTCTGTTGATTAATTGTCTAATTAGTCGATTATTCAAGGCTATTTTTCCCATACCCTTTTGTTTTGTGTATGTTTGAATAACTGAGTAGAGCTGCAATTAATAATTTTTTTTCGTAGTCAGCTACTCATAGTCGATTTTGTTTCTGATTAGTCGATTAGTCAACAACTATTTTGTCCCATCCCCTTTTGCTGTGTGTATATGTGTGTTTGAGGAACTTAGTAGGGCTGCGACTAATGAATTGTTTTTGCTAGTCGACTAACTTACTCTATCGATTATTTTTCTGATTAGTCGATTAGTCAATGACTATTTTGTCCTGTGTGTGTGTGTGTGTAGAACTGAGTAGGGTTGCAACTAATGTTCTTTTTTGGTAGTCGACTACTCTGTTGATTAATTGTCTAATTAGTCGATTATTCAAGGCTGTTTTTCCCATACCCTTTTGTTTTGTGTATGTTTGAATAACTGAGTAGAGCTGCGATTAATAATTTTTTTTCGTAGTCAGCTACTCATAGTCGATTTTGTTTCTGATTAGTCGATTAGTCAACAACTATTTTGTCCCATCCCCTTTTGCTGTGTGTATATGTGTGTTTGAGGAACTTAGTAGGGCTGCGATTAATTATTTTTTTGGTAGTTGACTACTGTAAATTTTATTATTGTTGTTCAGTTTCCTGTTTGTTTGTTTGTGGGCCAGATAATTTAGCTATTCCACGCTGGCAGCTTTTCTTTCAGCTCAGCTCATTAACAGTAGAACACAGGAATCTGGCTAATGCCTGCCTTATGTAGTTTATTGATGCTTTACTGAATGACTTGATGGTAATTTGACTAGGTTAAGTAGCTAGTAAGGTTTTTAAAACTCTTTGTCAATGAGTTCATTAACAGTCATTTGGTTTCAAAAGTTTTAGGGTGGGTTATATGGTAGCTAAGCAACAATGAAGTTTTGTGACCTTTAGAGACACTTGTATATTTGTCTCTGAACCTTTGATGGTCAGATATGTCAGAAGTTCCCACAGTCTGGGTCTTGGAAACTCCTCATTTTGTACATTTTTTGTGGTTTCCAAGTTACTGACACATCTGATTCAACTCCTTAACCAAGTACAAGATTTTTATATGGTTGGACACCAAAGCCCTGGAATAACACTGCCCTCCACACACCTGATCCAGGATCCACTTTCCCTGAATCATCTTTGTAGTGCTAAGGTAATCTTTACTGGTAGAGACAGTGTACAGTGGGGCTGCTGAATATATTATTTCAGTGTAATTTATTTCAATATTGTGATGCCATAATGTACAGTGTTCTGCTGTACACATATAGCTGTAGGGTTATATGGAATTATAGTCATAGGTCCTTATGAAATTGTTATTGCTCATTGATATTTTTAGTTGTGTCCAAAATCCCTTTTAAGCCACAGTTCCCTTGAAGTTCTATTAGTGGACCTCACATTGCGGAAATCCCTACAGCTAATTGAGCTTGGACCATGGATGGAAATACTGAGAAACCTTCAGAGCATAGGGGGTCGCAGTAATAGAACTGTGACTAGGTCTGGGACCTTTTGGCTTATGCAGGTAATCACGCCCTGCTGCCTCTCCTCTGTCTCATATCTCTTTGCTCCAGTCACAAAAGCTTGTCTTAGTATCACTGGTGGTCAATCAGATAATAAATCTTGGCTTTAAATCCCAGTGTCTGTTATCCGTCCTAGAGGATAAGATGATACAATCTTCTTCTCCATGAAGGAGCTATCCAGCGCTTAAGCGTCTTTATTCTGAGTTCTGATCAGGAGTGGTGTTCATTTAGTAAAAAGCACACTTATCTTTGTAACTGCAGTTTGATGTCACTAAACAGCAGTAATAGCAACTCTTATCTCAATTCTACTGCAGTAAAGAAAGGGTAAGCAGTTGCAGGAATCTTTACTCTGAAACCTGGCATGTATGTTCTTGCTCTGATTTGCATCACATCGCTTCTCTCGAGCTGAGATCAGAAGAATAATAAAACTGGTTATAGTTTGCATTTATATAGATGGCCTTAAGACGAAAATCTGTTGAATTATAGGGTATGATTGTGCTATACTGTACATTCCACTGTGCATGCCCGGCAGCATGGCACATCAGCGCAGAGGTCTGGTCCTGGTGCAAAGCCCATTGATCTGTGCGGACAGATTTAACAGCATCAGAGGAGGATTTGAAGTTTTGAGAGGATTTATATACATGCCAGTGAGATGTTGGTACCCTCACAGTCCTAAAAAATAAATAAATCAGTCTTGGCCCAGTCCTCCTTAATCACATTGCGCTGTTTAGCGCAGGGGCTGTAAGAGCTTTGTGATGGTGCTGAGCAGCTCATGGCATCTTCTTGGCTTGGTTAAATGAGTTTGTTTTCACACATTTGCTGGATGCGTTTTGTATGGAATAGTGATGCTTCTGTATAGGGCGTGAGGGAGTTTGAGAATGCCCTTGTTCCCTTTTTTTTTTTTTGACCTGTTGGGAGTAGTAGAATCAGCTGGAGAGACATCCTTTGTTGTCGCTGTCTTGAGTTCATAAGTCTATCATCCATCAAAAGGCCCTGAATGCCAATAGTGATTGTTCCCACCAGGCCTTTTCTTTTTTAGAGTGCCTCTGGATTTAATGTTCAGCATTGAGTTCAGACCTTGGAGGAAGGAGTTTGTTTCTACAGGTCATTCAGTTTTTAAACAGTTAACTGAATCAAAATTTAGGAGTATTTCTAGAGAGGAGCAATATGATGATGATACTGTTTTATTGTCATAACATTTTAAAGCACTAGTTCCTAAGACGCAGTAATATTCGTTGGGTGGGGACAAAATATTTTGATGTAATAGTATTATTATTGTACTGGCACAACATCCCTGCAGTGTCTAATATATGAATTCTAAAAAAAGAATTGTCTGTTAGCTTTGTTGGATGTAATTGCTCTCTACATTTAAACAAAATTTTGTAAGTGAACGAAAAGAACAAAGCAGTATACTCAAAAACACAGAATTTCACACAGCAGTTTATTTACATTTACATGCATTAAAATCTTCCACATGCTCTGTCCCCAAAATCCCCAAATGCTCAAAACTTACAGATTGTCATTTTAACAACTTCCTGTTACTTAAAGAAGAGCATAATTAGACTCGCAATATTTTTTAAAATCAGAAATCATTGTGCTTACATTCTTGTTTCCATTGTAGAAGGGTGTCTGGATTTCCTTGTCCAAAGGCCTTTGCCATTAGTGTGTGAAAGTGAACAAACTCCAGTGAAACCACTCTTAGCAGACAAGTGTGACAGCTTCTTCTCATCAAGATGCCCTCAGCCTGTGATTACATACGTTAAGTGAGACGCCTGTTCACACATCGGATGAAAACGATCTTAGCCGTCGTTGCTAGCAGTGCTTTGCCCCCCCTCAGACGTGTCAAGTCCAGCTGTGTGATTGTGTCTCAGAGCAGGTAATGAAAGAGACTGTCCCTCAACCCCAAGCAAACAATAACAGAGGCCTCTGGGACTTGATCTGCTCAAAGCCCCATACGCACACGTATCCTGAACCTGATTGGCCTGCGTTTCTCAGGGAAGCCATTAAAACACCTCCTACAGCTGTTTGACTATTATTATGCTACAGATAAATGTCCAGATGCTTTTTAATTCATACAGAATTTAAATTTAAACGCTCAGCATTCACATTGTGTATGCTCAGTTGCTGCATTGTTGATTCCTCAAGGACACTTTAAGCTGTCCACACAGTGAAAATGTCACATTATCATATAGTGAAAGAAAGGGGCAATAATTACACAAAGAATTGACATAACAGCCAGTGGGTGATTGAATGCACAGTTCTAGGACCAACACTCTCAGACTGAGATGATTTTCCGACTGGCAAAGACATGATATTTAAAATGTTATTATATCTTTATGCTGTTTAAAAAGTGCTAGCTGCCATTTATGTTGTGTGCACACTTGAGGAATTGGCAAACATAAATGGGCCAAAAGGGATTGAGTGAATTTTTTTTTTTCCTTTTCTTGTAAAGTTTGCTTATTTGCAGAGATGAGGTTAGCTCAGATCCGATCAACAGCAGTCTCTTCGAGGAAAGTAATGTGATCTTGCCTCACTGGACCTTGTGAACCACATCAAACAGTCACTTCTGCCTCTGAAGGGGCTTCAAAACATCAGTTAAGGGCTTTGGAACTTTCTTTTGACTTTTATGATGGTAAAGTTCACATCTACTGCTTCTTGTTGTGGGCCGAATGGGAGAAATATAGACGTTTTACATTTCTCTTTACTTCATTATTAACATTTTCTAGGACCCAAAGCTTCAGTTTGCTTGTATTAGGTTAGGTTCACACTACCAGGCTCAAGAGATTTGAGGAGAAAAAAAAACCCCAAAAAAATAGTTTGCTTTAATGTGACCCATCTGATTTTTTCAGTGCTGTGTTAATATATCAAATTTGATCATTTGAAATCAGACTACATTAAATATGTGTCCGATTCTTGTGCATGCAAAATGTGAGCCACCATATAAGATTTTGTACACCGTTTTTCTTGTAGGCACCAGTTAGTGATGGAAGCAATACACGATTTTTTCAAATCTAGATTACTCAAACTTATGAATGTGAACCGTCAAGACACAAATCAGATCTGAAATCAGAATGGTGAATGAGACCTGTAATGAAAAAACAGCTTTAAATACCGGGTAAAAGTTGCACCGATCCCTCATTCTCCCTCTCCACAGTCACGTCAGCTTAATTGGATTTGTCATGTTTATGTTCTGTGGTAGAGCAAGCAAGCCGAGAGCCAGGCATATGTACCTAATTCAACAGGTCAGTTGCTCTCCGCTTACCCCCCCTCTGCTTTATTGTGCACCAGTTGCTGAGAAAGTTGCTCCCCCCCACCTCCACCCAATCCAGCTGGTGTTGAGTCCTCAGCCCCAGCTGGGCTCTTCAAGAGGAGCGGATGCCCAAACAGGATGGCAGTGCTTTGCTCTGAAGAAGACGGAGGAAGTCAACCTGCTGCTTCCTGCTCTTCCCCTCTGATTCTGGGGGTCGAGTCCTTGCAGGGAAGGAAGCACTAGTTTAAGGTTTCAGGTTTATAAACAGCCAGCCCAGTCACCCCCATATACTGGCGCTGTGCTTTTACAACTCCAGCCACCTCCAAAGTGCTGGCTTTTCCATGACCCAGCCAGGAGCACCCCTGCACGATGTGTATGATGTTTAGCTAATAGGCTAAAGCTACTTCTTATAAATGAAGTAATCAGACTCTAATCATCTGCCTGTTTGGAGTACTTATTTATTTAGTTTCAAATAGTTTTGTTTCCATAGTTTCTGATGGAGTTCAGAGGCTTTAGCTTTTTTAAACTGGAGATTTTCTGTTCTATTTCTTAATGGAATAAAAGGCAAGGAAGTGTTTACTCTTTCCCTCCTTTATTCCAAATGTAGTTGAGATGTGGTTTGTTACAAAGCTTATTTGGCTGACAAGCACTGAAAGCTTTATAAAGGCTATATCCCACCAGGCAGCTTGGCTTGGACAAACTTTTTAATAGATAATACTATGTCATCCATTGTCAGAAACAATATAAACAAATCTGATTGAAATTGCCTGATGCAGTTTAAGGCAAGTGTGTCACGGTTAAGTCCAGTGAGTCATTCTATTGGTTGCACTCTGCAATAATTACTTGTTAGCCAGTCAGCTAATGTTAGTGTAGTTAAGGCATGGTGAACTATAATATTAATACTGGTTTTGGACATTGCTCATGTCACATTTTATTGTCAGGTTTGAACTGAGTAAAATACTGTTTAATACTTTTTTATTGTTACCAGTGTGTGCTGACTGTCTTGCAGCAACTCAGGGGTTAAACTGAGCTGTTGTAGCTTTGGATTGTTTCTGTGGTAAACCGAGCCAACAGAGCAATCAGAGCAATCAGAGCTAAGTTCAGTTACCCTAATTTGATGGATTGAATTACATTAATTACACGTACTGGACAAATCTGGTGCTTAAGCCAGATACTGGTTTGGCTTAATTTCTATAGAATAGATGGGAATAAGATGTATACGTTTGCCCATGTTTTTCTAGTCATTGGCTTGAACAAACTATGACGCATTTTTGTCTAATTTCTTAGATAGCACTATGTCTTTCATTGTCAGAAACCACATAAAGAATCTTTTAAAAATTGCCTGAATTGCTGACACTTGTTTTAGACAAGTGTCAGATGCTTTTAGCATGCAGATTGGACAGTACTCATTCATAGCGTGCTGAAAAAGTATCACATATACTTTAACTGACAGCTCTTCATTACAATTAAGAGTTCAGCATTTAATTTGTAGTGCCATCAATTTATTGATCGCTCATTGGCATTAACCCCAATGGTGCTCCCAAAATGCAGTTTAGATCAGGTTTCCATTGATAACTCCTCGTGGCCTGGGCCTGATTTGGCACAGAGGCTGAAGAAGCCTGTTATCTAACCATTCATTCCTCTGCCTGTCCAGAATTACAGTGAAAATCAGCTGACCTCGGGCCCTCTTGGACCTCACCCAGTTTTTTTTCCTGTTCTTTTTTTCTTTAGTGCAGGCCTTTTGTGAAGCTTTCAGCATGGGGCCAGAGCCAGTGTGGCTGTGCACGATTGTACCAATTAGGTAGAAGTTTTAACAGAAGCTTTTACCACCTACTTTCATTACCGCTACTGACCCCCCACACACACTTTAGCCTTGCCGATTATGGCCAGGCCTGTCAGAAAATGTCAGCTTTCTAAAGTGTCTTGAAGTCATGTGTTTCTCTAAGCCACTTCTGAAAGGTACAACTTGGCACCAAAAAAATGTTAGGAATCTGTGCGGTCGATGTGTCTTAGCTCATGCTATGCTTACACTTCTGTGTGGTCATGTTTTAACATCCTATCAAACTGCAAGCAAATCTGACAACCCGGCATTTGCATGAGTTGCTCTGCCATTTCACGCTTTCTGAATTTGAGGATTATTACCAGGTAAATTGGGTAGGTTTCTCTCTCTGGGCACTGGGTTGGTATTTGATTGATTGGCAGCGCAGAAAAACTGGCTTTTTGTTTTTTACTCCCCCAAACCAGGCTAGTACGTGACCATGAACATTCCCATTGGAGCTTAATTGGACGGCTCAAGCTTCGTCCAGCAGTAGGGTCATGTTTATTTACAAGTGAATGGATACCTTGAGTATGTTCTCTTTGTCAGCATGTGGAGATCAGTAGAGCTTTTTGAAGCTTGTGAAACAACCTTTCACAGTTCTGCAAACATTTTGATAAGAGAGGCCTTCAGCGCTTGAATGTTCTCAGCTAACCTGTCCATTTGAATTGAGTTGCCTGCTTGTGAAGAAGCCCACTATGGCTGTTTAGGTCACTGTGACGTTACTGACACAGCAGGGGGCTGATAAAGATGCCTGTCATATCACGCAGCACTCTTAGGGGGGCTGGTAAGTGTTAATTAAGTATTATATTTATTCTGATATCCAAGAGAGGTCAAAGAGGGGTGTGGGACTTAGAAGTAGAATGTTAGTGGTGGAGCACAAATAGTCATTGTAAGATATTAATTAAAGCCTTATATTTTACACACCAGATATTTTTTAGAAATTTTTATGTAGATCTGCGTGGTATTATGATGTGTTATGGGTTGGGTCATAATATATATTTGGGCTTATAACTCTATTACAGATAGCAAGACCACAGTACTGTAGACCTAAAGGATCTGTGAACACACACATACAAGTCTCATATAAATCACTAAAGGTAAAAACACACCATTTATTACCAATTATTACTGCCTAAAGGATATATCCATTTCAACAGTTTAGAGAGTCCACTTTAACTTCTGAGCTGTCAAACAAATACTGTGTAAATTATATTGATATAGTGATGTTACATGCATATCATCCATCTCTGCGTGTAACCTTAAAATAACCAAAATGAACCAGTTTCAGTGTTTTCATTTAGGCTGTGTCTGAAACTGAAATAGCCAACTGAAGTCATGTTTTGCTGTCCTTGCTGTCTCAGAAATGCAGTCTTAGTAATGCAGGTCTCTGTAACCAAATCACAAGGCAACAGGCAGTATTTCTTACATTTCAGACACAACCTTAGTACCATCCACATCCGAAAGGAAGAAGTATGTTGTGATATAATTTTTTTGCCATATCATGCAACTAGGGTTGCAGCGGTAACCGGTTTCACGGTATACCATGGTATCAAAATGCACGGTTATCATACCGTGTGTGTTTGCTTATTACCGGTAAAACGCAAGCCAGCGGAGAAACTCACCCGCGCATGCGCAACTCTGCTCCGCTTCAGCTACTCAGCACACAGCGGTGAGAACAGCAGAAAGTGCATCAGAATAAACAAATCTCCATCCGCCTAAAAAAAGGCTAAACTAAAATCAGCAGTGTGGGACTATTTCAGAGACCCGCCGAACGCACCCGAGGATGGTTATCCGATTTGTAATCAATGTGGCCGTAAAGTCACAGCTAAAGATGGACATACCTCAAACCTGTTCTCCCATCTCCAAGAACACCACCCCGCTGTGCAGCGCAAAGTAGGTGTTTAGTTTATAATTTTAATCTGAACATAAATAAAATCCCTTTGTAGTCGTGCACAACCCATGCGGTAAGCGCTCGCAAAAGCGCTTAGTTATCCGAAATTTGGGCACGCAGGTACAGGCGTGAAGTGCGTGCTACGACGGATTCACGTGTCCGTGTAAAGGTCCTGGCCGGACTGGATGTGAAAGACGCCATTCATTTACATGCGTTCATTTTCACATTCTGACGTGCCTGTTTTTCATATGTTAAAACCAGACTCGCTGTGAAAGCCTTAAAATAGAAATCTCTATTGTCAGGATCATGTCAGAAATAAATCCCCTCTTTATGCAGTATCTGGTTATATACCAACTTGGCAGTAAAACGGACGTTTACAACAGTTATTTTAAATAATATTTAAAATAATTTAAACTTAAATAATTGTACTGAATATTTTAAATACAGATATTTACTTCTTAGAGGACATGTAATGTGTGTAATGTGTGTGTATGTGTGTGTGTATGTGTGTATATATTTATATATATATATTTTTATATACACCCTTAATGCCCTTAAGAGTAGTGGAAAAACCCGGTTTCCTTCACCTGATGGTGTACAGCTTATTTTTCTTTAAGGAGACATTATCTATATAATTGTTCCAGGTTTCTACAATAAATAGTTAATTGAACAAAAAACCTTTGTTGTAATTTCTTTAAGGGTCAGTTTAATAATATATGTAACAAACTGTGATACCGTGATAACCGTGATACCGCGGTATTTTCTGAGACGGTTATCATGCCGTGAAAATCTCATACCGTTGCAACCCTACATGCAACTCGAGGTCTCTACCAATCTAAAGAATACTTTAAGTAGGCTGATCATCATGTCCACATCCAAAAGGCTCTTGTCATGTTTGTCATGGTTCTATATAATATCTGAATATTCCAATACACTGAAAATGGAAACGTTACTATAACCTGTGTATACTCGAGATGTACCATTGTATCCCATTTGATCAGATTTAAAATTGTCACACCCCCAGCTAAAAGATACATCCGCTGGGTGCTAATGTAAACCTCATCACATCCACTGGCCGTCGCTAATTGAATCAGCTCTGCATGGCTGGCTGCCATTACACTCAGACACACTCTGGGCAGTGACACCTATCTGGTCCCTCCTCACCTTTCGCAAACAAGCCGACGTTCCGGTGCCATGTGTTGTGCATTATAAATGTTATCGGCTGGCTGGGAGGTTCGCAGGGCGCAGTAGAACAGGGACAGTATTTTCCGAAGGAAGTCCCCAAGATGTTCAATAAACCATGCACTGTAGTCCATAGGGATTATTTCTTCCTCGGTTATGAAATTAATATTTGCACGACCCCTCGCTTCTCAGGTCTTCACAAACATAATGCTGTTTTCTTTTATTAGCTGCTTAGTTGTTCAGGTGGGAAAGGAATTGAATCGGATAGCAGTTCATCCTGTCCGTTTCTGTGTTTATGTGTGTAAGGAGACACAGCATTTACTTGTAGAACTCTAGTGTTTTCTCACACACTCTAGACTCTTACTTTGGTCAACACTGGCCTTTTACAATTGGACAATGGCCACTGATAGACTGGCATGTTTTACAAAGAAGGAGACAGCAGTAAATCGGGAATCCACACGCTGGTGGACTGACCCATTGGCCTCTTTCACTCAAAGGAATTCCTGAAGTGTCCTAAGGGAATTGCCCCCATGGTCAATGAGACCAGAGCCTGACCATGGAAGCTCTGAGTGCTGAGATTGTGGTAGCTTTGGCAGATGCTGGCAGACGGACGGGATTTTCCTGTTCCTGGCTGCAGCGTGGAAGCCGCCGTCATTGGTGGGGTAAAATATGAACTGACCCGTCCAGCCTCGTTGCGGTCAGGGCTGACGAATGAGCCGTTTGCCTGGCTGAATGGAGCATGACGTTTGACCACACATTACAGGTCTAACATATGGTTGTAGATGGTACCAGGTCATGGAGGTATGAGCTGTGGTTGTGTGAATGAAATCAGTTTTGAAAAGTCATGGTATTTAAATGGTTTTACCATAATAAACTCATCCTTCCAGCCATTCAGAGGAAAGTCAAAGCAGAAAAGAACAGCTTGTGTCCTTGCATGTTTGTGGTAACATATAACGCAATTATTTTTTTTGTTTTTTGTAACTACAGTGTAGAACTGGTGATGTAAGGCGGTCATTGTGATGCCGTCATATGTTTTTTCCGTTCAGCTCTTGCTGTGGGTAGAGATAGTCCTCCAGTTCAGCCACAAAAGAGCTTCTTTCAGGCATGAAGCTGAAGGGTATATTTGAACCACTGCCATGGTCTTATTTAATTTACTACAGTTCTAGTTGAGACATATGTGTTTCTAAGTAGTGAGGAGTTCTTCACCCTTTAGTGCAGACTGGGTGTAGTCGTCTCCTCCAGTGCGATAATGCTAACTGATAAGTTAATACTACTGTTTTGTTGTCATCCAGTCTGATGGATCTGTGTACAGTTAAACACAGTCAGAGAGTCAGGGAGGGGTTCATTGATTAAATAGATCGGTATCTAATATGCCTCACCTTAAAGGACCCGTCAGAGCTGATGGCTTGCCCAGTTAGTGCACACTCAGGCTAATTACTGTATTGAATAATGAAAATCAGTTGCTGCCAAGAGGGACTGGGTAACAAGTAGAGGAAATTAGATAATGTTTACAATAACACTCATACGGCACACTTGTTTCTTACGGTCTCACAGTCATGTATTCTCCACCCACATGCAGACTCTAAGCCAAAAGAGTGTAAGCAAGCAGTAATTTCTTCCTGCAGTAATTTCCGCCTTCACACTGGCATTTTTTGTTAATAATTATAAAACACCTATTAGGAATGTCATACACTGTTGCTTCAGACTGTTTTAAAGTTAGTTTATTTGCTGATGTCTAGAGAGCTTCTTACTGTCTGAGTGAGTGTAATACTTATTGTTCTCCAAACATGTTGAGCTGTCTGTAGACAGTGCGTAGCCATGGTTCTTTACCTGACTTAGAGGAAGCTTGTGCCAGATGTCGTTTTTGGACAAAGTTTGGTTTGGAAAACCTTGGGCTAACACTTGGGTAGAGGCATGTGATGTGTTTTTGTTTGTGTGCACCAAGGTTTGTTTGTTTTTGTTGCTATGTGAGGAGTGTTTATAACTTTTAAACCACACAGAACTAACTGAGTTGGTTATTAGTTTGAACAAAACTAGGCACACTACAAACAAAAATACTTATTTTTGGTGCTGTATGGAACCCTTTTTTGTGTCATGGTTCATTTGATCATTCAGGCACTTCTTTTAAGCTGTACATTTGGTAGATCTGCCACCTTCTCTCAGACCATGTTTCTAATGCATACCCAGTTAGTTTGGTAACTGTGATGCTTTAAGAAAAAATATGCAATTCATGTAAGTTCCACTACAGCTAGCTACAACTATTCTATGTATTGACAAGACTGTCAATCACTTTATTCCTAAGTCTACTCTCATCTTTAAACGGCTACACTGGAGATGGATAAACAGACAATTGTCAATTTATTTTTTCTGCTTTAAACTGTCTTGTCGTTTAAACATAAGGTGATAAGTGGAGCTATATATATATATATATATAATATATATATATATATATATATATATATATATATATATATATCATACTGCAGCCAGTCAGAGAGCAGAGGCGCAAGATCTGTGGTCACCTGTGAGTGGTTTGATTAATCATGTGGTCCTTAATCACAATCACACGGTCACATCAATTATCATGCACATAATATTTGTATGCATGTCTCCTTCACTAAAATATGATATTGCTTCCCTATTTGGCAGCTGTTGCCTGTAGAGGATCTGGTAACTTCATGTTTATTTAAGTAGCCAGCACTGATTTTGGACCATTGAATGAAGCAGTCCCTAAAGTGTTGGAGCTCAAGGCCTAGCTGGTTAGAATTACCTGGTCAGTCTGGTATCCTCCCCCAGTACTACTACCTGCTGTGCGCTGACCCCCTGGCTCTTCATGGCACTTTTCCACAAGCCCACTCTCACTTCATGGAGAGGGGTCCAAACGCCTTCCAGATGGCCACTCCAATCTGCTCCGAGATCTTATCTGTGGAGCCACATGTCAGTGCTAGGCCTTTGCACCGACTGAATCAAATCGTGCTTCTCCATTCAGCCGTGGCTGCTGCTTTAAGGCCTGCTTGTTTGCGTTAATTGTGCTGGTGTTTACAGCTCTTAATGATGCAGTGTTGTTCAGGGAGCCTCAGTTGTCCGCGTTTATTGGTCTGTGCTGTGCACACGGCGATGTGCAGTAGACTGCTGGGCAGTAAATACTTGTTAGTTTGAATGCTCCTTCGAGACCTAGCTGTCAGCGATGACAACTGCTTAACTTGATTAACGTTTTTGACGTCTCTCAGAATGTAATTCAGTTTTCTTCACTCTTTTATTCATGTTAGGCAATGGTATGCATGCAATGTGTCCAGATGTTTGCAGACATCCCTTCTAATGGATGCATCTGGTCCCTGTAAATAAGTATTGTCAATAGCATTGGGGCTCTGCTGTGTGGAATGGTGGTGCTCAGTCCAGTACTTTTGGGATGAGTTAGAGATAAAGAGAGGTGGTGATAATCCAACATCCTGTCCTCACTTCTTTCCTGTGCCTGAAAACAATTAGATCCTAACAGCAATGTTCAAAAGTGTAGTGTAAATCCCTCTCTGGAAACAATGAATGTGCAGGTGTCCCAGTTCTTTTGTCAATACATTGTACCTGCATTGCACATTATCAGATGGTACTTTTTGTTCTGTTCCACAAGGTTTTTTTAATGTCCTTTCTGAAAGCATTATAAATGATTCAAGGGCTGAATAACAGAATAGTATACAGTGAGAGTGTTGCTACATTATCTGGTTGCCATGTGTCTTTTAAACATTTTTAAAAAGGTTCATATATGATTAACACAACCAAAGTTAATACAACATAAAATATCTCCATACGCATGGTTAAAGTCATGGAACAGGTGTTTCAAGAGTCGCTGGTCTGTTCTCACTGACAATTCTAGCCAGACATTGCCGGTCACGATTATTAGCACTGACTGCACTGTCCACTGTGAGTTGTAATCTATGCCTATGACATATTCACAGTGCACTTGTGACGCTGTGGATACAGGAATGTTAAATGCCTTCAAAACAGAATGTCCCATCTATCTAGCCTTATTCCAACTCTATACTCAATAATTCACATCACCTTGCCATGGGCATGCTGGCCAGGGTTTATCATCACTCACTAGATAACGTCTCACAACCTGTATGGGCATTCCCAAGCCTTGTATTCGGGTAACACTTCATAATCGAATTATGTATCTACTTGAGTGCTTGTTCGTGGGCTTGTATGAGGCCTTCATATCCAAAACAGTTATTGTTATAGCGATTCAGTTATCAGATGATGTATCTTACAGCCCTCATGATGAACCTATCTCTCTCTCATCCTTTTCTCATCCTTCTGTCATCCTCTAATCTTCCTTTTCTCATCCTCTTCTCTTCCTCTGTCATCTGGTCTTCAGTAGAGGAGCCCGTTTCCGCCACTGCAAGCAGCTCAAACAGCCATGAACTCCGAAGCCCCGCAAAGCGGAAGTGAGAGACAAGGGGCCGTGCTGAAAGGGGACTTTGTTGCAGTGGGGACTGTTGGGGGAGGGGGTGCAGGGGGGAGCGGAGGGTGACAGTGAATCAGAGTGATGGGGAGAAAGGGGCTCGCTCGGCTCCCTCTTTCAGCTCTGCAGTCCTCCTGCCACTGGGCCTTTTGTCTCCATCCGCTGGGCCTCGGCCACAAAGACAGGATTTTCCCCCCTCTCTCCCCTCCCAGCCATTTTATTTATTCGATTTCACGCCATGGCGGCCAAAACGGCCCCTTCCTCGCATCCAAAACTGCTCAGCTGCCTTTTGCAGCAAAGCAGATTCTCACAGAGACGCATGAAAAGGGCCTTTCTCGAAGGCTCCCGGGCTGTTTTTAGCCCAGCATTCAGAGTGAGTAGGATCCTCAGCTTCACTCAGCTTTGGGTGTTGCTCACGTTGTGGGAAACTGATTGACCTGTGCGGGAACCTCACTGATGCACTTGTGGAGGAGTGGAGTGAAGACGTTTGCTGGGAAGTTTGCTTTGTCCCAAACTGACAAACTGTTTTTAGGGTGGAAGTACTTATTATATTGTTTATTATTTATCAGTATTATGATTTTGATCTGCTTTAGCTGAAAAAAACTAACACTTATTTAGGACACCTGTTCCTTTATTGGTTCCTCAGAAATCAAAGATATTAAAAATAGAGTATACTGCTTTGGTAGGAATTAGGATGTGATGTGATTTGATTTACTGAGGTCAGAATGTTTTAAGTGATCAGTACTCCCCATCATTCCTAACTCTCCAAGTCTCAAAACTACAGGTGCTGGTCAACGAATTAGAATAATTTGAAATAGTGCAATCATGAAATTCTTTGAATGCATTTTTTGTGCAGAAAGCAAATCAGGTGTTCACCGCACCTGTCCTACTCGTTAGACTAATCACAGAACTCGTTACCTGGAAAAAATTTGCTCAGCTGAGCTTTCCAAAAGGCCCATTTAGGCCATTTAACTGTGACACTGTTGTTTTATTGAATTAGAATAATGGAGAAACCGTTTCATTGAATTAGAATAAATGCTCGAATTTTTGTTTTCTGTGAAGAGTGTTCACTGTGCAGTATAAAGTCAGGGTTGAGTAGAATTTCTAAGTTGTAAAATCAATCATGGGTAAGCAGCGCGACCTCTCAACCGGAATAGTGGCTCAAATTCAAGCCCTTCGCCAACAAGGCTTGACCCAAACTAAAATTGCTGAGCAGCTCGGCATCAGCCAGTCTTCCGTCTGCAAAGCTCTCAAGAAAAACTGCAGCAAGCGCACCAACTGTTCCGGCGTCCGAAAAACTTCTGCTCGCGACAACAAGCAGCTGAGAAAGATCGCAGTCAGCAACCGGTTCAAGTCCACTTCCGAGCTCACTGACTTGTGGAACAAGCAGACCGGCGCTGACGTCTCCAGATCAACCACTTACCGTCGTCTGCGCGAACTCTGCTTCAAATCTTGCGTTCCAGCAGTAAAACCGATGCTGAACAAGAAACAAATGGAGAAACGGCTGAAGTGGGCCAAAGAACATGGCGAGTGGACTGCTGAAGACTGGCAGAAAGTGGTCTTCAGTGACGAATCACGCTTCTGCATCTCCTTCAGTGACCAAGGTCCTCGTGTCTGGCGTCGTGGTGGCGAAACCTACAACCACGAGTGCGTGAAAAGATCCGTCAAGTTTCCCCAGAGCGTTATGGTCTGGGGATGCATGTCCGCTCGAGGTGTAGGGAAACTCTGCTTCCTCAAGAAGACTGTCAATGCTGCCGTATATCAAGATGTTCTGGAAACGTTCCTGATTCCGACTGTTGAGGAACAGTTCGGCGAAGAAGACTTCATATTTCAACAGGATCTTGCACCGGCTCATGCGGCAAAGTCGACCAAAGATTGGTTCACTAAAAAACAGCTTGAAGTTTTGGCATGGCCGGCCAACTCGCCTGACCTCAATGTCATTGAAAACCTTTGGGCCATCGTCAAGCGGAAAATTCGCGACAGAAAGCCTACTACGCTGGACCAACTGAAGCAGAACATCGCCACTGCCTGGGAAGCTGTGAGTGCGGAAACTTGTGACAAGCTGGTCAAATCGATGCCGCGGAGACTTCAGGCAGTCATACAAGCCAAGGGGGCAGCCACAAAATACTGAGAAAGTGATGATTGTAATTATAATAAAAATTATTCTAATTCAATGAAACGGTTTCTCCATTATTCTAATTCAATAAAACAACAGTGTCACAGTTAAATGGCCTAAATGGGCCTTTTGGAAAGCTCAGCTGAGCAAAATTTTTCCAGGTAACGAGTTCTGTGATTAGTCTAACGAGTAGGACAGGTGCGGTGAACACCTGATTTGCTTTCTGCACAAAAAATGCATTCAAAGAATTTCATGATTGCACTATTTCAAATTATTCTAATTCGTTGACCAGCACCTGTATTGGATAAAGCACAGTGATTACAGAGAACACAGTTCCTTCTCCACTGCTCAATAGCGGGGTGCTTTGTTATATACACCTCTAGCTATCCTATGCCTAGAATTATGCACGGTGCCAACATGTTCATGTTTATCTGCTCCTAAGGGTTATATATTTTTTTGACAATACTTCTTTGTCTGCCGAGACTAGACAAGCTGTGTGTGCTCTTTCATACATCTGTGGAATTAAAAGTGTAACTTAAAGTAGCTGAATGCTGCATTCATTAGAAAAGGTGTCCACAATCACTTAGTGTGTACTTAAGTATATTTTTATGAAAATATATTAAAAGCAAAAAAATGATCAGAGTTTGAGTGAGGCCTGATAATAGTGGGTGTCAAATGGATGGGACATTCCATTTTTGAGGTTGTATGGTCACTTAACATTCCTCTACCCTCACTGTTACGTGTACAGGGAATGCATCATAAAAGGCTTTAATTATTACCAGCAGTGGGTGGTAATAATCATGACCGATGGTATCTGGGTAGAATGGTCCGTGCAGACAGACAAGCAACTCTGGCAGAAATCACATCCACATTTAATGCAGAAGACCCCACACGCTAATGTTGTAGACATGCGACATGATAATAGTTCCTGTTGAATGACATTTGGCATTTGTTGGTTCTTGTTTAAATTTTGTTACAAAAGTGTGCCAATGTAGTTTTATGTCCATATTGTGTATATCGTTTACTGCCACCAGAGATGCTCTTCCCTGTGCATTTAAATTTAAGGTGTTGCAACATGATTTCCTCTGAATGGAACAGTCTGTAATCAATCACAGCACCAAGACATGTTTCAAATCATGCAGGTCAGCCCTGACCCAATCTATGAGTTTCTGGAACTAATCAGATTGCTTTTTTTTAAATCTGCATTCTGGAAGACCTTGAAGAGGAAAGCAGTTCCAGACTGTATCATGAAGGAAATACAAATTCAGTGAGGAATGCAAGATGGCTAACCACACTAGAACACACTTTCTGGGTGACGGTGGATATTCACTTCTTAAATTCCTCTTCCACTCTGACTTAATGCTAAATTTACCACGGTCAGAGGTATCGTCTGAGCCGTTCATTGAGGTTGGCTTAAGCAGTCCAGTGCAGCACTGCAGAACGCAGGCTTTCTGTTCCGTCTTTTAACAGTGTTTTCTATCCACTGGCCCACTTTTCAAGTTCCTGCATTGTTGTTCATTTCTGAACCTCTTGTATTGTTGCTTCTGTTTACTGTCTCTTGAATGAAAGTGTCAGGGCAGGCATTTTGACTGCTTTTTTAGCTGGAAACAGAATTGCAGCAGATCCACAGATTCTGTGGATCATCTAGTTCTAGTGTCTATTCACACCCTAGACACTTCCTAGTGTTTCATTAACTGGAAAGCCACAGTTTCTTCTTCCTCTGAAATGTGATATTGAGCTAGTTCATCAGAACTATGCTGTAATGAGGAATTCATAAGTATGATGTGGCTCTGCAGTCAGCTGAGTTGTACTATGCTAATGATGCTTTACTAATATGAAGTGAATAGACACTGTTTATATACTCCTGATATGCACTGTATAAACAACCCCAAAGCAGAAAAAACGTTGGAATTTAAAATAAAACACCAAGTCTGTGTTCTGGAGTGCTGCACTGGGCTTCGTGAGTTAACCTTAATGATCAGCTCAGGCGATAACTGTGACTGTGGTAATTATATAGCATAATCAAATAAAGAAAATGTGTATCGTGGTTAGATGAATCTGTATTTTAAACTGTCTGCAGTCAAGAAAAAGTAAATAAGAAACACAGCATTATTGCCCCAACATTTTCTGATTTGGGGGTTTTAGTAGCCGGTATCTTGTAGGAACTTTATGTTTCATATACTGTATCTCTGCATGTGTCTGAAAATAGGCAGTCATCAGCCTGTTCTATAATAAAGGCTATTCTCTTCTCTTAAACACTTTATTGAATAATGGGAATGTCATAATGTCTACGTGGATGACCCACTAGTTTAAAACTAGTGTATGAATTGTAGTATTAACTACAACAGTTCTTCTTTTTCCAGTAATTTGCTGATATAAATATCAAGTACATTTAAAGAGGTTTCACCAGCTTTTCATTAGATGTTTACCAAATTAGATGTTGACCATGCTACTTGCAAATGCCAGGTATAGCAGTAAGTAAATTAATCATGAGTGGTTACCTCAGGGGATAGCTCGGGGATGCCCACACTTGTTATCTTGTGAGGTAAGGTTGAACTCTGGCCACCATGCTCATGGCAAGGGATGTTCGAGCAAGACCTGACAGTGGGTACCAGATGGAGGGGATGTTTTATTTTCTGTAGTTGTGTCAGCATTTGACAATTCTTTTAATATTAATATTAAAATGGATGGACTAGTGACTGGCAGAAGTCAGTTCAACATTCAGTGCAGGGGACACCCCCTCACACAGCCTATATTTTAGTGTGGAGTACTTTAGATTTAATGGAACATTGCAAAAGTCACAGGACACAGTACTTGATCTTGTCCCATGACATTTGGTATATATTTAATAGTCAAGTTCTCAGCTTCTGTGTTCTGTGTTGGGATTGTGCAGACACAGGCCTGATAAAAGTTTGTAGGTGGTTAAAAATCAGTCCTCCTTCTGAGCACAGTGCAGGAGTCTCTTTTTAAAAGTCTCACTTCTGTTTTCTCCATCTGATCAGCACAGGTCACGTGCTTTGGCTTTCAGACCTGCAATGTTCATGAGCATTTTGCACTTCTCCTTTCTGCCTCCCAGTCGTCACTGTTTGTGCTGGTTTTGTCATCTTCAAAAGCTGTTGCTTCTGTGGTTTTAACATGTAATTGAAATGTTTGTTCCATAGTTCCACAGGTTCCACAAGAACCACCTAATGCAGATTTGAGATGCTTTAATTTTTTAATAATCTTAATTATAATGAACTTTTCTTGTATATGCACATCTTATTTTATAGTATTTAAGCTTGTTGCATTGTTCTGGTCGCACCTCTGTAAATTACACTATGTGCTCACTCACTTTACGGAAATGTCATATTTTGCCTCACTTTCACAACTGGGTCATGCCCTAGTGAAGAAAAAAACTCAGCATTGCATAAGTCTGAATTATCCACGGTTTCTTTAGACAAAGAGCAGTCTGCTCTCCACCAGCGCTAACGCTGCGTTCCAGCTTTACTGGGCAGCTGTGTCAAAGAGGCCATAACACATCACAGGAAACTCATATTAGGAAGAGCCTACCCATTGGCTAGACACTTGTCAAAGAATGTTGATGACTGCTAAACACAAATCAGCACTGTCACACAAAAACCTTGTGATTTTTTTGTCTTTTCCTATTTTACTGATACAAAAGCACTTTACTGGAAACAAAAGCACTTATTTATTAATGATAATCATTACTGCACACTTCATTGGCCAAAATGGCAGCACTGAAAAAAAAGTGAGGAAAGTATAGATGGATTTTGGGATCAATTAATTGTTTAAAGGATCATTCATATTAGGCAGATATTTATTGCCACTCTTTCTTCTACATATCTCACTGTTGCAAAGTTATTTTTCTGCCTTTGCTACTTCAGAAATGTATAAAATGTAGGGTTGGCCAAGATATAAAATGTGAACAGTATATATTTGTTTGTGTATCAAGCAGCAAAAAAACTATTGTCAAAAGTATACTGTAATTA
Source organism: Astyanax mexicanus (assembly GCF_023375975.1). NCBI lineage: Eukaryota > Metazoa > Chordata > Actinopteri > Characiformes > Acestrorhamphidae > Astyanax > Astyanax mexicanus. The sequence continues at coordinate 42,212,024 of NC_064419.1, read as the reverse complement.
AACAAAACATAGCATGTCCTGTGATGTGAATATTGTGCATGTGTACGTTGTGATGACTATGCTGAAACGATATATTGTGCAGCCAAAATCGCAAAACTGGCTTTTAAATTGAAACCGTGGATAGAGGTGAAGACGTGATGACACTCAAATCAGTCTTCCTATTTCCATATTTCAAAAAATCTTTTTACTTTGACTTTTGTCTGGAATTATATCTGTGAAACGTAAATGATTTATTGTTAGGTGCATAAGCCCACATGCTTTGTACTGCAGAGGTAGATTCATGATTTAGAGTAGCACTACTGAGGTAAATGTAATGTCTTTGTTGGTATGTCTGCTGAGATGTTAAAAATATTCAGTGTTCAGTAAATATAATTTTTAAATTGTGGTTTTGTAATTGCTTTAAGTTGTAGTCTATTTATTTTATTCAATGGTAAAAATAAATAAATAAATGTAATGCTCTTTAGAAAATTTGGTGGGACTTTTGTAAGCTGTTATATATTTCACTAAGAAACATAGAAATCATATGTAAACTGTACATATGTTCATTCTGATAGCGTTCCTCCTCAGACAAGGAAGTGTATGTCTTGTAATGTATTTTCCAGTCAGGCTTTCTCTGTACAGCTGGTACTGACTGACCATAAACCTTACACCACTGACCAGTGCTGCTAGGTCAACCATAGCACAGTTAGCCTTGAAGTCTGCTGATGGCAGAAGTCATGGCAGAAGGCCCTTGACCCTGAGTCTTCTTGGATGAGGGTGCTGTCTATGAGAGCATATGGCCAGTCTGGGTTTTCTTATCTCGCTGTCTGACCGTCCTTGCCTGACCGACTCACTTCAAACAAAGGGCTACTCACCCACGTCTAACCTTCTGCCACTCTCGCCACTTGGACCAGTGATCGGAGACGTGGAGGGTAAGGTTTTCCTAGCAGCATATGGCCATTGGTCAGGTTTCATTAGGGCTTTTGCTGAGACTGTGAAATAGTTATATGAATGTGCATGAATTCAGAGTAGTAATGATTTACCATGGTTAAAAAGATGCTTTAAAAGCAGACCATTTTCAAAATAAGAGTGCATTCCAATTTTTAACTAAATACTTATACTAGGTAGTTTTTCAGCATGCAGCATGCAGTATGTAGTATAGATAAAAGTGCAAAAGCCGAGTATACCCAAACATCAGCGATACATTGGGATTTTTTTTTTTACTAGGTTACAATAGACACTGTCATCCCACAATGCAATGCAAAACTGCAAATGCAAAAAAGGCAGAAGCCACGCATGTCTGGAAACAGTATTTGAAAAATGGCAGAAAACGATTCACTTTGTGTTAGTAGAAAACAGGCTAGCACATTGATATTGTGCCCAAGCCACACTATTAAGAATTGTAAATGCAACCTTAATCACAATTACAGTGAAAGATATGGTGTGGAAATAAGTAGCTAGCACAAACAAAAGTCAAAAAACGCTAATATAAAGGCTGTGTCAAAAAGTCACTAGTGCAAATGAAAAATAGATCCCAAAATATCTCACTGTTGCAAACAGATATACAAACAAAAGTCAATAAAACAAATGAATGGTGTAAAATTTCACTAATACAAATGAACAAATAGACCTCAAAAAAACTCACTAATTCAAGCACTCGTCACAATAAGTCACTACTACAAAATAAATAAACAGAAGGTGTTAAAATAAAATAAGTCACTAGCGCAAACTAATAAACATTCATGTAAATACTGATTATCCTAGCTACCCAATTTCATAAAAAAAAATGTAGCCTTTAATTTTTTAACACTGACTTCCACATATTGTTATTCAGGTTATTGTTTTGGTTGCTTACTTCATAACTAGGTCATATCGTGTTTGTTTGTTTGACATTCTGTTGCTGATAACGGAAGGTCAAACGTGCAATGCTAAATTTGTTGTCCTGAACCTTCTGAAACAGGAAGTCAGCACCTTATTTCAAACGTAGTGTCAAGTGTTTTTAGAAAAATTCCATCATAAAAGTTTTGTACAGCTAATTAGCTTAATCTCCGCTGAATCATCTACAGGTTTTAGAAGCTCAGACTTCTTCTCTAGCCGTGTTACTGATTGGCACAGACAGCTTCTTAATCGCTGGATCTGCTCTGGCCTTGCAACACAAGACGCAGCTGAAGGCTGCAGTGGCATGCACGCGTGTGGCCTGCCTGTGGGTGCTGAGAGCAGCTGACCACATGCAGCCTCTTCACACTGCTCGGCTTCCTGTCCGAGGACATCCTTCTTCTTTTTGTGTCAGAAAGAGAGCTAGGCTTGCACGTTTGCTTTTCTTTTGCCTGAGGAGTTTATTTTCAGCTCTTCAGACTGCAAGAAGCAGACGAAATTCGATGCGTTTCTTCTGAGAAAAGGAGGACAGTGATCTCATTGACAGTTTAGCTTTGACACCATGTGCTGTTAGAAAAAAAGTATAGAAGAGATGTTAAATGATCTTATATGAGATGAAGTCACTCAGATTTTCATATTTAACCTATAATTTAATCTCTTAGAAGCCAGTATTAATTGAAAATTTATAAAAGAACCATATGTTGTTGCATAACCTTTTGAAGTAGATTATAAGAAGATTAAAGGTCTTTCTTAATTAAAGGTGTTTCTAAGATTCACCCTTTAGGGCCTAGTCCACATGTACACAGGTATTTAAATATTTTTACACAGGCAATAAAACAATCATTGTTTTAAAATGTTATCGAATGCAAGAATCAGCTGATACCAATCTGAGATTGCTGAAAGCTTGATGTTTGTATAAATAATGCAAACCCACAGTTTAGATAAGATGTGTTGCTTTATTCACTTTATTAATAGTAACAGTTTATACAGTGAGACATTTGGAACTAATTCTATCTAGTTTAGTGTTGACATTTTATTTATTTATTTATTTGTTTATTTATTTATTTGTTTTGTAATGTGGTTATTTTATAACCCAGGCTAACTAATTTAACTGTTTATTCAGCTCCCAGTTCCTTTAAAACACTGACGTCACTTCTCGTTTGTATATCGTATGAGAACTCTTCTCAGTTCTGACAGCAGCACAATAACGTCTGTTAATGGCACCTTGGAAACATCAGCTTACAAAAAAGCACTGACCTGCGTTTTCTGCTGTTTAATGTGAGCAAAACAGCTCCCTCAGTGACAAAAGTGATTTTCCTGACAGATGCAACATCAACTTCATTTTTAAATCTGTCCCACCAACTGTAGGTTCCATTCAGTCTCATGCAATCCTGGCAACATTGGCTACAATAAAAAATCTCCACTCAAAATGCTGTGTAGTCCAGGACTAGGCTTAATCGCTGTCCAGGAAACTGCCCCTCAATGTTAAGAACTAAAAACTGAAATTCTCAATGTCTTTAAGAAGTATTGCAAAAGTTTTCAGTGACCTGAAAGCAAGTTTTTGTTAGTGCATCAAAAAAAGCCTACGTTTTAAACAATACTCGTGTCTCTGTGGACAAGGCCTAATTCACACGCTAGTCAGAAGATCCTACTTCCTACTTGTGAAGTCAGAAATACAACCACATCACTTTTAAGTGCTTTGTTGATGAAGCAGTTTGAAAAATGGCAAACCCACAATTTGTTCCCGCTTGCTTTATGGGGAAATGAGCGTGATTGTTAAGGCTGAGGGTTCTGCGCTATCAGAGAAGGAGTTATAAAATGACTAATACAAACATTGTCTGTTTACTTGTTTGTAATAGTGACTTTTTCTTTGCCCATGTCAAAATAAGTCACTGATACAAATAATCAAATTGGCGTAACATAAGTCACTAATATAAATAAATGTGTCCAAATAAAAGTCACTAGTAAGAATAAATTAACTAAAATATTTTCACTAATTGCAGTCGATACCATAGATTCCTATATTGATGATAACAAAAGAAAACTCACAAAACCAGCAGATAACGCCCACAACCGATGTCTGTACCTACAAAATTCTGCAAACAATTATGTCAGTCAGTCATTGATGGGTGCTGTGTGCAATGCATATTAAAATATTGGAAGAATCATAATACCATTTATGAAACATTTTATATTGATATATATATTGATTTTGATTCTTACCCAGCCCTAGATTAAGGTCATTTTGGGAACTCTGACACCATGTAACGCTGCGTAATACTGTACTGTAGTTTAGCACCTTGCTCTGACGACTCATTAAGTTGTGGTAGAAAACGTCGATTAGAACAGGGCAGGTTAGGGTCTGTTTGCATGCTAATGAGAGACTTTACACTGTCCTGTGAGAAAGGCCTTTGAGAAGGTCTGTACTGGCAGCGCTTGACCCTGTGAGAGAGTGTGAAAGTGACACAGACTGGCTCTTTTGAAATTGGGAGTTGAGGCATTTTAGACAGGACTAAGTGGCTTCCCCTCAGTTTCTCACCTTGGCCCTCGTCCAAATTAACATTGACAAAGACGTTCTAAGTGCCACCACTGAAGCACTGTTGTGATGAGGAAGCCCCAGCAGATCACCAGTACAGTCCGTATGCGTTGTCTGCTGTTGAATAAAGCTGGCCTACTTATTTTGAATATGCAACACTTTTTCCTTTGTGCAGTTTTCACTGAGATTGAACTATAGGTGTTTGTAGGTGCTACGGTAGTCTGGTGGTTGCAGTGTAGATGTTCTCATGCAATAAAAACACAAGATTCAGAAGCCTGAGAACACATGTGCCGCTTGCTCTCACCACAAATGTTCCAATTGTAGATTCACAACTTCATGTTTAATTTAGATAGCTGACACAAATGTATTGCTCTGTTAAAAAGTACAGGAAATTGTATCTGTAATTAAATGTTCTGTCTGCAGTTAGTAACTAACCTAAAACTGAAGACTTGAATCAAACTTGCACACAGAGACTCTGAATTTGACAAGAACTTGCACACTAATGTCTCTACACTGGACGTAGACTTACACACTAATGATTCTAGACTGGATATGAACTTGCACACAAATGACTCTAGACTGGATATGAACTTGCACAGTAATGTCTCTAGACTGGACGTAGACTTACACACTAATGATTCTAAACTGGATATGAACTTGCATACTAATGATTCTAGACTGGTAATGAACTTGCATACTAATGTCTCTAGACTGGACATGGACTTGCTCACTAATGTCTCTAGACTGGATATGAACTTGCACACTAATGTCTCTAGACTGGATATGAACTTGCACACTAATGACTCTAGACTGGATATGAACTTGCACACTAATGACTCTAGACTGGATATGAACTTGCACACTAATGACTCTAGACTGGATATGAACTTGCACACTAATGACTCTAGACTGGATATGAACTTGCACACTAATGACTCTAGACTGGATATGAACTTGCACACTAATGTCTCTAGACTGGATATGAACTTACACACTAATGACTCTAGACTGGATATGAACTTGCACACTAATGACTCTAGATTGGATATGAGCTTGCACACAAATGTCTCTACACTGGATATGAACTTGCACACTAATGTCTCTAGACTGGATATGAACTTGCATACTAATGTCCCTAGACTGGATATGAACTTGCACACTAATAACTCTAGACTGGATATGAACTTGCACACTAATGTCTCTAGACTGGACATGGACTTGCACACTAATGTCTCTAGACTGGACATGGACTTGCACACTAATGTCTCTAGACTGGATATGAACTTGCACACTAATGTCTCTAGACTGGATATGAACTTGCACACTAATGTCTCTACACTGGATATGAACTTACACACTAATGATTCTAGACTGGATGTAGACTTGCACATTAATGACTTGACTTGCAACCCTGAGACTCTAAACTCAACCAGAAGCTCTAGACTTGACTTGCATCTGTAGACTCTAACCACATCTTGCACTCGCCCCCAGAGACTCTGAATCCTTAACCTGTATTCTGTAGGGTATAAACTCAACCAGGACTTACACCAAACACTCTTAACTCAGCAGTTGTCCAGGACTTACACTCCTTAACCTTTAAATTTGTTCAATAATCTGATCCTAGAGGATCTAAACTTGATTCAGGCTTGCACCCAAGATGCTCTGAACATGACTTGGACTTAGACATACTAAAACTTATACTCACATCCAGAGAACTCGACCGGAACTCTTAGTTTGGAAGATTTAAACTTGACCAGGACTTAACCCCCAAAGATTCTAAACTTTAATTGGACTTGCACCACAAGATTCAACTTTAACTGCAACCTAACGACAGTAAACTTGACTTTACTTTCATTCTAGAGACTGTAAACTCACCCTGGTTTTACGTGAAGTGATTTATGAACATCTTAGCTTGGATTTTGATGTAACTTGTCATAATTATTATAAACTCTGACACTTATCATGGTGTGGCTGACCTGATTTCTTTTGAGACGAAAAGTCTGTAGTCCTGCATGATGGTCCATTGGCTACTCACCTGTAAGGCTCCCACTGTTAAGCAGTGGATCAGTTTAGTAATTGTCAGCATGGGCAGGAACATGGCTTTTAAAGTGGATTTCAGAATGATGCTGCAAGGGGTACATGTCCCTTGATATCACACTCTTGCTCCTCATTTTAGTGCTGTGTGTGTGTATCTGTATGTGTGGGAGCATGTGTGACTAGCTCCTCTGTTCCCATGTGGCTCAGCCACCGGCACTGAGCCATCTCCAACACAAAGGTGAAAGGCAGTGCAAAGCTACCGCGCCTTCTCTCTTTTTTTTTTCCATCTCAGCACCACTGACCGCTGTCCATACATTGTGTGGCCACTCTAGAATAAATCCTGCTCCAAACAATGAACAGTGTTGGTATATTGTGTGAGGAAACACCGGCGGCTTTTGTCGTCAACTGCGTGCTGTCATTTCCTTCCTAAAACAGTCGAGGCCTGTTCAGTCGGTGAATTTGTCCCGGTGTTTGGTTAAGGTCAGCGTGAGAAATCTGCGGCGCCTCTACAATGTCTTTTTTTCCACTTGAGTTCATTGAGAAAAATAGTCGCTTAACAGCTTGCTTCCTTCACTCTGGCATATGGGTGCTTCCATGTTTTTTTCTCTCTCTCTCTCTCTCTCTCTCTCTCTCTCTCTCTCTCTCTCGTTCTGATTGCCTTGGGCTGCCACACGGCGAGTAACATGATTCCACTGCTCCTCTCGCCAGCTGCAGGATAGACACATCCACAAGCTCTAATTAAGATATACTAACTGTCTTGCCGTGCTTTTTTTGTTTTGGCTACTGTGCTATAACTTATTTTGGGGAAAAATCTGATTTTAACTTAACTGATTTATGATTCAGTGTGTGTACACATCTAATCCGATTTCAGATCAGATTGGAATCGTTTTACAATTGTGGTTCAGTATTGTGTACACATCTAATCCAATTTCAGATCAGACTGGAACCCTCTTACATTTGTGGTTCAGTGTTGAGCACTTATCTAATCCGATTTCAGATCAGACTGGAACCCTCTTGCATTTGTGGTTTAGTGTTGTGTACACATCTAATCCAATTTCATATCAGATTGGAACCCTTTTACATTTGTGGTTCAGTGTTGTGTGCACACTTGATCCTTTTTAAATCAGATTTTTGAGCCAATTAAGTTAAAATAGAATTTCCTGGCCACTGGTGGATCTATTTGACTTTGGGCTTGTGCTGCAGCCAGTGGCACAGCAAATGTTCAAAAGAGGAAGGCTTCTAGAGCTGACTCCTGAACACTCCGCAGCATCTACAGTACAGGTTTTGCTATGACTTTAACTGTCCCCGATTCAAATCAGGATAGATCAGGTGGATAGATCTCAAAAGAGCAATGCCTGCAAGACTTGCCTAAAAATCTCATTCTTAACATTTCCCAGAAGAACGCATTTATACTCTTTTAGCTTCCTCTAAACATATTTACAATCTGTGATACTGGTCAATTGGGCTTTTACTAAGTACCTGACCAATTATGAACTAATGATCCTGTCGTTTAACTTTTATGCTTGCATTTGATTTTTTTGTTTAGTTAATATAATAATCAATATTTGTTTAAACACCTAGAACTTACAAGTTATTTTTGGAAATTACTTTTGTGGAGTTCCTTACCCCTTCTGAACTCAAAAGAAAAAATATATATATTTTTACCCAACCTACTGAATATCTTAGAATATTGGTATTCTTACTCCCACACCAGGCAGGTCTGACCAATAAGAAGAGAGAATGTGGTTTTATTTAATGCATTTTGGTGTGATTGAATTGAGTTTTTCCTTGCGTGAAAACAAACCAAACAGGCTGAAAAACATAAAATGTAAAACTCCAAATGTAAAACGTTCAGATCTAAATTAAATACAATAAAAGGTGTGAAAACATACTAAATATATGCTGATTTTGCTCTGCTGTCAATCCATACAGACAGATACTGCATCTCTAGGAAAAAACTGGCTGCCTTTTTCAGCTGTGCTGTGTTGCAGAGAAGATCATTTGGTCCTTCCTGGCAGCTGCTTTACATCTTTTTTCAATGAAAACCCTTACTGTACTATACATTTCTATTGGAGCATATTTAATGCTCTTGATGTTCAGATTTTAGGGAGGGCTAATGTTCATGTATACCTGTAAGAGGTTGTGAGGAAATTACATTTACAGGTCTGACGTTCATTACGGCGTAAATAAAAGGATGTCTGCTTTTGCCTGGTCCTCTCCGGTTTACGCTGAGGTGAATGAATGAATTTTAAATCTGGAATAATATCACTTGCACCTGTCCTCCACCGCTGCTGCTTACTTCACGCTCTCCGTCGGCGGTAGGATCAGCGGCAGTTGCCATGGCGATGCTGCACGGCCGTGCGGGATTTGTTTATTTACTGTGTTTGTGACGTCAGTGAGGGGAGTTCTGGTGACGCTGTGCTGGCGTAGAGGAGGACAGGCCAAGGTCTTCTGCTGCATAAAGACAAGACAGTTTCTGCGGCAGATTCTAACACCTTGCGTCTGCTGTCAGTGGGCTTCAGTTGAACATGGAGAGATGCTCAGTTATTTGCAGTCAAGGTGCTTCAACAGGTTCTCTGAATGAAAAAAAACTCTTTTAATGTTCTAAAGCGGGAGTTCTTAACATTATTCACTGTGCGAACGCTTTTTAGGGTTCATTTTGTGGTGTGCAAGCATGAGTGGATCAGACACAGCAGTGCTGCTGCCGTTTTTAAACACCTTAGTGTCACTGCTGCACTAAGAATTGTCCACCAACCGCTATCTGTGTGCATCCTGTTAGCAGCGTCCTGTGGGCACAGATAAAGGATGATCAACACAAACTTTGCAGCAACAAAAGAGCTTCTATCAACTAGATAGGTGTGTCTTATAAAGTGGACAGTGGGTGAACACAGTGTTTAAAAACTCCAGCAGCACTGCTGCCTCTGATCCACTTATACCAGCACAACATACACTAAGACATCAGCACCAAGCTAATCAGTGTCACTGCAATACTGAGAATAAATGACTCACAACCCAAATAATAGCTGTGCTTTGCAGTCTATCCTGTGGGTTTCTTACTGTTAAAGAACAGGGTGAAATGAAGATAAAAATGTATGCAGAGAAAGATAAACACTACAAATGTATACTAACCAATGAAATAATATTAATATATGTTATTTATTCATGTCCTAAGCTTGAAATATATGTCATATGGGAGGTCCCAGGTAGGCTGTTTATCTCACCCCTGCTGTAGCCCCCCCCCTTCTTCCCCACTCCTTTACGGATGCTCAGCTCCTGGCTCATGGCCCTGTGGCTCTTTTGGCCATCTCACACATGGATGAGCCGTGTCAGGATGAGTTTGGATCTGCCATATGGGAGATTTCATTAGTGCACGCCTGAGGGGTGGAGAACCACACAACCACCAGCAGCTTCACCTGTCTATGTTTTAATTGAGCGTCACTTGTGTACATCTACATGTCCTGTTCTGGTACTTGAGATCTATGTTTATTTCCCCCCCAAAAAAAAGACAAAGTAGAGGTGTGCGATAAAATGATTGCTTATCGTATCGACCGTATATGTTTTTGAGCATACTGTGGACATAATCAGTGCCTCAAGAAAACTAACCCAACTGTGTCATTACAGAGAGACTGTAATTAGTGATGTTTAACTGAATTAAGTGCAGCATATTTTGTATATAAATCACTGTCCTAAGTATGGAAGAGTTATTGAATAATTTTAAGGATCTGCCGCTTACTCAATTTGACTGAGTATAGCGTGTTGAGATACAGCAAGTAAGCATAACATTATGACCACCTCTTTGTTTCTACACACATTATCAATTTGTTTCAGCTCCACTGAGCAGGACGGTCAGTGTAACGTTAATTGATTTATTTTTCTGACTGTTCGAGACTAAATGCAAAAATAAGAAAACTGTATGTAAAAACTCATTATTTGTTTTTTAATGTAGTGCAGTGTACAAGAAACAAGTTTTCATCCTTTTTTCCAATTTTAGTTTTTTCATCTCTGCTCCTCACAATTGGATTTTCAGGAAAGATTATAAATTAATCTTTTCTTTATTTTCTGATTTTTCTTGCATTTTGCAAGAAATACCATCAGATTTATGTTACAAGATACAAAAATGGAAAAATTGAGAGAAGATTCACCTTTTCATTTTTCTTAATATTCTGTTTGCTGAAGGCAGAAATGAAAAACTTGATAATTGGAACATTTCTCGTTCACTTTAATGAAGGGAAAAAAAAATTGTTTTGTACCCAAAATTCTATTTTCAAATTTAGCTTGATACAGTCAGAAAATTAAACTGCTAAATGTTGCACTGACCTAGGACTGTGTATGAGGTGTTTGTGTGTTGTGCTTTTACAAGTAGATCAGAAACAGCAGTGCTGCCGTGTCACTTCTGGACTGTCCACAAACAGCATCCTGTGGGCAGTGTCCTGTGGGCACTGATTAAGGACTAGAGGATGATCAACACTGTAAACTGTGCAGGAACAGATTCAAAGCTAATGTCTCTGACTTAAATTTATCTACAAAGTTTCGGCTGCAGGTAGGAATGTATAATAGAGTGTGGAGGACAGTGAGTGATTAAACACAGTGTTTAAAAACTCCAGCAGCACTGCTGCAGTATCTGATCCCCACAGTGTACACACACAACACAACACACACTAACACCTCACACACCACCACCATGATAATCAGTGCTAATCACTGCAGTGCTGAGAATAAATCACCCACCACCCAAATAATAATAATATTTGCTCTGTGGTGGTTTTCTCTCCTGTGGGGTTCTGAGTATTAAAAAACAGGGTGAAAGGATGATGACAATAAAATATGCAGAGAAACAGATACAGGACTACAATCTGATTAGTGTGTATCGCCACAGTCATAACAAAGCTGATGGATTTTGACCAAAATTCCAAGGTTTCCATGATTCTGTTCTAAGTAATTCTGAAATGATCACACAGTGGAATGGAGAGCCAGCATTGTCCAATTATGATAAGAATGTTAATCAGATTATCTTTGCTTGCTGTTAGTTGTAACTGTAACTCTGCATCTGTTGCTGTAGGTCCTCTGCTCTCTGAAAGCTGGTGGTTGAGGGTTTGGAAGGTAAAACTGAGGATTAAAAGTCTGTAAATGCTAATAGCTGGTTTAGAGGAGGATCTGTAGCAGTGGCAGACGCTGTCGGTGGAGCAGCATGTGCAGGGTGTGTGGGGCTAGCGAGTGAGTGGGAGACCTAGTCTGTCATTAAGGGCAGGGCTGGGACGCTTGGCAGGAGTGAGGGAGTGGTAGACGTGGCACCCGTCCTGTCTTTGTGGCGAAGGCCATGGGGGTGAGAGTCGGCACATTTAACATCCTGCTGGCCCATAATCTGTATAAACTGGATTGGTTAGAATTTATCAGGATAAGGTGTTCTCACTTTTAACTGTGGTTAAAATAGGGCTGGGCAAAATGATGTCATCTTACTGATATTGCGATATATGTTGTGATGAAACATTTTTTAAAATTATTTAAAATGTGTCAAATTTTTTTATTCCATTTTTTATACCCAATTTAGGCCAAGAACCCAACCCACTCGTTAGGTCTCCCCCTATAACTAGTGATGTCTTAACATCATGAGAATGAAGCTGAGCACATGCCTCCTCCAATACATGTTAATTCAGCCACCGCCTCTTTTCAAACTGCTGCTGATGCAGCATTGCTGAGTAGCATCACAGTGCACAGAGGAAAGTGCAGTGACTCGGTTCTGATACATCAGCTCACAGACTCCTTGTACTGATCAACATCACCCTTTGGAGTGATGAGGGGGAAGAGCGCCATCTACCCACCCAGATAGAGCAAGGCCAATTGTGCTCTCTCAGGGCTCCGGCAGCTAATGACAAGCTACATAAACAGGATTCGAACCAGCAATCTCACGATCACAGTGACAGAGCTTAGCCCGCTGGACCACTTGTGTCCCCATTTTTTAATTATATTGACTGTTTTGCTGTTGGTTTCTAGAGAATTGCATGTCTGTGGAAAAAAAAAGAAAATTGACGCTGTAATCTGATCTAATTATTAAAAAGTAACTGTACTCACGTTTTATTGTGTCATTACATGGTGTGTTCTGTCTGTTCCAACTTGTTTTAAAACCTCAGGAAAATATCATATTTTTTAAATATTTTCCCTTTTGGCAAAATATAAATGTTTTTCATTACTTTGTATGATATCTAAATGGACAAATAGTAATGCTCCGAAATGACATGAAATAAAATATTTTTTACATTGACTATATACATCTGAGGAGCTATACACACACATGCAGATCATACGGATAGGGAAAGATGAAAGGAGAAGGCCAGAGAGACAGACAGACAGACAGACAGACTGATAGATGGGCAGACACACACACACACACACACACACACACAGAATAAAGCTGAATAGAGGAGCTAGTGTGAATAAGGTAAGGCGTGTTGAAGCTGAGGGGAATTGACAATCTGGATGCACTGTGCTGAGCTGAGCTGGTGCAGTGTGCTAGACGAGTAGATACAATTGAGGAGGATTCAGGTAATTTACCACGTACACACACACACACACACACACACAGGCTGAGTGAGTCTACCTTCAATGAGTGCTGCCGCCAGCCGCCCAGAATAGTTTTACACAGCCATAATTAGAAGCAGCTTTGAGTGGCAGAATCGCTTTCTCCTGGGAAGACGCACACACACTTTCACACACTCTCAGAAAGAGATCTGTTTTTTTTTTCTCTCTTTCTCTTTCTCTCATTCTTTAATTTTCGTAACTTTCATTTTTTATTTCTCTCTCGCTCACTTCCTTTCTCTTTTTTTCTGTGCTATCTCCCATCTCTATTATCTCTCACTCTCTGTTTCTCTCTTTCTCACACTCTTGTTTGTTATCTCTTGCTTGCCATACCTATTTCTCTCTTTTTTTTCTTTCTCTTTCTTTTTTTTTTATATCAGTTAGTTTTTCCTATTTTTCCCCAATCTCTCTTTATAGATCTCTCTCTCTCTCTCTCTCTCTCTCTGTCCCATTCATTTATCTAAATCTGTCTTTCACTGTCTCTATTTATCCACTTCTGCCTCTGTATCTATATATTTAACTCCCTCCCTTGCTCTCTATATGTTTGTCTCCGTCTCCCTCCCCGTGTCTTTGTCTCTATATCAGTATGATTTAAAGGTGTGTGTAGCTCCGAGCTTGTGTGTCCACTCCCCTGCCCTTTTCACTGCTGGCGTGGAGTGTCCAGTCTCAGCAGTGTGTCACTCCTGGAGCTTTTTTAAATCCTCTCTTTTTGGCAGAGAGACGGGCTGGACGTCCCAGTGCTGCTCTGTCTGAAAACCAATCCGCTGCTACTTCTTCTCTCTCTCATTGTCCTGCATGTTCACAATACAAAGGGAAACGATGAGACTGCGGTTGGTATATGGTCAGACATATGATGTGAAATGAGATTATGAGTTGTCTGTTTTATTCTGGATGGATTGATTGGAAGAATTGTTTTCTGTGTTCATGTTAAATTATATTAGTAATAAGGAAACAAATTCTTTACAAAACCATCTAATAAAAAATAAAGCAAAAAGAGAGCATTAATAATATGTACCATGTGTTGATGCATCTTAGAAAGCACCATACATTTGAAGTCTTGAGGCAGATAGGCTACAACAACAGAAGACTGAGAAGAAGTGCAATGAGGGATTACGCCTTTCTCAGTCAAGAAAAAAAGCTGAAGCTGCAAAGTGATGGACAGTGAGGCAGATAGGCTACAACAACAGAAGACTGAGAAGAAGTGCAATGAGGGATTACGCCTTTCTCAGTCAAGAAAAAAAGCTGAAGCTGCAAAGTGATGGACAGTTAAAGACGAAAGAAACATAGCCTCAAAATTTTGATGAATGGTTTAATGCTATTATGCATTATAGAGTGAGAACATTGGTTACAAGAGAAGATCCTGAAGATCTGAAGATCATTTTCCATGCTTCTGTTCATCAGAAACCAAACCTTTTGTGGATACTGCTTTTGTATCAGATCATGGTTGCGTTCACTTACTTACTTTTTACTGCAGAAACCAATTTGTATTTAAGCAATAATACACGAGAGGGAGTGCTATAACTTACCTACGATCGCAGCACAGCAGTGCAAATATTACACATATATAACACAAACCTAGTGTGTATTATTGTGATTATACCACACTTTAGTTATCGCTGTTTATTGAAAGATTTTGAGTTAAAAAAGACAAGAACATATAATCTGTTTTTCTGTTTGATTACTGTTTTATTCAAGTGCAAATTAACAGCGTGTTCCCTATATTTCTGATTCTAATATCTTTTCTCTTTTTATGCCGTTTCAGGCCTTCCTACAGAGGATAAGGCAGACGGCAGAAGACCAGCAATGTCTGACGTCAGAACAAGTCAAGGTAGGAATGCTCTTGCGACCCTCTGGTATCTTCTACAGTTGTGATCTGTAGTCAAATGTGAACAGTAAAGGAAGTCTTGTATTAAACCTGAGTGAAACTTTTGCTCTCCTGACACTTTTGCTTGTTTCTGGCCTCAGATCTTGTTCTCCAACATCGAGGAGATCCTGGACGTCCACCGTGAGGTCCTCTCTGCACTGGAGGCCATTCTGCAGCCTGAGCCACAGCATCACCATGCACTTGGACACGTCTTCCTCCAGTTTGTGAGTTGCTTTCTCTCAGGTCTTTGTTAGGCATGTGTTTCATAAACTTGTCAACATCTTGTCATATACCTGTATAATATAATATTCTGGATATCTGAGATGTTCACAAGTACTCAATGCAAATCAGAAGACTTTGGGCCAAAGTTCAGTCTGAGGTTAATAGAACATATAAATATATCTAAGCATATATATTATTTGTATATGCCATTTTATTAAAGACACTGAGTGATGCTGAGCAACATAAGTCTTCCAATATGATTAAACAGAGACATTAGTTCAAATATTTGTGAACTGTTTTCTCATTATCCCGCCAATGAAACCCTTATTTTTTTCTAGAGTTTAAGTCAAGTTGCATGTTTTAGGCTAGAGTTTAAGGCCAGTCGGAATTAATAAAGCATATGCAAATAATATACGTGAAAAGTTTAATATATGAAAATAAGATTACATATATTCTTCATACAAACCCATCTTAAGGTGTACAAACAGTATAAAGTAGGGCTGCACAATATTCGAAATATTTTACATTGCACATTTTCATTGCACTTTTTTCAACAATATATATCGCAATATTAAACAATATAGGCCACATGACGTTAACAGCCCCAACCCCACCCGTGCGCTGTCTCACATCAAAGTTCTGGACCGTTCAAGAGCTGAGTCAGTGCCGAGCTCTCAAAACCCGAGGAAAACAGCAAAACAACAGTAATCGTCCCTTTAATCAGGCATTTAATCGACTTTTTAAAAGGTAAAATAAGAGTGTTTTTCTGGGATTAAAAGCGTGAATTCAGCTGTAATTGGAAATATTTGCACAGAACTGTGCTTAACTAAAGTGCACAGCTTTTTACTTGGGACAGTATTTCCTCAATACCCTCACTCTCAGACAATCTCAGCCCTTTATCCTTCCTAAGCCAGACTGCAGACATCTCCGTATCTGTGTTTAGATGCTGCACCTGTCTGAGCTGAAATCATGCTGGTGGATCTTGGTTAGAAGGCTCGACCTGACTGGGTTTAGATATCTCACTGCAAGTAGCCGTGCTGACGTAGCTTCAGTGTCAGGGTTGGATCTTTCTCCACATTAAGTCAGAGACCTCCAGCCCCTGTCAGAGGAGCTATTGCATAATTCAGGACAAGGCTCTTTTGGAGGACTGTGTGGACTTCTGGAAAGAAACCCTGCCAAAGCAGTACACGCAGTGCTGGAGCTGACCCGGCTTTTTGGCACGGAGGCTGTGTTATCTCAAAGAATAACATAATGCAGGGCGGGGGGGAATTTCAAAATAGTGAGTAATGTCTGTATTTAACACTGCTGTCAATATTTGCTTTATTTTCTTCACTTAGCTTCTGTTCAAGGGCTTTCAGTGCTAGTTTTGTGAATTAAGAAGGCAGAAATATGTTTGTCAAAGGAACAAACAGGGCATAGGCTGTTTAGGACACAAGTCTGAGCTTTCATATTAGGAATTTAACCTGAAACTGGAAGCAGAGCAGAATATGTCTGTGAAAAGTTTCTGATTGAGGAAAACCTGAGGGTTTTGGCCTAAAATGAGAATTTCTGGTAGGCCTGTCTCAATAATATGTAATATTATGTTCAGATTATTTGTTGTAATTTTAAGAACATTTTATGCCACTAAATTAATGATGACAATATAATGGCATAATATTTCAGTTACTCCACTTATATAAGAGCAGTAAACATTTGGTAAATAGGAATATTCACACACTTTAGTTGGAATTGGGTCTGTCACCATAATTACATTATCAACTTATCATACAATATATGGAAACAACCTCAATATTTCCAGTTATGTTTAATTGTGTGTTTGTTTTTATGAGAATGACTGTTGCTGGCTTCAAAAAAACATTAAAACACTGCAATTTTTTGCCTTGCAACGTACATCTCCAAAATGCACGTTATATCTCCCAAATTAATAATCATTAAAAGCTCATTGCCCTTTAAAAAAGTGTATTTGCATTAGTATGAGATTATTTCATTAATATGTATCAGTGACATACAATAGTCTTAAAATGACAGTAATAAATAAATACATTAAAAATACTGATGACTGATGGCTCTCCTTACTACGAACAAATAATATTGGCAATATTGAGGCCAGCAAAAATATTATAAATATTGATATAGTAATATATTTCAATATATTGTACAATACATCGCTAATATTAATGACGTGACTGGCCAGTCTTCTAGTGTTCTTTGCTGCTGGCCGAGGTCAGTTTGCTCCATTGCGGTTTGTTTTTTAAAGCTGTAGTTTGTTTTTCTTTGCTGCTGCTAAAAGTATTTTTAATTCATGTACTGGAAACTAGATATGGCTGTTGTTTATCCAAGTGGAATAGGGTATAAATACTGTTTAATATTATCAGTACATTCACAAATATACATAAGGCCAATTCTTTTTAACAATCATTAATTAACTTTCCGTCCGTGCCGTATCGCATAGTACAGGATCATACAAAAAAAATAAATAATAATAATTATTAATATCGTAATAATAGTATTTTGTATTAAAAGTTTTTTTTTTTTTTTTTTTTTTGTAGTTTATATACATGCACTGAATATTATTCACTTTAGTACTGTGGTAGATTTTTTTTTTTTTTCCATTACATTATTCTTCCATTAGTCATACATTGTTTAATTATTAATATTTTTTTTATTTACTGAATATTAGAATATTCTTGTTGTAAAAATGGCCTGTAAGGCAAGGCAAGGCAAGTTTATTTATATAGCACCTTTCATACACAACGGTCATTCAAAGTGCTTTACAAATTAGAATATACACAGAGAAGTCAAAATAAAAAACATGTAAAGAATAACAGTAAAAATGGAAATAAAAACTAAAATAAGAATAAAGCAAGATTGATTGAAACATGTAAAAGAACAACAAGGAATTGAAAATAAAAATAAAATAAGAATAAAGCATGAATAAAACATAATATAAAAGTGCCGTTACAGAATAAAAGTGGGCTGAGCTGCAGTGTTTTAAACTGAGCTGAAAGCCTGATTTTCAGTCTGGATTTAAACATGTTTAGTGTTGGTGCTCTTCTAATGCTCTCTGTTAACTGGTTCCATTTAAGAGCAGCGTAGTTAAAAGCTAAACGCTCCCTCTTCATGTTTAGTTTTTACTTTAGGCAGCACTAACTGACCAGTTCCTGATGATCTGAGAGTTCTGCTCGGCTCATACTGCTGGAGCACATCAGATAAATATGCTGGTCCTGCACCATTAAGACATTTATAGACCAGTAACAGTACCTGTTACTAAGTCTATTCTGTAACATACTGGTATCCAGTGCAGGGATTTAAGGATAGGGGTGATGTGCTCCCTTTTACTCCTAGTCAGAACTCTGGCTGCTGAATTCTGAATCAGCTGAAGCTGTTTGATGGTCTTTTTTGGGAGTCCAGTTAGGAGTCCATTACAGTAATCAGTCCTACTAGAAATGATTGTGATATTACTTTAGGGCCATATCACCCTATGCTTCCCATCATTCTAATGAGTGACTTTATAAAGTAAACATCTGTAGTTTATTGCTGTGCTGAAAATATCAGTGAACTGCTTACACCTGGAATGTGTTTTGCCGCAGCATGTGCTTTAAAGCCGTGTCGGCCGCTCTGCTTTAAAGCGTATGTAAAGCAGACAGATGTTGGCTGGGGTGATGTAATGCGTTAGCTGTGTGAGGCCGCCAGCGTCTCCCGTTACAGGTGCTGCGGCCTGGGGGCATTTATTAGAGCACTGTGACCACCACTGAACATGATCCCTCCCCCATCACACACACACACACACACACACACACACGCCCACTCATATACAGTGTTTTCATGCAATGTCAGGAGTCCCCCATGGATTCTGTTTTATACACACCAGTATATCTGTCACAACATTAAAACGTCTGCTGGGTAAAGTGAAGAACATTGATTATCTCAATGTTACATTTGCACCTGTCTGGATTACAGTATCTTAAAAACAGCAGTCAGGTCCTGTGTGACATTCCCAGTTGTAGGGGACAGAACCTACCAAAAGTATTTAAGGGTAAACTAGAGACTGAGTCATAGGTGCCCAAAGCTCTCTAATGTGAAGTACTGAGTCCACACCTTGAGGTAGGCAATATAACAATATCTTATCGTGCCATGATAAAATTATTGTAATAAATAATACACAAATGATACACAAGTATATAGAGGATTTGATCCAGGCTTCATCATGTTTTTCATGTCAGAAAGTGTAATTAGTCCTGTTTAATTGGATAAAGTGCAGCACATTTTGAATAAAAATCACTACTGGTATATTTTTTGTTTGCTTTTGAGAATATGATGATGATGATGATGATGATGATGATGATGATGATGATGATGAGTGATGTTGTGTATCATGACAGTGTCTTTTAAAAATTAATACAGTATTTATATCATATTTCTCAGACCTAGCTCCACCTTACAACTAGCAGGACTTAAAACTTCTGTTTCTAACATCTTTGTGTCAGATGCCACAAACTCCTTCTGAGGTATTATAGTCTGTGTTCATATTACAAGCCTCTTTAATCATTTTTTTTTCTCATATAAGATTTGGTTATTTTGATAGTTAATATGAAGAAATGTAAGTAATTTTTATTTGTCTCTAATGCTAATAAGCTAATAAGATACCTGTGTACACGTTTCCTTTATTATCAAGTGTTATTGAAGGGTGAACTCACTGAACCCATGCATACAGACAAAACAAATCCATTCTGACACTCTGACATACTGCATTTCCATGAATTGTATGTGTATCTGATTTTTATTATAAAACTAACTGCTTTGTTTCAATATGTTTAATGATTAGTACATGCAAAGTACAACAAAAAATCTTTTGCAACACTTCATTTAATATAATAACAATAACTACACAATTCACACTTCAATTACTTCTCAAAAGAAGGGTTCTAGTGAGAAAAAAACAAAACAGTTTTCCACTTGTCCCAGATGCAGTCCATCAGCCAAGACATATTTAGTGTCTAAAGAGCATTGCTCCACTGACCCTGCCCTCACCCCTGCTGTTCAGCTATGTAGTGACATCATGTGAAAAAAATCACTAAATATGTCAAAGAATATTTAAAAATATGTAATTTTGTACACAAATATAATTCTGACTTTTAATATTCTACCTGAAGTAGCCTACAGATATTTTATGAGAATGTGTACACCTACTAGCCATAACATTTAAGCACAATCTTCCTAATGTTTAGTTGGTCAACAATGTGCCACCACACACAGATCTCTGAAGATGTCCTGCATTATCTGCTACCATGATGTTAGCAAGAGCCTCTAGCAATCACAAAAGTTTTTCACTTCCTAATGTTAGTAATATGTTTATAAGGCATGGGCTATAAAGACTCCTCATATAAAGGTCAGAATCCCTTTATTGGCCGCGCATGTCACACATATATAAAGAATGTGGCTTGGTGTGCACTTGTATGACCTGTAACATGGTGAACAGACTAGACACAACCACGGAATGCTGTCTAGTATTCAAATTAGGGAACATAGGGGAAGTTTGTAAAATAAGGAAACTGCATACTTTAACTATCAAAGATAAATGTATAAAGTATACTGTAAATTAGAACAGTATTCAATGTCTACACATACAGAGCATAGAAACAAATCTATCCTATCTTTTTTTTTAAAACATATTTATTGTACCTTTTAAAATCCTGCAACTGAATGACCTCAGTCTAACTCTACTATGTAATTGCATTGTCATTAACCATGACAAATTCAAATCAGGCAGTTTTGTAAATGTTTTTTATGGTTTTCCCCACCGTAATTTCAGTTGGTACAATATAATTCTGCTATTGATGAAGAGTAAAAGCCACCACCTGTGGTGTACCTCATCACACACTGACTGGTCAGGCCATATTGCTCACAATAAGATAAAATATTGTCATATTGCCAAACCCTTAACTTTGCCTGCCTCTGATTTTGTCTAATTTTCTCAGATTTTTGAGTAGAGTGGTTAATTCATATGTCCAGTCACATACAGACACACATGCCAGACAGACTTTTCAGGACGTTTTCACACCTGTAGTTGGTTTCTATGGTCTTAATCAGTTGATTCAATTGAGGGAGCGTTCCTCCCTCTGTTTGGTTTGGTTTCACACAGGCATAAACCTAAACGCACCAAAATGTGTTCACCAATAAACCACACAAGCACATAGTCTCCTCTGATTGTTCAGAGCTGTTGTGGTAGTTAGTAAGTAAATATAGCACGTATATCTGTGGAGTTGCTTTATTATAGAAAGCTGAAACTTTGCTTTGTACTTGTAGTAAACTGAGTCGTGCTGCTGCGAGTAGTGAACGCAGCACACACACAGAGTGTAAACAGCATGGAGCATCAGAGAGAGTGATTGTTTATAGCTGCGGTGATTAGCATTATCTGGCTAATATATCAGGTTAAACTGTGCCTTAACAGTAATTTAGATCTAATAAAAGCAGTATGTTTGATAGCTGAGTTGAATTAAGACTGGATCACATTCTCACCACAAGCGAACCACTGCAGAGTTTGTTTGAGACCAGACTGAGACCACTTCCTCTTACTGGTCTTGATCTGGTTCTTGTGATCCACACCCAAGTGCTCAATTAAACTGCGCTAAGGGTAAAAACTAAACAGAATCTGTTTTAACTGAACCAAATAGTTTTGGTGTTAAAACACCCTAAGTGTCACAGTCTGTAAAGAAGTTTGTGGAAGTGGGCCGACCGGATGAACTCTTCCGCAACCATTGACGTATAGAAAGAGAGAGAGAGAGAAAAGGAGAGAAAGAATGAAGGGCAAACAGTGGCAAATCAAATGCTCTCCAGCCATTCACTGCCCAAAGCCCATTACTACAGAGCGGCCCATGGGAGCTGAGCATGTATCACTTTTCTGCTCCGTCCGCATGGCCAGATAAGCGCTCAGCCCCAGAGGAGATGGAGCAGCACCTTAGCCAAGGTTACAGCCTGCACCTCTTCACTACGGCCCCGCTAATCACAGTTCAGCCAAAGCTCCATACATAATTTACATGCAGTGACCTCATTCCAGCCTCATTACCCTCTGCTCAATAGCCACGGCCTTTAACACTCCACTGTCTGCCTGCACTCAAATACACAAACATGTCCTCTCCGTTCTCCTCCATCACCCAGAACAAGACATGCTTTACACTGATGATACACACCCAAGAGTGTATGTGTATGCGTGCGTGTGTGCGCGCAATACTTCCTGTTTGTGTGCCGTTGCAGCTTCTCTCTGGGTGTGACAGCTCAGACGCATGAGCTTCGATTTCACTTCCTGTGTTGTTTTGAATGACGGAAGTCAGGTAGCAGCACTGTACAGAGTCTCCTTTTCAGAACTGGTTTCATTACCTACTGGCCTGCAGAAGGCTCTACTTGTTTACGATACGGTTCCAACTTCCTGGCTGAAGAATGATGTGAAAGCACAAATTGTTTTTTTTTTCTTATTTTCATGATGTATTCATATGTGTACATATTCAGTTTTTTATGTACATGCAAAATATACAAAATATGTGGTCAGTCATGTTGTAGAGAATACAAAAAGCATCACAAAGTTCTAATTTAATCTAATCTAATCTAAGGCCTTGTCCACAGTTATCCAGCTTGTAGTAGAAAAAGGACATTATGAACATAAGGCTTGTGTTGTGTACAGTAGTAAAGTTGAAAGTGGCATTAGTGAATATAGTAACTGTATTGTAGTGCTTGTTGGTGATAAAGGTTTAGTATTCTTTGAGAAAATATTTTTAAATTATTTTCTCTGCACTTTTATGGACGTTTTTGTACCAAACTACGATTACAGTCACGTGTTGACTTATTCGAAATCGCATCATTACTTTGGAATGTGTTGCAGGGCTGATATGCAGAAGTGGGTGTGAATTAACAATAAAATGTTTGTTTTGTGTTCTATCTGATTCAGAGAGGTCATTTCTCAGTTTATGGAGAATACTGCAGCAACCACGAGAAAGCCCTGAAGCTACTAATAGAGCTCAACAAGATCCCCCACATCCGCACCTTCTTATTGGTGAGCAACAATACTTGCTTTGTACAAATCTCCTTTAAATGAGGGTAGGATTTGATTTGGGTTAATGTAATACTCCGATGAAGATGTGTAAAAAAAAATCAGTGTTCTTTATTATTCTTTAAATATATCTGATATATCTTTTTATACAGATTTATTACACCCTTTAAAATACTGCAACTGAGTAACCTCAGTCTACCTCAATTATGTAATTGTATTGTCATTAACCATGACAAATTCAAATCAGTAGTTTTGTATATGTTTTTTATGGTTTTCCCCATCGTAATTTCGCTTGGTACAATATAATTCTGATATTTATATGAACAGAATAAAAACCACCACCTGTGGTGTACCTAATCACACGCTGATTTGATTTGGGTTAATGTAATACTCTGATAAAGATATGTAAAAAAAAAAAAAACTAAAACAACTCAGTATTCTTTATTATTCTTTAAATATATAAAGGTTGTTTCCTCAAGAATAGTAACAAATGCACTATTTATAGGCATTCATTATTCGTTATAATATAAACATGTACAACTTGGAGTATTCTATTTAGAAAATAGCATTAAAACAGCAATTTGATTATTCAAATGAATTTGATAGTGGAAACAATAGTAAAGACATAACTGTGAAGCTGCTGTGAAGTGGAAAAAGTGATTAACATAAGGCCCTGTTTGTGTTGCAGCACTGTATGCTGCTGGGAGGAAAGAAGAGCACAGATGTTCCTCTGGAGGGCTACCTGCTCTCCCCCATCCAGAGGATCTGCAAATACCCGCTACTACTAAAGGTAAACCAGCTGTTCTTCCTCAGTTTCTCCTCTGTCCTTTTTTTTTTAGGAGAAAAGAAACCGATGTTTCATTTAACCAAAAATCATCAGTGCTGTATGTATGAATTCTACCAGTCAGGTTGTAAGGAGCAATAAAGCCACTCTGCTAAAGTGCAGCGTTATATAGGAGTTTCAGTTTAATAAAATTCTCCAGCACAGAGGCTGGAGCAATATTAGCATTAGCCGCTAACCATGCTAAGCGCTAGCTCTTTCGCTGTTCAGAGGTGAGTATATCAGGTATATCAGACTGTAGCCTGTGAATTTACTGTGTAAAGACAAGCTACGTTGGACAAACCGCTAGCTTATATCGCCCTGGCTTATCGGAACACTCAGGGTTCCTCAGTGCTGCGCTGTTTGCGACATTTACTAGCGCTAATGCTGCTGCTCCCAGCCATAGTGGAAATCTGGAAATCTAAGCTTACTGTAAATAAAAGGAAGCGCTTTACTTACCCAAATAAATAGTTTTCAGGTGAGAAATCTGTTTAGATTAACATCCAGCACTCCTTTGACCTCAAAATGAAATTTTATTCGTTTACTATATATATATATTTTTTTAATTAGATTAGTTTACTTGTTCCTTACTAGTATCGCATAGTGCACGTTATAATCTGGAGCACCTTATAGTGAGAAAAAAAGAACGGTACCCACCAAATACTAAACTGGTGTGCCAAAAGTCATGGGATAGCAGTATGTAAATTGATCATAAAGTGTTACTTCAGGACAATGCAAAACTTATAGGACATGATACTAGTTGCAGTAACTAGTCCCATGACGTTTGGTATGTCAGTGTAGTTTATAATATACATTTACGGCATTTAGCTGACGCTCTTTTCCAGAGTGACTTACAAGGTTATTGCTATTATAGAAGAAGGGCCAATGTAGTCTACAATGTAGCTTTCCACATTGTAGCTCACTGGCAGGCAGTGGTGTTATCCACTGCACCACAACAACCAAGCAAGCAACCAACCTGTATTCACCTTATATCTGATGATAAATCTGATTGATCTGTTTTAAAGTGAATTAAGGAAATATATGCACTGTTTATGAACCTTTTGCTGAACCTGTTTGATGACTTGTAATGATACACAACATGCAGTGTATGTAAGTTAGTGTATAATGTTCCCACACACTAATCTCAGTGGTGCTGTGATCCCTACAGGAGCTGTTAAAGCGGACCCCCAAGAAGCACACAGATTACCCGGCCGTGGAGGAGGCGCTGCAGGCCATGAAGGAGGTGTGCTCCAACATCAACGAGACCAAGAGGCAGATGGAGAAACTGGAGGCTCTGGAGCAGCTGCAGTCGCACATAGAGGGCTGGGAGGTGAGGGACAGTACTGAGTACATACTGTTCATGTGTGTTCTGGGCAATGGGTACTGGTGGAGATTACAGAGAATAACACAGGATGTGACACATGTGCACATGCACACACATACTGTATTAGCAGTTAGCGGTAGGTCAGAGTTTGGCTGGCAGTTTGAGTGTGTGGATGGTTTTATAAGTGTGATTTCAGTGTGTGGTGTTGGTGTGTGTTTTCTGAGCAGGGCCTGCTTGACGCACACTGCAGTCATGGTGACATTGGCTGTACATTTAAACACACACGGAAAAAGGAAGTGTTAATGCAGGGAAGCTAACCGGTTACCGAGGAGATCAACAGCTACAGCAGAATATGCAACTGTACGCCAGTTTCTCTCTCTCTCTCTTTCTCTCTCTTTCCCTCTTTCTCGTCCTCACTTTTCTATGTCTCTAATCCTATGTGTGTCTCTTTTTCTGTAACCCTCTCTACAATTCTAACTCTCACTTCTCTCTCTTACTCTGACTCTTGGTGTCTCTCGCTTCTCTCTCTCACATAACTTTTTAACTCTCTCTCTTTGTAACTTTGAACCCTCTGACTCTTACATCGCTATCGCTTAGTGTTTTTTTTTTTTTTTTTTTTTTTACTTCTGCCTTGTTTGTCAGATTGTCCAGTGTGGTCCGAACCAAAATAGCTAGTCCCAGATCAACTGAAGTATCTGAAGCTTTCCTGCCCAGCACTTTTTAGAGGATTACCTGCTTTAACATACAAAATGCAACTCTGAAAAGGCTTGTTAATGAGCTAGCTGACTGCATCAGGTGTGTTTGAAAAGGGGAAAGCCATATACTTGCAGGATTTGGGTTGAAGAATCCTGCTTTATGCAATAGTTCAGACTTTTGGACCAGTCACAGGAAGTTGAGACATGCTATGATCTTCCATTGAACATTACAGAAGAAGAAAGCGGTGGAAGCGGTGTTGAAATTTGAGTCCCCTTCATGATGCAAAGTTCTTTAGCACACTCACTAAACTGCATGTATACAATGTAACAAACATATGAACATGTTTGCACTCCCCCACTCTCTCCTCTCCCCCATAGCGCAAACATGTCTATCACTCTCTAATTCTGTCTGTGCCTCTCTCGCATACTCATCTCACTCCTTAACTCTCTCTTACTATCTATTCTCACCAGGTCGGTATTTCTTTCCGTCTATCACTTTCTTTCTCTGTTTACACTGTAACTCTTATCTGCTCTTTATATCTCTCCCTTGTAACTCTGTTTGTCTGTCTCTAGCTTTTACATGTCTCTTTCTAAGTCTCTGTCTATCTCTCTCTCTCTCTCTCTCTCTCTCTCTCTCTCTCTCTCTCTCTCTTTTACAGTCTCTTACATGCACTATATTGCCAAAGGTATTTACTCACCCAGCTAAATAATTTAACTCAGGTTCCAATCACTTCCATGTTTGAAATATCCAGTTCTGAAATTTCCTCTCTACTAAATATAATATTCCACCATAGGGCTGCACGATATATCGTTTAAGTGTTGTCCTCACAATGTGCGCATTCGCAATAGTCACATTGCAGGATGTGTGATGTCACTTAAGGCAATTAAATCAAACAAGGGGGAGTGCGAGGGGAGGGGGAGTGCGAGGGGGGGGGGGGGGGGCTGGGATCAGGAGTAAACACGAGGTAACAGGCCACTATCCACATGGTTGGACACGTGATTGTAAATGCACGTGTTGAAAGCTGTGCACTTCAGTCCAGCACAGTTTTGCAGCGCAGATATTTCCAGTTACAGCTGAATTCACGCTTTTAATCCCAGAAAAAAACGCTCTTGTTTACCTTTCAAAAAGCCATTTAAATGCCTGATTAAAGGGCTGATTACTGTTGTTTTGCTGTTTTCCTCAGGTTTGCTGGGTGGGGGTGGGGCTGGTGATGTCATGGGCCTTGCATTGTTTAATCTCGCGATATATAGCGTTAACAAATGAACATTTGCAATGTAAAATTTTTGCAATATTGTGCAGCCCAATTCCACCATCAACTGTCAGTGATATTAGAACAACATAGAAGCAACTGGAAAAGACTCTTTCAACTCTTTCTATCAGCATAAAGTGACAGAGAAGGGTCAAAACTTTATTGAATACCTTTAGAAATATAGTGTATCTGTCTCTTTCTAAATCTGTCTGTCTGTCTCTCTCTTATGGTGGTGCAGTGGTGTTATTTCCTATAGCCAGGGTTCACAGTAGCTCAGTATTTCTCCATTGACTGCTCTCAGTC
The DNA here is from genome assembly GCF_023375975.1 of Astyanax mexicanus. Lineage (NCBI taxonomy): Eukaryota > Metazoa > Chordata > Actinopteri > Characiformes > Acestrorhamphidae > Astyanax > Astyanax mexicanus. The sequence continues at coordinate 42,184,502 of NC_064419.1, read as the reverse complement.
ACCTCTCAACAGAGCCCCATTATGCTCAGCTGCAGCCCCTGCCTGCGTGCCAGAGTCCGGCCCAGGCTGCGCTGCCTCAGCCCACTCTGAGCTCTGTGCTCATTAACAGCGAGTCTGAGCGCAGAAATGAGTTTAATCATAAATGCAGGGTTAAATGCTTCTGATGTAATATCTTGTAGTCTGTAGTGTGTCTGTCTGAGAGTCTAAAACTACTTCCTGGTCCTGCACTGGTCAGTGTTTCCCTGCTCTCAGGCATGACTTCAGGACTCACTTACTAAACAGGTGCTTGGTTAAGTCTGGTATGTTTGAGACCACTGTTGTAATAGACATTCTTCCACCTGTATGTAATATGAATAACAAATATGAGCAATTGCAGGCCAGACGGTTCTCTATATTTGTGTAAAATCTGAGTGATGTACATAAAAGAGCTGATGTGATACAGTATGTAGAGGTATGATGAGGTATATGCAATGTGGAGGAGTGGGAAAAAAAAAAAACATGTTCATTTGCTTATTTTTGGCATCAAAGCACCTTTATGGGACATGTGTGCTGAGCAGCTCTCTGTGAGGTGCTGGCACAGTGACATCCAGATGGCTTTTACAGCAATTCCCAGCACTGTCATAGATGTAATGGCTGTAACATTAATGGCCCTAGCTTCCAATGGTTTAGCTAACGTGTATGTGCAATGAATTTTAAAAAAGTGTGAATTTATGACCAACACCAGCCAACACCAGTCTTGATCATAAACTCTCAGAAAATAATTAAACTGTTCATTTCAGAAATAAAACCTTAATAATGCATATACAGTAATTTTAATTGATGATATTGGTATAATACTGGTTATTGGTAAATTAGTGGCTAATTTGTTTGGGATCTGCACACGTCCTATTGTGCAGCTGTACAGCATCGTCGTGTACCTTCTTCTTTCACAGCAATGTCTTTTTATATTGTGCCGCATGCTCTAAGATTAATGCAGAAAAGTATACTGACCCCTCCATTCCATGACAAACCCTGACTTTTGGGCTTGTTGCTAGTAACAGTCTAGATGGTTATTTTGGCATTACATGGCAACATGGTATTAATTTCTGTTTTGTGTTTGGCATTTGTTTTAGTACTGTATTTTTCTCACTGTAAGGTGCACTGGATTATAAAGTGCATTTTAAGAGACACTATAAGAAACTTGTAATTCAGAAGAGTTTAAGAGAAGTTAAGTAAAGTTAAGCTAAGGAAACAAAACTGTAATAAAAAAAGACTTCCTTTTAAATTCAAACGAGCCCCCGGATGTTAAGCTACAGAGATTTCTCTTCTGAAAACTGTTTATTTGGGTGCGCAAAGTGCTTGCGTTTATTTATAGTAAGCTTAGATTCCCTAATGCTAATGCTAGTCTGGGTTAGCAGCAGGATACAGGCCAATAATACTCGCCTCTGAATGTGAAAGTAGCACTTAGCGGCTAATGCTAATGCTACTTCAGCCCCGGTGCTGACAAACTAAATTGAAACTCCTATATAACGCTGTACTTCAGTGGAGTAGCTTTACTGCTCCTTACAACCTGACTAGTAAAATTCACACATAAGGCACACCGGAAAAGGCACACTGGCAATTTTTGGTAAAATTAAAGGATTTTAAGTGCACCTAATAGTGCCAAAAATACGGTAACTCTGTATTATAGCGTGACAAAGGTTTGCTAAAGTAATCCTTCGCCCATGTGGCTCTATCAGCTGTTGCTGAGCAAGTGTTTCTTACACAGTGTCATCTGAAGGATTGTGAATCAAAGGCTTGCCACTTGATTTTTTTTTCCATACTGTTGCATTATCTCTGACCCTCGTAAAAATATATGCTGCTTTTTTGTCCTGTTGTTTTCCTGAGTTCTAAAAGAAAACAGTACTTACTGTACCTCCAAATACAGGACGGGAGAGTGCTTGTTTATGAACTGTGCTGTTTTAAGTGGAGTTAAATGGAGCCAGTATTTCCAGTAGATGTAGTAGCTGTAAATGCTTAAGCAGGTAAGCAGTGTAAATCACCTCTAATGGACGGATAGTGCAGCATCAGGAGCAGACAGACTCGCTGCCAAAGCTCCTATCGACCAGTTTGGTCACACCATTGATTAAGCAGACAAAATGGAGTCTGCTATACACACACTGCTCATACACAGACATACACCTGCCAAGCAAGGAGAACTGTGTCCTGTCTAGGGGTCCGTCTGGAACGTTCTGGCCCGATGAAATCAATTATTGATGGTCCAGATTATTGCATAGGTCTGACTCCACACCATCAAACAAGACTTAGTGCTTCTGGTTCCTGCAGGACCCCACACAGACCAGTGGGCTTTTGGAGAAAGGGGAAGCGGAGATGAAACAGATTTGGCTTTGGTGTCTCTAGCAACGAAGTCAGGACTTTTCAAAAAGAAAGCAGACTGCTGTGTTATCTATACGAGTGTCCTTGTTGCCAGTTCCACAGTTTATCGGCCCATTTTATTTGTGAACCCATTAATGAGATTACCCTCAGTTAGGCCCAATCTTCTTTTTAATTTAACCCTCACCCCTTGTTTTCAAGTATTTCCTTCTACTTAGAATGGAGTTGTAATAAATCAAAACGATCACGGGACACTGCTTTATTAGCAGCTAATGGTGGTGCTCTGTAGGTGACCATGCCTGTCTGTTGTGATGCAGAGGAGCGCTTAAATTTAGCAAGAAAGCTCCAAGTTGAATTTCCCTGGTCCACCTTAAATGGAAATGGCTCATTTTTCAAGATGAAGAAAAATAACCATAATACATTGATACTATGTTAAACTAAGTTAATGCAATAGTTATTTTGAATTTTTAGCAAAGAAAATACATTATGCAGGGTGCCGAGTGGTCCAGCGGGCTAAACGCTACCACTATGATCGGGAGATTTCTGGCTCGAATCCTGGTCATGCAGCTTGCCATCAGCTGCCAGAGCCCTGAAAGAGCACAATTGGCCTTGCTCTCTCTGGGTGGGTAGATGGCACTCTTTCCCCACAGGGTGTCTGTGAGCTGATGTTTTGGAACCGTGTCGCTGCGCAGAAATTATGTTATGGCTTCACTAGAAGAAGAAAAAAAAAGAAAGAAAAGAAAATACATTGTGGGTTTCTTTGGATGCTTGCACAGCCATCTTCCGGCTTATCTCTGAAGTTAGCCCTATCACTTCACGCTAAGAACCCATAAAAGAATTGGGACACCCCACCTCTAGTCGTAATCATGCAAAAAAGAAGGTTGGGCTGGTAGGAGCAAAAAGGTAAAATGAGTTTGTAAGGTCATTGTGCTTAATTACCTCCTATTTTTGTTTTACATTTTCAGGGGACAAATCTAACTGATATCTGCACTGAGTTGCTTCTCCACGGGAACCTCCTAAAGATCTCGGCAGGAAACATCCAGGAGAGAGTTTTCTTCCTGTTTGACAACCTGCTAGTGTACTGCAAGAGGAAGTCCAGGTTAGTCATCTGCACTGTCGACATTACTCATACTTCCGCACAAGACATGAGCTGTGCAGATATTTTTTGCTGGTGTGTGAAGTTTTATTAATGCCGGAAAACAAATGCATAAATAAACCCTTTAAAGTGTAGACATCATGCTTCCACTTTGATATGCAAGTTTAAATCTAACTAAAAAAGGTGAGAATGGTCGCACAGCCGAATGGGATGAACAGGAACAACAAACAGAGAGGTGTGTGTCAGTATGACACTGGTTTACAGCTTGGGCACCTGGCCTGAGGGAGTTTAGTAGGTTTGGTGCCTGTCAGGACACAGAAACTCTATGCCTGGGGCGTGGACAAAATTGAATGGAAGTGAATGGAAGGAACAAGTGATTAAAAAAAAACAACAACAGAGAGGTGTAGGTCAGTATCGTTGTAGACTAGAGCTCAGTTACATAAAGTTTAGTGGCTGTTTGGACACAGAAATTGTATGCATTAGATGTGAACTAAAATAAGTAAGAGTGAATTGGAGGAATGAGGGACAAAAAACAGATAAACTAGATAAACGTGTGTCAGTATGACTTTGTATTAGACGACAAAGAAGATTTTAATTTGGGATGGGTGAAAATGAATGGGAGTAAATAGGAGTGATGAAAGGAAAAGTACAAATAAATGAGTGCAGATTTAAACAACTTTGATTTTTGAAAGAATATGATATCGGATGGGGGGGTCTAGTCTAGTATAGTGTGTTTAAAATAAGAGTATTGCAAAACTGCAGTAGGGGGCATGTGTGGAAAACAAAATAATAAAAAATAATGAGATTCTTTGTGGGTAAAAAAAAACAATAGCGCTGTGTTTTTGCTCTCTTCTTTTCAATTACACAAATAATTACATTATCAATGTAAGAACTACAGTTTATATTTACTAACCATATATCATGCTTTTTTTTTTTTTTTTTTTTTTTTTTTTTTTTTTTAGAAAAACAGTCTAAAAATTTTCAATTCTTTGTATTATATCTTCAGAGTTTCTGGGAAGAAGTCCACTAAGAGGACGAAGTCCATTAATGGCCCCCTGTATGTCTTCCGTGGCCGAATCAACACGGAGGTGATGGAGGTGGAGAATGTGGAAGATGGAACTGGTATGTTATGACACCTGCACTCATCTGAATATCTGCTATGGTGTCTTGTTATGAACATTTACTGAGGTCTTTTAATTAGGAACACTACACTAATACTGGCTAGGGCTTATATCTTTATAAGACACTATTGTGTTAATTATACTGTGCTATTGTCTGGAAAACTGGATGTATGCAGTGATGTATTTTGGCATAGCAATGCTTAATCACTTACTATTAATATGTAATACATGGCTTTTTTTTTACATTTACAAAAAGTCTCCACCTGGATTTAAGTAAGTAAATGATGTGGGGTTGGTTGATGCTGCAGTTGGTCTGCAGGTTTAGGTTCAGCAACAGTATGTGCTGAAAGAATGAGGTCAGCTGACTACCTGAATATACTGAATATAGACCAGGTTATTCCATCAATGGATTTTTTTCTTCCCTGATGAACACGGGCATATTCCAAGATGACAATGGCAGGATTCATGGTGCTGGAATTGTGAAAGAGTTCAGGGTTCAGGGAGCATGAGATCATCATTTTCACACATGGATTGAGAGAGTTCACCACAGAGTTCAGACTTTAACCTCATTGTGAATCTTTGGGATGTGCTGAAGGCGGTCCAAGTAAATATTAGAGTGTGAGACCTGTTTTTTGGCCAGGCAGTGTATTTTGTGTACTCACGTCTAAACTTGACCTATTAATAATAGTATTAGTGTGTAGCACACAGTTGGGACACAGCCTGTGTATTTTAAACTTATAAAATATGGCAACCTGGAGTATATAAAGCCCCTTCAGCTGGATTGCTAGAACGTCAACTTCGTTTAACACCTCGTTCAACGTTTTAGTTTTACTGCATTAACCACAAACTCAGCATTAAAAGAAGTCTGGAAACCGAGTAGAGATTGGTGTGAAGCCTGATGCAGAGATAAGAATGATTCTGAGACACAGACTGATCTTGTTCACACCTCTGCTGTGGCAGTACGTTAAAGCCACATGGCTGGGTGGGGTCCAGCCGTTTGAAGTCTGTATAAACCAAGACTGCAGCACAAATAACGGCTCTGTTTCTCGCTTTCAGTGCACCTTCACGCCCAGGTTTACTGCCCCAGTTTTCTCACCTATACTCTTTCCTCTTTCTGATTCGATCTTTCTCTTCCCCTGAAATAAATGCAAACAGGCACAGACAGCTTTTTAAAAAAAATCAGCGTATGATTGAACACAAGCCTGTGGGCTTATAAAAACACTGCCTTAAACCACAGGATATGTGCACTCCCAGCTGTGGGTGCACAAAATAACACTAATTAAACGCTGTCACAGATTTTTTCAATCTGGAAAAATCAGATGAACCATCCTCAGTGACAGTTAATCCTTTTATTTGTCTCTTATTGATCTGTTATTGATTGTGAATAAACTGGAAATTAATTGGTCAGGTGTTTGTTTCAGTGGAGAGAAATCAATATTTGGTGGAATATCCCTGGTTTTTAATCACAGTTTTTATGCATCTTGGCATGTTCTCCTCCACCAGTCTTACACACTGCTTTTGAATAACGCTATGCCACTCCTGGTGCAATAATTAAAGCAGTTCAGTTTGGTTTGATGGCTTGTGATGATCCATCTACCTCTTGATTAAATTTTAGAGGTTTTCAATTTGGTAAAATCAAAGAAACTCATCAGTTAAAGTGTTCTCTTATTTTTTTTTTTCAGAGCTGTATAAGATCATATATATATGTATATACACTGCCTTAAACCACAGGATATGTGCACTCCCAGCTGTGGGTGCAGAAAATAACAATAATTAAACGCTGTCACAGATTTTTTTCAATTTGGAAAAATCAAATGAACCATCCCCAGTGACAGTTAATCCTTGTATTTGTCTTTTATTGATCTGTTATTGATTGTGAATGAACTGGGAATTCATTGGTCAGGTGTTTTTTGTTTTGGTGTAGAGAAATTAATATTTGGTGGAATAACCCTGGTTTTCAATCACAATTTTTATGCATCTTGGCATGTTCTCCTCCACCAGTTTTACACACTGCTTTTGGATAACTTTATGCCTTTACTCCTGGTGCAAAAATTCAAGCAGTTCAGTTTGGTTTGATGGCTTGTGATCACCCATCTTCCTCTTGATTATATTCCAGCGGTTTTCAATTTGGTAAAATCAAAGAAACTTTTTTAAGGGTTCTCTTATTTTTTCAGAGCTGTATAAGATCATATATTTTTAGCTATTGAAAAAAATTCTTGCTTTTCCTTAGCTCTCTCTTCTCTAATATCAGTGTCAGCTGGTACATTTATACTGGTCAGACCCTGCCATCATCAATACATCATGAATGTCTGTCCAGCAGTGCTGCAGGTTTTTTACATTCACCTTAGAGGCATAATAAATGTGCAGGGATTAAATAACACCATTATGGAGGGATATTGGCAACAATGTCTTTTCAAGTAACTCAGCAGTCATTAAACAGTGTGTGTGTGTGTGTGTGTGTGTGTGTGTGTGTGAGTCTTTGTGTGATAAAGGTTTCAGCCCTCAAGCCTCGGTCCAATTTTATCCCTCATTTGTCAGTAGGTGAATTGGGAGGTGGAGTGGGATGAATAAAGGATGAGACAGTGTAATGGGTGCAGGGTTAATGTTGAGATGGGAGAATAGATTTAGGAGCACTAAGAGGTCTGAGCTGGGGCTTTTAGCTCATGTGAAGTCTGATGCAAGAGAGCTGACCACTCGCGGGGGTGAGGGGGGGGGGCAAGCGGGCCTAGTCGCGGAGGTTAACGGATACCTCACCACCGTTACTGTGGGCTGATAAGAGTGTAATAGGAGTAATCAAATAAGAGTCATGAAATGAAGCCAGTAAAGATCTGATGGCCTGAAATCTGAAATTTGACACTGAATAGGTTCTGTTGGGATTAGACCTGTGCTGGTAACAAAGGCCTGTTACTTAAATAACTGTTAAAGAGTGCTAAAAAGAATTAATTTCCATTAGCTTTATTTGACAAAATGAAGGTTTTTCCTATACACGTCGGTCTTATGCTCACCCAGAATCCAGAATATTTATATTTCATTGTTCTCTATGTAGTTAAATCTTTCACCAGGGCATCAGAAGCATCAGCTGATCAATTGAGGTACTATTGAGCTAGGCAGACACTGTGCGATCCTAGCCTGATTTTAAGCAAAATCTGCTAGAATGCGACTACATTTTAAGATTAAGCCAATTTTAGCTTAATTTAAGTTGATTTTAGCTTAATTGTGCAGTGTGAATGGGGACGCAATGTCCCATTAACGGCCCAAATGAGCTGCAAATGAGCAATTTGACACGGTGAGGGATTTCTAAGATGCCAAAAATTTTGGTCGCTTGTCTTTTTCTTAATGTCACAACCTGTTTTCACAAAATTCACCGCAAACATACCCAGAAAAAAAACTTTTTTTTTTGTGGAGCGATGGCCTTTCTCATATGAATATTTTGCTTCTGGATATATGGAAAAACATTTTTTTCGAGGAGGTGAAGCTGAAGTCTTCAAATGATATGTACAGCAATCACAAAAACCCTTAATTTCATCCATCTACACATAGTATAAAAACAGACAAACAGTATTGTAGATTGCATAGACTGTTACATTGTGATACTGGATATTTAATTAACCAGCAGACAAAATCCAAGGCCACCTGCGTGTGTCTTCTTTTTACATGGAAAGCAAAGCTGTGCGCTTTCACCACATGTTCTGCTGAATCAAGCACTTATACACACAAGGAACTCTGCTTACGAGCTGCGTTTGACGTGTGATGACAAACGATTCAAACGTGCAGTGTGAACTCTCCACAATGCATCCAATTAAAAAAAAAAAAAAAAAAACAGAGTCCGCCTGGCTTTACTGCTGCTGCTACTACGACCATTACTGCTAATAATATTAATAACAAAAGCAACATTTTATATTCTGATTTTTTTTAAAAAGGTGCCTTGACTAGAGTGGATTTGAACACCAAAAAAGTGTGTGTGTGTGTGTGTGAGAAATAAAGCCTAATGTTTATCAAATGAATGAACATAATGAGAAAAAAAAAAGAAAAACTAGTATCCTGTTCTATTACTTTTTCATGTCTCATTACACCGACGTTCTGAATGTACTGAATGTGGATGTTATTTCTGCCAGTCTGTGCGCATAGACAATTCTAGCCAGATGCTGCCGACCCCAATCACCGCTGTCCACTGGGGGTGGTAATGCCTTCTATGATGTATTTACAATACACACATGACACTGGGTTGACGAATGTTAAATGTCTATGCAACATTTTCAAAAACAGTCACACTCTGATGTCTCATCCATCTAGACCCAATATCACACCTCACTCACAGGTTGTGATCAATTTACACACTGTTATCCCATGACTATTGGCATTTTCACAGCACAAACAAATTCTTTTTCTGGTTAAAGCATCATCGTTTTGCTCTCAAAACCACAAGATATTTAAAACATTCCTTGAAGATTTTCAACACTAGCTCTTACTGCAGGTTCAATGTGAGGTTCAGATGAACGGCTTATTTGTCGAGTGTGTTTTTCATTAATACTCCAGACAAGGTGCATGATGCAAACTAATGACTTTTCCACCTGCTTATTTCCTATTTATTTAACAAATTTTGTGTTTTTTTTCCCTCTCTGCTCTTCCAGCGGATTACCACAGTAACAACTACACTGTGACCAACGGCTGGAAGATTCACAACACGGCCAAAAACAAGTGGTTTGTTTGTATGGCCAAGAATGCAGAGGACAAGCAGAAATGGCTGGATGCCATTTTGAAAGAGCGTGAACAGAGAGAGAGTGAGTGGTTTTGTCCTTTTATTTGGATTTTTTTGTTATTTTTTTTCATCTCTGCTCTTTAGCTGCTGGAGTTTTCCTACTGATGAATATTCTAGAACCAGTCTTTTATAGGTGTGTAAAAAATAAGAATCATTTGTTTTGCAATACCGACTCCATTTTCAAAAACAGATTCGGTGTTGTGATTAAACTCACTAGATAGCATGTTGTACTCTGTCGATACATCTCACTGTTCTGATTTTTATCAGATTTTATAAATATGGCTGTTTTTATACTATGAGTTTTACTAAAATTGGCTTTAAACAATGTCAATTTATCGTCTTAATTATAGTGTCACAATATATTGCACTATATTGAATCATAACCCCTGTATTGTGATGCATAAGGTCTTGTTAATACACAGCCCAAGTGTTTTAAAGTAAAAAAAAAAAAAAAAAAAAAAAAAAAAAATATATATATATATATATATATATATATATATATATATATATATATATATATATATATAAATAATGGTCCTCTTAAATAATACATTTTTACATTTATATCAAGGACACCTTACAAAGTGCAAAATAAGCATTAAATAAAACATACAAAATTCACATTAAAAAACAGGTTAAAAAGCGAAAATGCAAGAAACGATCAGATGGAATAGACAAGTTTTAACAGGTGAATTTTGAGTGTGGATTTGAATTGTGAGAGTGAGTTATTTGTCAGATATGAGGTGGTAAAGAGTTCCAGAGCCTTCAGCCGCTCTGCTCCCCTACTCTGGAACTCTTTACCACCTCATATGGTGGTGAGGCGAGCGATGGGGACAGTAAGGTGGATGGAGGAGGAAGATCGGAGGGAACGAGATGGAGTTACAACCACTTTGGAAACTACTATTATCAGCTTATAATCAGTAAATTACCTCAGCTGGGAAGTTCCAGTATTAGCACTCCAGTAGCAAATTATCAGGAATTATTATTATTTTTTTTTTACTTTGTGTTTTTACCCTGCTGAAAGAAAAAAAAACAAAAAAAAACATGACTAATTTGGTTGACCAACATGACCGGCAAGAAGAAGCTGGTTGACCAGCATGAACTAAGGTCATTGACCAGTTAAATTTTTGACCAGTTTTAAAAGAAATTGCAAACAGTAAACATAGAAATACCAGATAAAGTAAAACACATAGCTGATTAATAACAGGTGTAATTGATAGATCACTGAAGGAAGTATTTGCTGTGTCTTTAACTGATACCAATTCTTTTTTTTGTAAGGAGTATAAATGTCTGTCTTTAGGGTCTTATACATCTTTGTTCCTCCATGTTGGTCTCTTTCTAACATGATTGTAAGGATTATGCTGTGTTTTCCGTGAAGGATTTGAAACACCTGTCTTGCTTTAGCCACCTGTTCATGTTTTTATGCATCTGATGTAGCCTACGTTTCAGAGCGTTCAGTAGCCAAGTGCTCTGGCTTTAAGTGCTGTATTTTAAAGCTTGTCAGAACTGTAAAACTCTGATGACTGAGGAAAGGCTAATGTTAGCATTTGTAAGCATATCCATTTCCCTCCAGTGGCTCTCAGTAGAGTTATGAAAGAGAGAATGTACAGACAGTCACTAGACAGACAGACAGACAGACAGTCAGTATGGGGAGTGTAGTATCAGCTTTCTATGATGATTTATTGTTGGTGAGTTAGCCAGCATGCTAATCATTAAAAAGTTAGTCTCTCTGCTGTTCTTATTGTATGGATTTCTGATAGAAAATGCTGAGCAGTCTCAGGCATTCAGTAGCTCTGAGTTAGCATTAGGGCAGGATGTCACGATTTGCTTTGGCGTTGGGTGAAAGCAGAAGTTTTTTATGAGGCGTATCAAGTTTCAACCGTTTGAAATGGAGCCCAGTCCAACAGGTGCCCCATCAGTCACACCTCTCTTTCACTCAGTCACACGTTTTCTCTCTCTCTCTCTTTTTTCTGTCTAAGGCCTCAAACCTCAGTAGATTTTCCGACATGCCTGTTCATTACATGTTCTGCTTGCTGCTTGGCTTGACATGCTAAAGTGCTACCATATTTTGACAGTCTTTCCTAGCGCCTCCTATTGAATTAAAATCAAGCCAATTACACTTTAGCCCAAGGAGGCGTTAAGTTAATGCAATTATGTGGATCAGCATCTGTCGCTCGCAGGCATCTGTGCACTGTTAGGAAGATGTGTAGTACGACATCTTGAATTCCGCTTGAATTCCATAGTTGCAAGCCCTGGACCTCAGTAATGTGGCTACTCTTGGTTTGGAATATTGGCAAGCATTAGCTATTTTGGTTTGGACAGTATATTGTCCCTGATTGAATTTTGATAAGCAATGTAAGAGCCAGAAAGGGTAATTTTATTTGAAGAATAATTTAGATAAAAAGTCTTAAATATTTTGAAAATAATTAAATTAGAATTTATAATGATGTATTTTCTAAAATTCATAATTTAGTAATGTAAAACTTGTAAAGAAAATTTATATTATTTTTTGGCTTCCATCAGTAACACATTATTTCCACTGCATGTACGTGAGTAGCCAGATTGCTAATAGATATGTTGGAAGCAACACAGTTTTTTGACAAGAGTTATACGAGTCCAGTCTATTCTTTGCCTTTTGTTTTTTATAAGTAAACCTTTAAAAAGAAGATTTGAGGACTATTTGAGGAGTATTTTTTCAAATACTGGTTGTTAGACTGACAGCAAAACGTGATATAAAAAGATTTACAAAAAATGGAGTGCCACTACAAGCAATATTATTGTTGTTTTATTTCCCTGACATAATTATATTATAGTAAAAATAGTTTAAAACGTTTTTTACACTTTAAAAAAAGCAGTGAACCTTTAATTATTAAGAATATTTATTTAAAGACAGTAAGTCGGCACTCAGACAGATATATGTATTATCAGCTTTTTGTGATTTTACTGTAGGTAAGTTAACCAGCATGCTAATCTATTAGAAGTTAGCTTCTCTGCTATTCTTAGAATAGAAATTCAATAAAAATGTTAATTTACTTTAATATACTCCTTTTGCTGGACAAAAAACACTATTACAAATAATCTATTTAAAAAAATCATGTCTATACATGTACGATAAGTCGAGAACATGTGTATCATGACAGGCTTAGTTAGCATGGACTGAAGTACAGCTAACTTGCAGATAAAGTGGTATTGCTCAAGTTGAAAGCTCACTTTGGTTGCTGGGAAAGGAGGCCCAGTAGGGTCAGCCTGAGGTCATGTTACCACTAGAAGAAGACTTTCTACTACCGTATTTTCTACTGTAACTGTGGTAAAGCAGTGGCTGTTGCTTTATGGTGTTTTATAGTGATTTAATACAGCTGTAAATGAGCAGTTGTATCGCTTACACTTAAAATCGCATTTTCTATGGGTAAGCTGCTGGGGTAGGGGTGCTGTGAGCTCCTCGGTAGAAATGGGTGGCGGAGTCATCCCAGCTGCTCATATAAATGTAGGTTAATTATTTGCATTATTAGCCTGGATAAAAATCACATTTGCACATTTAGAGGTGTGCAATTAAAATATTAAATAAAATCAATTAAGACCTCCAGATTACATTGTTTCTAACATGTTGTTATTGGAAAAATCATTAATGTGGGCCTAATAATAGTAATATTAACAGTAATAACAAGTCATATTATCATAAGTCAGTTATCCAGAAGTTTATGCTTGTAGATACAGGTGATGGTGAAAATTGGGAAGATTTAACTCTTGACAGGAGGATTACTGAACTGGTCTATAAAAACATGGACTTTCCAATTTGCCATAATATTCATGTTGCATAATTGTGCCATTTCAGCGAATAACTATATATAAATCATATGCATAGGTTGTTTTCTCCCTTTTTATTTCATTTAGACAACCTTAAATGTGCCTTATTTAAATTTAAATATTTATATATATATATATATATATATATATATATATATATATATATATATATATATATATATATATATATATAATATTATAATAAATATTTATTGTATTTCGTAATTTTTGAAACCACTTAAAATAAAATAACTATAATAAAGAAAAATAACTGGCTTAGATTTTAAATAACTGAAATTGTTGATTAATATTTATTTTTTGTGCTCAGGTATTTTTTCTGTTACTTGTTAGTGGACGTTGAAGAGAATTTAACATTTCTAGAGATCTCACACTTGTTTTTGTCTTTATCCTCAGCTGAAGATGTTCTCTTTCTCTGTCTCTGTGTGTGTGTGTGTGTGTGTGTGTGTGTGTGTGTGTGTGTGTATGTGTATGTGTGTGTGTGTGTGTGTGTGTGTGTGTGTGTGTGTGTGTGTGTGTGTGTGTGTGTGTGTGTGTGTGTGTGTGTGTGTGTGTGTGTGTGTGTGTGTGTGGTAGCCGGACATTGAGTTCATTTCTATTAACTGTAATACACATGTGGCTGCTTAGCCTGCAGTTCTCGGCTGCAGTGCACCTTAGCACAGTGTTTGGGTGGTAGGGTGCTCAGGGCCGTTAGTGCCTTTAGGCCTGTGGTGTGCTGCGGTAACGAGGCCTGTAATTCTTTCTGGCTTCAGTGCCTTCGCTTCGCTAGCTGCTGCCAATCCTGTTAACCACACGCGTGATGCTGTGAACAAGAATGGCCCTTAACCTACCTGAAGAAATGTGAAGTAAACAGCTGCTTCCTCTCATCCGCTCTCTTTTTAGCAGCAGCAGCAGCGGCAGCACTGTTATACTGTCATCTGCTTTCTGCTAATTTGCTAGTTTCCCCCTCTCTGTCTTAGTGCAAGCTATTATCAGCAGTACTATTCATATGGTTGAAATGGTCTTTCTTGTATTCTATGTTTTTCTTTTTGTGTTCTTTTCTGTATTGTATCTGTTTCATGGTTGCCTTCCCTCACACACGCTGCCCGTATTTCGCTTCCTAAAATACTGAAAAAAAAGTTATTTCTGCACATGCCAGTAGCATAATGCTAATGTTTTCAGCTAAACTATTGTTTCCTGTTGATGCCACACGATTGCATGGCACCTAATCCACTTGGGAGAAGGAGACCCCAGGTGTGTGTGTCTGTGTCTGTGTGTGTAGATGGGATGGTTTTATTCCTAGAGGGTTTTGGCTTTCGAGGCCAGTGGCCTTATTCTTCCACCCCAGAGAGAAAGAGAGAGACAGTGAAGTGAGAAATCAAAGTGTATCACACAGCAGGAGGTTCATTATAATCTTGCCCACAATCTACTCAATTTATAGTGTAATAAACTTTAGCACATTGCCGGGATGCTGGCTTAAACACAGCCATCCTAAGACCCTATGAAATGTTTTTAATTTTTTTTTTCCTGAATTACACTGATAAGCATAACAGCTATTTATTTACCTGTTCTGCAGTGCTGGAGACCCAGGCAAGGTGGCAAAGAAGGCCAGTTTCTGGGTGTGGCTACAGAGGAGATGAAGGAGAGATGAAGTGTGGCAGTTAACACTTCAGTAAGCTTTAGTGGCAGAGAGTTGTCCCCATCTTACCATAGCCTCCCAGAAAAAGGAGATGTATTGGCACAATGGGAACAAAACATTTGTGAACAGTGGTCTCCAGCCTATGACCCTCCATCTCCATCCTACACAGTATGTTTAAATCTTTGTGGGGCCCAATTTTAATGGGGCTCAGTCATCTCTGTGGCGATGTACTGTCATGGAATATGACTTTTTGGAGCCGATGAATGAGGTCCAGTGGTTTAAAGCGCTGCCACTCTGATCAGAAGATCGCTGGTTTAAATCCCTGTTATGTAGCTTGCCATCAAAGCCCTGAGCGAGAGCACAATTTGCCTCTCTCTAAGCAGCTTCGGGAGCTGATGGCAAGCTATATGCTTGGGATAAGGTGGCGTTCGTTCCGCTCATCACTCTTAGGGTGATGTCGATCAGCACAGGGCGCCTGTGAGCTGATGTATCGGAACTAAGTCACTGGGCTTCCCTCTGAGTGCTTTGTGATGCTGCTCGGCAATGATGCATCAGCAGCAGTTTAAAAAGAGGTGGAGTCTGACTTCTGACTTTAAATACTCTTTTCATTTCTGAAGCAACCATAAATAGCTGTCTCAATACTTTTAGCATAACCAATGGGGTTATCCCAATGTTAGGACAAACCAGTAATACTGTTTCATCATCTGCAGTGATTAATTGTTTCCAAGTAATTTTGTTGCATTACTATTGGTCCATTCATCATGACACATGGTAACTTTTAATTGTCAGATTCAGATTATGGAAAAAATAAGGATAAAATAAAGATTCAGGGTTATTCCATTGCTTATTCCTGGGCTGTAGTTCGCACTTTGAGCCCACAGTAAAGGGCACCCTTTTCGCATGCATTTTTGGGCAAGCTGAGTGATACCGAACTGGCTTCTGAACTGAAATAATAAGGCGGACTAAGGTAGAGCAATGTTTTACAGCAATTATACACTAATATCTTGGCAGTGATCTGAACAGTAAAAAATCTGTGCGCAAAAGTAGGACACAAATAAGGTTATCTCAATGTTAGGACAATTCAGTAATACTGTTTCATCATCTGGAGTGATTCATCTTTTCCAAGTAATTTTGTAGCATTTCTATTGGCTCATTCATCATGACACATGATAAAGTTTAATTGTGAAATTCAGATTATGGGAAAAATAGTATAAGGATAAAATTAGGATTCAGTGTTTTTGCCTTGTAGCAATGATTCATTGGTTGTTGTAAATCTTGACAAATGCAGCCCTTCAGCAGGATTACCAGCTTCCTTATGTGGTTTTGGTACATTTGCATAGCTGCAAACAGTAGTTCAGATTCGTAGATGGCTTCTAGGAATCAGTTCTGTCACCTTTACCCCAAACGAAGACGCAATTGCTTTAAGATTTCTTCTTCTTTCTTGTTCGTGTTGCCTGTAGCTCTGTGGCATTGTACTGTATATGCTTGTTAACTGTTTTTGCCTTTACATTGGTAGGTCTGAAGCTGGGCATGGAGCGGGATGCGTACGTAATGATCGCAGAGAAAGGAGAGAAGCTCTACCACATGATGATGACCAAGAGCCGCCATCTCATCAAAGACAGGCGACGGAAGCTCAGCATCGTGCCCAAGTGCTTCCTGGGGAAGTGAGTTTAAATTGTTAAGCATGATTTCTATCTAATTTATGAACTTAATCTGTTAACAAACCAACCCCAATATTGCCAGTATGTTATACTAAGCACATAAAGAGTAATAGTGTTGAACTGGCATTTCCTTTTCCTGGGCTGTAGTTCGCACTTAGTGAGCCCACAGTAAAGGACACTCTTTTCACATGCATTTCTGGACAAGCTGAGAAATACCAAATTGGCTTCTAACCTGAAATAATAATGTGGACTAAGGCAGTAGAGCAATGTTTTACAGCAATTGTACGCAAATATCTTTGGGGTTTTACAGCATTAACCAATTTTTGTTGACTGTTGTCCCGTCCACATTTTTTTTTTTAAGAATAGAGCATTTAGCAGCATCCCAGATCTGAAATATAATGTTATTTTGCAGTAAAATTACTACATAGTGATCTTTTAAAGAAATGCAGTAGTGTAAGACAATCACAAATCTTCTCAACACGTACATTGGCATGCCAAAAGTCATGGGATTGCAGTATGTAAATTGATCATGAAGTGTTATATTTGACATCTTAGCTTGAGGACGCCTAATCTTTAGGAAGTTAATTATTGTTATTTTTAAGTTCAAGAGAGGCCTGGCATTGTGAGTCACTGTGTTCCACTGATGGCTTTGTACTGGAAATACATATAGAATATATGTGTAATACATATATACCATCGGTTTCTGGCTAGAAGTGTCCATACAAATAGATCCAGACATCCACTTTTAGTGCAGGGGACCCCATTGTACAGGTCAGGGCAGTGTCCTTCAGTTTCTGTCATATTTCCATATTAGTAGACCCTGTCCCATGACTTGTGGCATGTCAGTGTATTTCTTCACATTTTGCTAATGTGTAAAGTTTGCGAATTACTGGCTTTTAAATCTTCCTGAGCATCTCTTGCAAGTCAGCTAAAGACTTCCTGAAAGAACACACACACACACAGAGAATGCCTATGAATGCTTTCCCAAGCTCAGTGCCAAGCACCCCGTCAGACACAGGCATTCCCTGCAAACATCCTTCATTAGAGAATTTCACCACTGAGTGCTTCTTTCTCTCGTGCTCTCTCTCTCTCTCTCTCTCTTGCTTTCCCTCCCTTTCCACCTCCACCTCTCACTCTTTGCGCTTTCTCTCTCCCTCTCTCTCTCTCTCTCTCTCTCTCTCTCTCTCTCTCTCTTTTTTTCTCTTTCACGATCCCTCTCATGCTCTCCTATTCTCACTCACGCTCTCACTCTCACACTGTCTTTCATCAACATGAATGAACAATGGATGCTGTGCAACACCCATTAAACTCCTAAGCTTGTGTATGTATGTGTGTGTCTCTGTGTGTGTGTGTGTGTGTGTGTGTGTGTGTTTGCTCTAAGCTGGTGTGTGTGTGATTGAGATTCCTCACAGCAATTAAAATTCCCCTTTTGCGCTGGCTGAGAGCAAAAAAGAAGGACAAATTCCTGCCGTTTTCTCGCTGATTCATTGAATAGATCTAAGCTTAAGAACCCCAAACCTGAGCAGATCTTCCTGAAATTGAGCCGAACACCGATCCTGCACCCCTGCTGATCCACTGTCATCTTAACTCACGGTGTAAAATGTGTAATCTGATGTATACTGGCCCCTGACGTGTGTGTAAATGTATAAAATATCATGCAGTTCAGGTCATGGGAAGTGCTGTAGGGCAGGCTGGTTGCCGGGCAGGCCTCAGCTGGACTCTAGCAGCCGTCGTCGTCCACACTGACTGACCAGATTTCACGAGTGTATCTCAGCTCACGATTCTCCTCACTTCAGCTTCAGTTCGTCAGGTGCAGACAGCTGCTCTGAGTGCTGCTGCCGGAACTTCACACACACCTTCTCACTTCATCCAGAGGCTGCAGTGCTCTGCATACACAACCAGACAGTCAGTCACATACTGTGCATTCAGATAAATAGATAACAAGGTTAGACTGTTTCATAAATGGGTCTTCATACCACAAATTGGTTGAATTTGATGGAAAACATATAAATCTGAATGCACCTCTGAGACATCCAAGGATTTCTGTTTATTGCTTAATCAACAGTCTATACACAACAACAAGCTGTTACTACTATGTCAAACATTCCCCCACTACCCTATACTTTCTAAATTACCATCTGAACACCACCCTATACTACTGTATAGTTCCTAATACTGTATATACACTCTCTATACCACCCAATACTACTGTATAGTCCCTAATACTCTATATACACTCTCTATACCACCCTATACTCCTGTATAGTTCCTAATACTCTATATACACTCTCTATACCACCCTATACTCCTGTATAGTCCCTAATACTCCATATAAAGTCTCTATACCACCCTATACTACTGTATAGTCCCTAATACTCTATATACAGTCTCTATACCACCCTATACTCCTGTATAGTCCCTAATACTCTATATACAGTCTCTATACCACCCTATACTATTGTATAGTCCCTAATACTCTATATACAGTCTCTATACCACCCTATACTCCTGTATAGTCCCTAATACTCCATATACAGTCTCTATACCACCCTATACTACTGTATAGTCCCTAATACTCTATATACACTCTCTATACCACCCTATACTACTGTATAGTCCCTAATACTCTATATACAGTCTCTATACCACCCTATACTACTGTATAGTCCCTAATACTCTATATACACTCTCTATACCACCCTATACTACTGTATAGTCCCTAATACTATCTATACACTCTCTATACCACCCTATACTATTGTATAGTCCCTAATACTCTATATACACTCTCTATACCACCCTATACTCCTGTATAGTCCCTAATACTCTATATACAGTCTCTATACCACCCTATACTACTGTATAGTCCCTAATACTCTATATACACTCTCTATACCACCCTATACTACTGTATAGTCCCTAATACTATCTATACACTCTCTATACCACCCTATACTATTGTATAGTCCCTAATACTCTATATACACTCTCTATACCACCCTATACTCCTGTATAGTCCCTAATACTCCATATACAGTCTCTATACCACCCTATACTACTGAATAGTCCCTAATACTCTCTATACCACCCTATATTCCTGTATAATCCCTAATGGTCTCTGACCACTTTCTATACCATCCTATACTACTGAATAGTCCCTAATACTCTCTATACCACCCTATATTCCTGTATAATCCCTAATGGTCTCTGACCACTTTCTATACCATCCTATACTCCTGTATAGTCCCTAATACTCTCTATACACTCACTACACCATCATATACTCCTGTATAGTCCCTAAAACTCTCTATACGCTCCCTCTTCTACCATATACTCCTGTATAGTCCCTAATACTCTATTTACACTCTCTAAACCACCCTATACTATTGTATAGTCCCTAATACTCTTTATACACTCCCTATACTATCCTATATATATTTCGGTATAGCAAATAATTTTTGCACACTATTCAAATGAAAAAAAAACTGGCTTCTCTCTCTTATCTCACTTTCTCCCCCTCACCCCCTGTCTGTGAGGTGCTTTATGGGAATGAGTATTGTTTTACTGATAACAATGTTATTTTTAAGATCTTTTAGTAGCAGTGATAAAAAGAATACGCCCACACTCACAAAGCTTGTCTACTGTTGTGCATTGTAGCATTTTCTTGCTCTACCACACATTTTCCCTCATATATATACACCTTTGCTCCACGGGAGACAAATGTGTGTGCATGTGTGCATTAGCCGTGACGAATATTAATGAGTTACATAAACACTAATTAATTCCCTCCAGGGACGCCCCTCTCTCTCCCCTGCCAGTCTGAATTAAAGACTTACGTAAGCACAGCAGACTTGCTGTCTTTTTCTCTTCTTTTGGATTCACTGGCCTCTCCCATGTGCCTCGCTGCCCTTCACGTCACTGGGACTCCACTGGCACTCCATAGGGACTGTTCTGCAGGACAGGCCAGATAGCTCACTCAACCACCCTAGAAGACGTGTATTAAATACTGAAAGTCTGAAAAATATAGTGTCTGCTGGTCACACACTTTTACTGTTGATATAGTTAAAAGAAGAAAAAGGTTTTAATTGATAGCTGAACTTACTGCACAGAGTCTGACACATCTAACTACAAAAATCAGATATACTGAAAAAACACTGCAAAGAACTTTGTACAGAGTGTCTGTTAATGCAGCCAACAGCACTATCATCACATCATCAGTAACAGTCTTTCCAAATAGCTACTAAATCATACTGTCAATTACTTATCATGCTTATACATTTACGATTCATAAGTGCAACCCCGCCTTTTATAATATATTTTCAGATTTATGCAAATTAACATGCTTTACATAGTTACATAATCTAATAAGTTTTTTAGGTTTCCAAGAACCCACCTTAAACTGTAACATTTTCCTAATTTCTCCTTATGCGTTTATTTACACCCAGTTGAATACAGTGACCAGTTACAATTGTTAACGTCTTGGTTGAAAGCTGTTATTGACAGTGATGCCACAAACTTATCTTATTAGCTCAATCTGTTAATCTCTTTTATCTCTTAGTCACTTTGATCTGTCAAGTTGCTTTGATCCGAAGGTTAAGAAAGTTAAGATCTGCTTTGTTATCTGATATTCTGTAAATAGATAAAACCTCAGGTGCCAGTGCTGCACCAGAGATGGGAAAATATAGAAGTCATTTTCAGTGATGTTGGATTAGCAGCCTATTTTAAATTGTCACATTAAAGCAATATTACATACATGCTAAAAGAACAGCTTCATAATTGTGTTGATACTTCACAAGCCTCTAATATGGAGAACTGTGTATTAAGGCCAACCTGAAGGCATATTTGTATGGAAAATTGCTGTACAAGCCAGTTCTGTATCTTTCAGCTTGTCCAGAAATGTATGTGTAAAGCATGTCCTCTAGTGGTGTGAATTACAGCCCAGAGCAAGAAATAGCAATTTTCAAATAATGCTGCTTTAATCATTTTTCGCACTGTAAGGCTTTACTGCTCCTTACAACCTGACTGGTAGAATTATAATATTGGATAAAAGCTGAGACAACAAATACCATGTCTTAGTTGATCAGCTTGTTTTAGAGAGAAATGAGAAAACTATGAATTTTCTATATAATCTTTACTATAAACTAGATCACTTAAATGAATTGTATCATATCAAATGAATATATGTTGAGTTGGCTAATGTGAAACTTCTGTGTCTTTTTGCCTGATCAGTGAGTTTGTGGCCTGGCTGTTGGACACTGGAGAGATCAGTAAGCCAGAGGAGGGCATCAATTTGGGTCAAGCGTTGCTGGAAAATGGCCTCATCCACCACGGTGAGAAATCCCTGTATTCTTTTTTAAACAGCTTTCTGTGAATGTACACCACAATCTTTTTTCTTCTTCCTGATTTCCTTTTTAGTTCTTATTTCCCATGTTAGCACTAGTAAATCTAGCTCTGACCTTCGATTTAGTTTTATAATCTTGAGGAGCAAAGATCTCCTATCCTTCAGGTGGCACTGCATTAAGAACTGTCCTTCAACAATAGCTGAAATATCAAGGGACAAGGAATTACCTGTGCAAACCTTTGTCACACATTATAATAAAGAGTTACATGCACATTTGAATTGAATGGAAATTCTACACTGCGGTGTCAATTTCTGTGGGCTCTGAGGCATCTGGGACACGATCACAACTGTCACAAAGTGGAAAGTTGTATTGTGGTCAGACTATAATTATAACAAGTCCAAAACTTAGGACTCTGTCATGTATGGGTTTGTGTCAATATACGTCTGTGTGATGACACCGTTAAGGGGGCACTAAACCCCCTGATTTCTGCTGACTAAAAAGAAATGGAAGGGGTATTTTGGGAGGGGCACTGGGTGATGTATGGGTTTAGGGATGGGGCAGGAAGCAGAACTGATTGGCTGAGCAGCAGCAGCAGTGTGCCTCTGATAGCGGTGAGACGCAGATGGATGGATGTATTGATTGACTGATCTGCATATTGTGATGTTTCTGCTTACCAAAGTATATGGAGACATCATCTTCGCCTATAGCACAGTTGAACCTGAAAGGGTGCTGCAGAGACTGAAATGACTGCAATAAAAGTGTTTTTTAAAGGTTAGGAAATGTTTATACAAATCGCTGGTATTTTTCATTATATTAAAGGAACACATTTCAGCTATTAATGGAAAAAATATAGTTTTAGTTTTAGTGGCTCTTTAACGCTGTACAAAAGTACATAGAGATCTTAGAGCAGCATATGCTGCCTTCAAGACATTTTTTCGTCCATGCCTTTTTCAGCAAGACGATGCAAAACCACATGCTACACATATTACAAAGGCAGTTCAGACAATTCACATCCTGATACAAACACAGCTGTGATGTGGATTGAAATGATAAAACCTGCATTTTTAAATTATTGTCAGCTTGTTTTAATGAACCATAGGTGAAAAATAAAGTGTGAAAATTGCAGTATGCTATTAAAAGCTGCAAAAAAAGAATAGAAAATGTAATATTTAATGGATTTTCAAACTCTGCTGAAGCACAGGCCCCGGTGTCCCACGTCAGCATTCCACTGACACCTCAGCTCATCATAAGATTTGAGCTCAGTGCCGCCGAGTGGACGCACAGTGACGGAAAACAACATGGCCATGAATAATGGATGAAATGGAGTGTTTACCTTATCCCAAGGTTGAGCCGTGGATAATAGCGTACCCCTGCACTAACACCTTTACAGCAAGAAGTGGGTGGGGGGGGTGACGCTACATTTCCATTCTGTGAAATCCAGAATATTCCAAATAGGATTGCAGAGAATTATTTTTGTCCAGTAAAAGAAGAATGACATCAGTAAGTGGCTCTGCTGGCAGGGGTTGAGGAGCTGCATGAAGTCAGGCTCACACTGGAGCTGCTGAACTTGATGTGTATTTGTACAGTGGTGTAAATATGATTCATATATTCGTATTGATTTTTCCCAATCAGGCACACTCCCTCACTTTGTTCAGTAACAAGTCCAACAGCCAGGGTCTGTCATGCTATAGGGGTGTGTCAGACTTCTGTGATGCAGAACAGCATATGACATCTTTTCCTTTTTTCTATATCAAGGCAATTTAAAACCGCATGCAGCATGCATCATAGATTTTTCCATATCAGACCCTTAGCCTCACATTTTTATATATGTTGATGGACTAAAATCAAGCTAACAGTTTGTGTATAATCAGATCTGAGTCCTGCTGGTTAAAGTGTAAGAGATTTCTCTGTGTTCTCTGTTGTAGTATCAGATAAGCACCAGTTTAAGAACGAGCAGGTTCTGTACCGGTTCCGCTATGATGACGGCACTTACAAAGCAAGGAGCGAGATGGAGGATATCGTATCAAAGGTATTTCTGTAAACCACACTTCATAGCTTTACGAATGGTCATTAAAAATGGACCAAAATTTAATTAATAAAAAAATTAAGTTAGAAATATCTGTTTGCAGAATCTTTAAAAAAAATGTAGTTTTTTTTATATACATATTTTAAATCCTACATTTAAAGCAATACTTTAGCACCATCCCAAACATAGTATCTTATGCCAATCTTACACCAAACATTTTTGCAAGAGATTTACTGCCTCAGAATCTAGTTGAAGTCTTGCAAATAGTGACCCTGCAAGATCCCCATTCCTTGCAATCTTAGCCTATGATTATTTAATCTTTAGATGTGAGAGGGAGTCACACTTTAGTCTATTAAAAGTCTTTTCAGAGTCTTTTTGAAGTCGTCTAGTGTATGATTAGAATTAGCAAGTGAAATTTTGCTCATTAAAAACAAAAATATATAGCAAAAATAATTGAAAGCCATATTCAGTTTTGTGTCCAGGTTTTACTTGATCATGTTCCAGCACTAATATAACAGGAAAGAATATCACACTGACGGGATTTCCTCAGACTTGTGCACAAAATTCCACCTGCCCTTGACATTGTTTGGACATGACATGATAAATGTACCAGAAATGGCCCATTTAGGGTAAAATCACTAAATAAACTCTCAATTTTACACTTAATAAAATATTTAAATAGTAAAGACAAAAACTGTGGTGCCATAGCCGTCCAATCTGAAAGAGCATGTTGGCCTAGCTCTTTGTGGATGGGTTGGTAGGCCTTCTTCTGTTTAATCCGTATTATATCCTATAAACTTCATTTCACGTCTCAGATATCATACCTGTATACAGGTAAATATGCAAATCAATATCTGAATTTTCACATGTTTCTGTTAAGTATTAAAATGTATATCTCACCAAGATACCCAAAAAATGTCTTTAAAATGAATATTTTGTGCTGGCATGTTCCTGTAGGCAGCAGCTAAATATATATGCTGAATCTGATGGCAGCTGTCCAGAGAAAAGCAGTATGTCATATTATGTGTGTGTGTGTGTGTGTGTGTGTGTGTGTGTGTGTGTGTGTGTGTCTTTCTTTACAGGGTGTGAGACTCTACTGTCGTCTCCACAGTCTGTTCACACCTGTAATCAAGTAAGTAGCTCTCATTAGTCCACTGTCAGACTCTCATTACTGCATGGTTAACCGTGATGTCCTGCTGATAAGAGCTGGCTTTACTCAGCCGCTTTACTGTGTGTAATAAATGCCAGTCACAACACAATTACAGTTTATTACTGAGGAGTGATTGTAAAATCACAGCCATTGCCTGGCCGGAATGAATGGTCAGGACTGATAAACACGCAGTTAATCAGTGATCTGTCTCTGACCCACTGCTGAGCAGTCTGTATGTAATCACACAAACTCATCCAGAGGAGAGTAGCCCCAGTTTAAAGGTCTCATTCCATTGTTTTTCATTCATTAAAATGTCTAGTTATGGTCTCTAGTATGAATGAATGACCTGCTTTAGATCACTGAATTAAAGGTGAAAAAAGACAGGATTTGGCTCTTGCTCATAAATATTTAGATATGCAAACATATCGCTTCTGATTGGCTGAGAAACAGAGAATTCTGTCTGCCTTCACCCCACAGTCAAATTTACAGCTCTAAAACTCAAAGGACAAAATGTTTTCAGAGATACAGCCTTAGTTATAAAGATAAAGCACTGAGTGGATTTTAGCGGAATGAGACCCTACATTTCCACTTCTATTTACATTTTCTTACCTTCCTAATAATTATGTGTGCTTTTATGTTCCAAATACGTTTTATTATTTTTATACATTTTATTTCTTATTTGTATTCCATTTCTTCCAAATTTACAAAGCTTAATACCCAACCCACTCATTAGGGCTCCCCCTATCACTAGTGATGCCCCAACACCAGGAGGGTGAAAACTAGCACATGCCTCCTCTGACACACGTGAAGTCAGCCACGCCTCTTTTCAAAATGCTGTTGATGCAGCATTGCCGAGTAGCATCACAGCACACTCGGAGGAAAGGAAAGTACTTGGTTCTGATAAATCAGCTCACAGACGCCTTGTGCTGATCAACATCACCCTAGGAGTGATAAGAGCGCCATCTTCCCACCAGAGAAAGAAAGGCCAATTGTGCTCTCTCAGGGCTCCGGGAGCCGATGGCAAGCTGCATTAACAGGATTCGAACCAGCGATCTCCCGCACATAGTGGCAGTTCTTAGCCGGCTGGACCACTTTGAGCTGCCTCAAATATGGATTTATTAGTGTCAGTTTCACAGATTTCGCCACCATGTGACGTAATTAAGCAGTAACTTTACTAAGTTAAATTAGGGGGCGTGTCTAAGAGTTTAGAGTGCCTATGTTTCAGCAAAATTTGGTTTGATGCCATGTATTGATAATGTATTGCAAATCAAAACTATATATGTTATGTTGATATCAATATTTTGTCCCTCTCATAGAATAAAATCTTATTTACATTTACATACTTTCAGCAAATGCCTTTATCCACACTAAACACTGTTTTTATTAAACAATGGCTAAATTCTATTGAGTATTTTGTAGCCTATTGCTAATTATTTTATTTTGAGTTGATATACAGTTATACTGTATATACTTTCACATTTCTGTTACTTTCTGTTTTCTGTTCAGTCATACACACGTTTTCTCACACTAACACTTTTTTTCCTCTGTTTCAGACTGTCTCTCTCTTTTTCTCTCTCTCTCTCTTTGACACTTGTCCTTTTTGTTATTCCACTCTCTTTATCTCTCTTGCTCTTTGTTCTCTCTCTCTCATTTTCCCTCACACATATTCTCACATTTTCTCTCTCTCTCTCTCTTTCTCAAAAAGAAAGAGTAATTCTTACTGAATTATCTAAAATAGAATCTGCTTTATGTGATGCTGCATGCACGAGTATGTGTGTATGTGTGTGTATGTGTGTGTATGTGTGTGTATGTGTGCGTGTATGTGCGTGTATGTGCGTGTATGTGCGTGTATGTGCGTGTATGTGCGTGTATGTGCGTGTATGTGTGTGTGTGTGTGTGTGTGTGTGTGTGTGTGTGTATGCGCCAGTCTGTACACTTACGTCTTTTCTCACCCATGCAGAGATAGAGATCACCACCTGAAGACGTTTAAGTCCGTGCTCCCGGCCAGCAAACTGGTGGACTGGCTTCTGTCACAGGTAGGATAATGCCAAACACGCGCGCGCGCACACACACACACACACACACACACATGCAGAAATGTACCTGCAGAGAGTGGAAAAATAAGCCACAGTCTTGCTGTCCCCACTACTACAACCACTGTGCACACCCCACCAACCTCACACACACTCTTATAAACTGTTGAGTGTCTAAATGTAATATATATATAATATACAGTTAACTAAGCTGTAATAAGCTTTTATAAAGGTTGTATTTTAATTGGATGAATCATAATATACATAATTTTTCGTTCACTCAAAATGATGTGATCGTCTAAAGATAGCTTCTTTAGATAAGTCTAATGGAAACTTCCAAAAATAAACGTGCAGATTACATATCTACGTCCTGACGCACTGACTTATGAATAATGTAGTGATATCTGTTGAAAATGTATAAAAATGTCTCATAGCTAAAAGAGTACTGGCAGCTATCTTATCAGAATATTCTGGATATAAATAATCTGTTTTTTACAGAACTATGAGTCAGGCTGTATTATTTCCAGTACTTACTTCAGTATCTACATTAGCTTTATATATACAGTTTAATAATATTTGGAATGATTATATAGGGGATTTTTGCACATTTGCCACTGTTTCTAAAAAAAAAAAAAAAAACAGCACATGTTAATATTAACGCTGTGTAAAACATCTGATCTACAGGGAGACTGCTCCACTCGGGAGGACGCCGTCACGCTTGGGGTCGGCCTTTGTAACAATGGCTTCATGCACCACGGTAAGCTTTATCAGCACTGACTGCCTCACATAATTACCGGTAAGCGCTATGTTTATGAAGTCTGAATATATGTATCCTGAATATAGACGCGTAAGAGATGCTGCACCCTGGGTGCACCACATTCACAACAGTGGATTTTAATGAGGGTGCGCATCCCGGCGCTCACAGTCAGCGTCAGCACACTGTGATGCTTTGTGACTTCCAGCCCTCTTCACTGTCTTCCAGTGCCACAGTGTGTTATTAAATATTCCACAGAGTGCACTTATTAAATATTTCTTAAATATATTTATTTTATTATTTGAGGTATGAATAGAATAGAATAGGTTTGTATGAAGCCAAATCGGGTACAATTTGGAAAAAAGTATGGAAACTGAAAGTATCCACGTTAAATACTTGTTGGTAAGTTCTCCCACATGTGATGACGTGAAACATGATTTATTCAACTTTCAGCTGAAAATAGGGGATTTATGTCACCAGTATGGTTATATAATATCGCTAAAATGGTATACAAATCATAATTTTAAAATAGATTTGCTCTGTTGTTTGTGAATTGTGCCAGTATCTTATTAAAAGATTGATATCCATATAGGCCATGTTAACCTAACTAAGTTAATGCCACGCCCCAACACAAGATTAAGCCCAAAACTCTGAAAGAGAAAGATCTGAAAGTGAAGAAAATATTTTAACCCTGGAAACTAAAATTTAAAACTGTGTTTCCAAAATCATAAAATCTGCACCTCTCAAATATCAAAATACACAAGAAAGTGAAAGAAAAATTCTGATTAAAAATTTCCCAAACTAAATCAAAATTATATATAAGCTTAAAAAAATATTTAATACACTTATTTTTATTTTTTACTTTTGTGACTTTTGCATTTTCCTCTGGGATTAAAAAAGTGATATATCTATCTTTTATGCCTACATTCTGTTTAGACACCTCTTAAAAGCCCTGATTTATTTTGCCTTAAAATGATTGAGCATTATTCGGTTCTATGACTTTTGGAATGTCCAGTGAAAACAAAGGAATTGTGGGATATGTGTCCACTGTGGGTGGTAACACCTGCTATGAACCTGTGTATTCCCAGCACATCTGTGATACGGTGGATTGAGACATTTTAAATGCTTGCATCCATCGGGCAAACTAGGCAGTTTTCAAGCTCAATCACTTATAACACCTCACAACTTATAGAGGCGTGGGCAATTTCAAGCACTACCATTGCAATTAAACACACTTAATGATGAATTTGCATTCACAGTCAGCTGTCCCATCACTATTGTCATGTCTGTGTATAGACAGCTATGTATTATGTAAACAATACAATGAATATTATAAATAATACAGCCCCAAATCCGAACGTTGGGACAATATGGAATATACTAATTTAAAAAAAGCGCTACAGTATTTTCAGACCTACTTTAATAGCCACAGATATATAGATATATACATACCTGGAGGTGAGAGTTCAGAATAGAAAGTGAGAGTTAAAGGAAGCAACAGAGAGGACTGAAATCTCTGGGCGCTTCATTCCAAGCGGACCCGCTGATTTTGCCATAAACAGAATTTGCAGCGTTCCTTGGCTTGCCCTGTTTGCTATTGCAACACGTCTGGCGTCTGGGTCAAGAGAGTGACCCGTGGTTTGTGAGTGTGTGTAAAATGTGTGTGTTTATGTGGCTCCATGTGGCTGTGTTTGTGTGTGTTAGACTTTTACAGCACAGCCAAAATGTCATATAAGCGGAAGCTGCAATATTCAGTGTTTCTCTTGCATTTTATTTTTGCCCATTTATGACATTTGTGTGAATTTATGCAGCAAAAACAGTCGTCATTCATTTTTATGTAACCTCTCTTTAAACAGGATGTTAAACAGGCTTCTGTGGTGACTGTACAGCCAGAAATAGAGATACACTGATCAGTCTTTTTTAGTTTTAGTGCTGATACGGTTAATAAACTTTGCACATCAGTCCTTATGACAATATAACTTTGTAAAACATATAGAATTTTTTACAAATAATGCACAGATATGTTTATTAAAAAAAAAAAAACAGTAGTGTAGAACCATGGCAAAAAAATTAAGTAATGCAAATAAACATAAAATCTGTTTAATGTTGGAGGTTTTAAAAACTCTGATGACCCTGATCACCTACTACACTGAGGCAAAAACTGGAAGACACATGTACTAGTATGCGTCTAGTACACGCCTAGTGCACACCTAGTGCACTATGTGACTGGCATGGGATATAAACTGATATTTAATTACTGTAAATTAGAGGATTTTAACTTTAGTTTTCTGAGTGGGATTACTCGCTAGTTGACTCGATAGTTGATGACATGATGTAATTGCATTATTATTGGTTTATACAATGGTCTTGTTGGAATTGACAGTAATATCATTTACTGCAAATATTTCTGCATTTAAAAATAGTTATTCCTAAAGAATTAGATGATGTGTGTTAAGTCTGTAGGTTGTTCTAACCCACATTTAGGAGCCAAGAATACCAACAAGTAGCTGTGCACTATGTGGCACTATGTGCTCTTAGGTTTAGTAAATTGATCAGTCCCATGGCTCGGCCTAATTATCTGATAAATCCCAGTAAACTCAATAAAGCTAATTTTGTCTGAAGACATCACTGTGAAATCACTGTGAAGGGGTGGAGCTAAAGCTTAGTAGATTGAAAAAAATACTTTAACATTGTTTAACCTGCTAAATCATTCATCTTTATTTAAAAGCAAGGAAGAAAAAGACAGATCTGATTGAGAATGGGTTATTTAAGTCTGAAATGTCTCGGTTATGTATAATTTAATTTATTTAAGCAATAAAATCTCATTAGTGTCGATACCTGCTCTCTGGGATGTAGTGGGTGCCAATTCTAATGTAATTTTACAGCCTTTTTCAGTTCAAAGGTATTGATTACTGTTGTACTCAAGCAGACCCTTTTTAGTTTTCCCTGGAGATGCTTGATGAACCCCTGAGGCTGAGTGCCTGGCAGAGGGCCAGCGTGTGTGTGTGTGTGTTTCTGTATATCGGTAAGCAGATGTACCCAGCTGTTAGAACAGTATCTGGGGGTTGAAGTGGAACAAAAGCACTCAAAAAGAAAAAAAGGAGAGAAATAGCTCTCCAGTGAGACGCTCTCTCTCTTTCTCTCTCTCTCTCTCTCTCTCTCTCACACACACACACACACACACACACACACACACACCCTTTCAGTAAAAGGACATGCAGACTTCCTGCTAAAGCAGTAACAGCACTACTTGTTCAGATCACTCACAAAACAAACCCCAGTGATGTTTTGCTTGGGAGCCCTGGAACAGCCCGTCCCTCCAAAATCGCTCTGCAAACACGTCCATCACTCGCTCTGTTAGAGGAAAATGTTACGTGGCAGCATTTCCATCGACTAAAGTCCTGTCATTTAAACAGCGGTGGAAAAACCCAGGACAGCAGCATCAGTCATCTGCCTAGACCAGTGGAAGCTATTCATTATCAACTGATTTAAATGATTTGATGAATACTCTTAGGAACTATATGAAACTATTTGAAAAAATGTATTGGGACAGTTGCTCATTTATTGCTCCTTCTGAAATAAGGACTATTAAATAAGTTTATCCTTATTTTTAATTTGATTTCTAGCAGTAAAACCATTAGTGTCATAATCCCTATAAATCATATCAAAAATTTTGAATAAAGCTCCCTAATTCCAGAGAACACAGTTCCAGTGTTTCTCAGCTTAATGCCGTGGAGCATTTAGCATGCGTACTACTCTACTAGCCCACACCTGTTGTAAAGCATAATGATAACTCTGTCAGTCTGTTTTACTCTTCATATGACGATAGAAAAATCTGAATTAAATGTAGCTCATCTCATCCCTTTCTGTTTTCCCCTGATTCAGTTTTGGAGAAGAGTGAGTTTAAGGATGAGTCTCAGTTCTTCCGTTTCTACGCTGACGAGGAGACGGAAGGCACCAGCGCCAAAAGCAAGCAGCTCCGCAACGACTTCAAACTCATCGAGAACATCCTCGTCAAGTCTCTGTTGGTGGGTACAAGCAGTTCAGTTAAGCAGCATCTAGCTGTGTCCATATCAGGGTTGCCAGGTCCCAACAAAAAATATCCAGCCCGAAGTCAATCTAAAACCCGCCCTTTAGAAGCTTAAACTTAAATATATGCCCAAAATATATGTCTGTCACACATTTAAAGCAAATAGCAAAACAACTATGAGTGTATGACTTAGTATTTTGCTTATAAGGGATTAATTATCAGTATTATCAGTATCAGTCATTAATAATATTGGAACATGGTTTATTGTTTTAACATGTTTTATTAGTTCTTTAATGACCGTTTTATATCACAGTCAAAAACATTGGAAAGTAACAAAAAAAGAACTGACTTTCACTTACTCTTTTCTGTTATCGCCCCTCCTGAACTATTTTTTCCCCTCTTTAACATTTTTGATTAATCGCCTTGTGATTTCTGGTTACATTGTGATCTCTCTCTCTCTCTCTCTCCCCCCCGGTGTTCTTATGTTTTCCTGGTTATTGCTCCTGTTGTAGTCAAGGAAGATTGATTTTGGCGTGACTTGTACATGTTTGCCCGCCATGTTGATGTAACATTCAAGGCAACTCCTACTTTTTCGTCTTTTTGCGGCCGCAGTAACTTTTAAAAGTAGCCCAAAAAAACTCTACCAACCCTATATTTTCAAACAAGCCCAGTTTGACGGGAAAACCGTAAACCTGGCAACTCTGATCCATGTTATTGAATAAAACTGGACTATTGTGATTTTTTTTTTTTTTTTAGCAAATCTGATTTATTCGATTTGTTAAGATCTGTGTGAATCAGCATATGTGTGAATCAATATACATTGATCAGCCATAACATTTAATCCTCTCTGTTCTGTGGGACATACATGTCACAAGGCTAGTAAAAGTGATCTGTGGAATCTGGTACCATGATGTTACCAGTAGATGTTACCAGTAGATCCTGATCATCTATAACATTAAAACCACTGCCAGATGAAATTAATTACATTGCTTATCTGCTTCCAGTGGCGTTAGGGAGCAAATGAAGAGTCAGAATTTGAAGTTGATAGCAGGCGCCGAGAGGTTCAGCGAGAGTTCACAGGTTCGAATCCTAGTCATGCAGCTTTCCATCAGCTGCTGGAACCCTGAGAGAGCACAGTTGGCCTTGCTTATATCACAATTATTTAAACATTTTCTACCGAGGTATATGTTGAGATTGAATTATTGTCCAGCCCTAAGCGGCTGAAGTCATTCTAAAACCACACAAATGTGGATTCAGGGCATTAAATATTAGGGCTGAAAAATTGACCCTGAGCAAGAAATCTTCTGCAAATAAGCAATTAGGCTGCTAAAGTAAACGTAGCATTTAAATCAGACTCTCGCAGACTCACCTGCTCTCACTTGAGTGTGCATCACACAAAAACACCCGTACACATCGATTTCTCCTGCAGGTGCAGATGCATTTAGGAACCTCTTCATCCACCAGTTTAATCACCCTGACCTTTCCACACTGTCCTTTCATCCCCTCAGCCCAGAATTCTGCTGCAGATGATTAAACACATTACACTCTCTTCAGCTCCCACTACGCTCTCATCTAAAGCAAACGCATCCATTATGACCTTCTTTTTTCAGTTAACCACGGCTGTACACAGTGCTCTGTATGAATGTGTAGAGTAAGGACAGAAAGAGAAGGCGGAAAGTTCATTAAAATTCACTGCTATCTTTGACAGAACATTGGAGGCTTTACACTCTTATATAATTCTAATTTTAGACAGTTTTCTCACCAATTTGGAAGGCCAATTAACCAATCCCAATTCATATGACCTTCCCCTATCACTAGTGATGCTTTCTAAGAGGGTAAAGACTATCACACGCTTCCTCTGATGCATGTAAATTCAGCAACTGCCTCTTTAAGAACTTCTTCCAGATCCCCAGCTCTAATACATCAGCTAACAGACACCACTGTACAGACCAGCATCGCACTATAAATGATTAATTATGCCATCTCAAATAAATTGGTTTAATAATAAATAAATAAAATAAAGAGAGCCATATTGGTAATATAGATGTATGAATGCAAGGCAGAACTGTTAATAACCTGTTACTTACTGTTTTGGCTGATGCAGATTCACCCTGAGGAGGAAGATTATGGGTTTGAGATTGAGGAGAAGAATAAAGCCATCGTGGTGAAGAGTGTAACCAGAGGCTCCTATGCTGAGGTAAGATCTGGAGCTGTTCTTCAGAACTATTGACTGTATCACTGTATCTGTATATAGTGCTTTGCACTAGAAGATGCAAGCTAGCAACACTCAAAAAAATCTTGCTGATGTACAGGTACTGGTACAAGTTACTTCATTTCAGTAATTCATTTGAAAAAATGAAACTTACGTTATGTAGATGTATTACATACATAGTGATCTATTTTAAGTGTTTATCTCTTATTGTCGATGATTATGGCTTACAGCCAATCAAAATCCAAGAATCAGTGTTCAGAAAATCAGAATATTATATAAAGACCAATTGGTACTTTTGGCAGTGTGGGCAGTGTGCTAAGTCCTGCTGGAAAATGAAATCTGCAACTCCATAAAAGTTGTCAGCAGAGGGAAGCATGAAGTGCTGTAAGATTTTACAGGAAAACAAAACTGCACTGACTTTAGACTTGATAATAAAACACAGTGGATCAACACCAGCAGATGACATGGCTCTCCAAACCATGTGGATGGGGATTTCATTTTCCAGCAGGACTTGGCACACTGCCAAAAGTACCAATTATAATATATAATATTCACATTTTCTGAGATGCTGATTTTTGAGTTTGTATTGTCTGTAAGCCATAATCCTCAACAATAAAAGAAATAAACACTTAAAATAGATCACTCTGTGTTTAATTTCACATCAACTTGCTATGAAGACACTGGGCAATGGTTCAAAACATCCCTTACAAGATAACAACATTGTGGATGCCATAAAATATCCAACATGTTGCTGATATGGCACAAAACCCAAACAGACAAAAAAAAAAAACAAGATAACAACTCACAAATAATACCAGTGTAAAGGTTCCCAAGCTGTCCCCTAAGATAACTCCTAATAATCAATTTAAATACAGCTGTTTCATGAATTTTGGTATGTCAGTGTGCTTGTCAGTTTATCTGGAGAAATGAATATTAATTATCAGCCAGTAGATTATCTAGACTTAGCTCTTCAGAAGAAGCTGTTGCTCTGGATGAAGTGTGTTAGATGTGGGTTGGAACCAAACTCTGCTGGTAGACCAGTCTCCTGTTGCTGAGATAATGATGTGGTTGGA
Organism: Astyanax mexicanus; assembly: GCF_023375975.1. NCBI lineage: Eukaryota > Metazoa > Chordata > Actinopteri > Characiformes > Acestrorhamphidae > Astyanax > Astyanax mexicanus. Next base: position 42,149,453 of record NC_064419.1, on the reverse strand, counting down.
TGTGTGTGATTCTGAGGTGGATGAGCTGGTTGAGGGAATTCCCGAGTGGGTACAGTGTACAGCCACGTCACACTTTCCCAACAGCTGACTGACTGACAGTGTTTTCTCGGTAACGAAGCATCTGTTTACATCTGGACACTGATGAGGCGGAATCCATCGCTGACGCGCGCTAACAACTCAAAAACAAATCCAACAAAACACTGAGTCTAAAAATAGAACAGCAAACACTTTCTTAAAAGGAAGATGACGACAAACAGGACAGCAACATCAAACAATCAACAAATGTGACTGCAGTGTCAGAAATGTGACAGCAAATTCAGAAATGTGACAATAAGTTCAGAAATGTGATGGATTCCAAAACAAGACAAGTGTCAGAAAATAGGTGAATTCAAAAATTCAGAAATGTGATGGTAAGTTCAGAAATGTAATGGTAAGTTCAGAAATGTGACGGATTCCAAAACAAGACAACAGTGTCAGAAAAAAGGTGAATTCAAAAATTCAGAAATTTGTCAACAAGAAAGACTATTTTCAACAGCAGCTTGAGAAAAGCGAAAGCAAGTTTAGCATCATACCAGCAGATTTAGTAAATGAGACAACCAAATTGTTAAAATTGAAAAAGCAACAGAAAAATCAAAACAAGGCATATTGCTACAAAACTGCAAGCAATCCAGAAAAACAACATCAGAAATGCGACTTCACTTTCAAAAACAAGACAGCAATAACTGACAAAAACAACAGATTCAGAAACGCGACAGCAAGTTTTAAAACAAATGTCTGAATGATGGCAATAACAGAAATATGATGGAAAGTTTAGAATAATACCATCATGTTCAGAAACAAAGACAGTGGAATTGGAAAACCCCCAAAAATCTGAAATGTAATAGCTATACCACAAACATAATGGCAAATTGAGAAAGTGAAATCTAGTGATGTACCAGTTGTGGTCCCCTTAACAGATTCTCAATTGCTGCTTTTTGTAAATTATATATATGAGTGGGAGGAACCTTGTTTAGGTTTAAATGCCTCTTTGCAATATATAGCTTTTTTTTTTTTAAAACCTTACATTCAACTCATAAACCCAACTCATAAGAGATTTTTATTAATATTAATTAATGTTAGTGATGATTAAATGAGTGAACTGGTATCAGCAGCTGCATCCTGTCCACTGAAAGTTGTTGAACTCCTGTCCATTCCCCTAGAACTGTACTCTTGAAGATATGCTATATGGAGAGAATAGGACGCACTTCACTTCAAATCTATTTGTGTCCTAACACTTACGTCACCGGCTGCTCAGACGTGCAACCGGTCAATCAAGCGCGGGTCACGCTTTCTTAATTCACTCCTTCAGCTCCTCTCTCACTTCAGCTGCTGCACACACAATTAGGCATGCCTCGTCACATTCTCCTCACACTCCCCACGCCTGTCTCTCTCTCCGTTCTCCTCTGCCTGTCTCTCCATCCCTCTCTCTCTGTCTCCCCTGCCCTTTACTTCTTATCCTCAATCCCTCTTTTAATGCCTGTCATTCCTGCTCTCTGTCTGAAGCACTTATTCTCTTTTAGCTCTTTCTTTTGGAATATATTCAGTACTGATATGAATTGGTAAGGCTCCAAGTGGTCCTGTGGACTAAGGTTCTGTCACTATGACCCCAGGTTCGCCAGTTTAAATCCCAGATTATACTGCTAAGCCATCAGCAGCCGGAGTCTGAGAGAGCACAGTTGATCGTGCTCTCTTTGTGGGGGTTGATGGTGCAATCTTTCTCATCACTCATAGTGTGATATTAGACCTGTATAGACGTATAATGGCTTTTTTACATTCATGTCAAAGCTGACCAGTGGTAGGATGGTCCTCCCAGTGTTTCTTCCTCCTCCAGCTCTGAGGGAGGAGGTTCTGTTTAGTGTTTTGTCTGATTCTCTGTTCTGCTATCACATTTCTGTAAAGTTGCTTTGCGACATCAGTTGTAAAAAAGCGCTAGACAAATAAATTTGATTTGATTTGACATTAGCCGACACAGACATCTGTTGGTTGATGTATAAGAGCTGGGGATTTAGTGCTTTCCTCTAACTTTAAAAAAAGAGGTGGTGACAGCCGGCGTTGTGCCAAATTCAGCACCCCTGCCAGGAAAAGCACCCCCTCTCTGGAGCGTATTTCTAAGTAAAGTTAAAGCTGATTATTTTAGCTTTTATTAAGAAGAAGGTGCGTACACTGTTCTGAGATGGGGTGCTTTTTATGACGGGAGTGCAGATTTATGCACTACTAGGGTACCGAATTTAGCACCCCCACCAGAAAAAGCACCCCCTCACTGTAGAGGCTACAGGTGACATGACTATTTTTCAGCATAGCTTAGAACATCATTTTTGGTATTTTCAATTTCTAAAAACACGCTCCAGAGAGGGGTTGCTAAATTCGGCACAACACTGGTTTACAGAGAGCCTGTGTACTTTCTGTGTTTATATACTATGATTTTGCTGAAATGCTCCATATGATCCCATTTATTTAAGAATCGCTCAGGATTGCCCTCTATTGTCTAATAACCTGGAACACAATCTTAATTGGTAATTCTCAGTTCTATAATTTATCTGACAGAGTTTGGCTTCATGTGTTTTGGAGGAGGCAAGCGATAGTCCTTACTCTCAGTGTCTGGAGCTTTTTTAGTAATGGGGGGAGTCCTAATAAGTCGGTGGGGTAATTGGCCCTCCAAAATAGGATAAATCAAATAAATAAAGTATTATTTGTAGATTTTGTTTTAATGTAGAAAACCTTGTATTGGTTTATGACGCATTTGCTGAAGGTGAAAGCAGTATTTGCCCTATTTGCTGGTGGTTCCTCTGTCCTACTATCTTCTGTCCGTTTTCTCCTCCGCCTCCTTTATTCTTTTGTGTACTCTCATCATCTCTCCTTCACAACAATGCCACTGTGTGTCCTCTCTGGGCAGACTTTACCAGTGAGAGAGGAAGAAAGACCCGGGCCGGTCCTGAGGGCAGAATGGACTAATCAAAAGACTATTGGAACCAGTCAGTTCGGGTCGGGAATACTAAACACATCTGTGCAGAAGGAAGGGATTTGTTTCCACAAGCAACATGCAGCCACACTGAGCCACTCTGTGTGTGTGTGTGTGTGTGTGTTTGTGTGTGTGAGCATAGAGGCCTGCTTCATCCACCACTGCAGCTTATTTAAAGAGCTTTTATTTTAGTGGTTTTATACTGGCACCTGGCACAGGGACTTATTTAGTGCTGCTGGAAGCTTGTGAAGATATGAGATGTTGGGATTGTGTGTGTTTGTGTTTGTTTTGGAGTCATAAAGCACTTATTGACAGATTTTATGTGCCACAATGTCATTACTCACTGCAGTTGGTTTATGCTGCCAGCCCCGCCCCCTTTTGGAGGAGGAGTAAAATATGCATAGTGACTTCTATATTTGATAGCAAATAAATACACAGATTCCGACAGTCAAACAGCATTAAATATACACACTGACATGCCAAAAGTCGTGGAACAGCAGTATGCAAATTAATAAAAATTAAAATTAAAAAGGTTCCCTCATGGTATGGCTAAGGAAAGGTTGAATCAGCTGATTCATCATCATTACAAGATACAACAGATCACAGAACGAATGATGTGTGGACAGAGCATGGCCTGTTGTGTTCTCTCAGACTTCAGCTGCTGATGGCAAAGCATCATGATCTGGAATTCAAAGCATTGATCCTCATTCTGCTGGAACACACAGAGCCCCAAAATGTAAAATTTAATAGTTTGTTAAAATGGTGTTTACAAACTTAAAATAACAAAAACCTCACATTGCCATTACCACTTTTCAAACTGCTGCTGATGCATCACAGCGCGCTCGGAGGAAAGCGCAGCGACTCGGTTCTGATACATCAGCTCACAGATGCCTTGTGCTGATCGACATCACCCTAGGAGTGATGAGCGGAAATGGTACCATCTACCCACCTAGAGAGAGCAAGGCCAATTGTGCTTTCTCAGGGCTACAGCAGCTGATGGCAAGCTGCATGAACGGGATTTAAACCAGCGATCTCCCGATCACAGCGGCAGCACTTTAGACCGAGTATATACTCTTCTTATGTATATCTAGCATGCATTATATTGTGCAAATTTTATTTATTTATTTATTTTTTTTTGTGTTAAGATGGCAGGGCTGCAAGCTGGCAAGAAGATCTACTCCATTAATGAAGACCTGGTGTTCCTGAGGCCGTTCTCTGAGGTGGAGACCATGATCAATCAGTCGTTCTGCATACGCCGCTCTCTCAGGCTTCTGGTGTCCACCAAAAACAAGGAGTGAGTGCTTGTGTATAGCTGTGTAGCCTGATACAGGCAGAAACCTACACACACACATACTGTTCACACCTGCTATACTGTAAACAGTACAGCTGTAAAGTGATAGCATTGTTGCTAGCACTACACCTAGGTGATGGGTGACATCAGGGGACACACACTGCAGGGGATATGCCTGCAGACGTGTGTATTTTATTGTTTCATTAATCCGTTTATGAAAAACTTTTGCATCCAAAAATCCCATAATAGCATAAAGTGATTTTATTTAAATATATATATATATATGTTAAAGCAATAAGATTTTATTTCAACTCAATTTTGACTATTTCTGTTGGCCAAACATACATAAATGGCACACTGTATATACTGTATACTTATAAATGTGTGTATATACTTTATGTATATATATATACTGTGTGTATATACAGTGGCATGCTAAAAGCCATGGGAAAGCTGTATGTAAATTGACCAGGAAGTTTGTAGTCATAGGCCATTTCCTAAGATGTAATAGTAAGGCCCAGGACAAACCAATATGAATAAAAAAGATCATTTTAATTAACTGTCCTATATAAAATATGCTAATAATTGTGCTAATTACCCTGAATATGTTTATTTATTTACACAAAAAACAAGATAGATTGTTAGTGTAAAATGATTTTAAGGAAATTCTGCTTTGGATTATATTGTATCTCTTATACCTGTAGTTGATTTACCAACTTGATAGATTTCTTGTAGGGATGCACCGGTGTGGAAATTCTGAGCTGATGTCGATATTTGATAACAGTATATATCTACTGATGCCGATTTATATAGTAGTACATCTCAAAAAATTAGAATATCATTGAAAAGTTATTTCATTTAAGTTATTAAAATATATATATATATATATATATATTATTTTAGACAAATTGGTACTTTAGGCAGGGTGCTAAGTCCTGCTGGAAAATGAAATCCGCATCTCAAAAAAAGTTGTCACCAGAGGGAAGCATGAAGTGCTAAAAGATTTTCTGGGAAAACTCTGCACTGACTTTAGACTTGATAATAAAACACAGTGATATAACAGTCAGTGTGTAATACATCTGTATAACATGAGTTTCACATTTTGAACTCAATTACTGAAATACAGTAACTTTTCAATGATATTTTATTTTTTTGAGATCTACTAGTACCTTACATTTTAGCTCTTAACCAACTGTATGCAAACATTAAAATGAAAGATTTCTCCTGAGGAAATGTTCACATTTATTTAGCTAAGTGGTCATTATATTTTTAAAATAACAAGGTTAAATAAAACAGTAGATCTATTAAAAACTAAATAAAATTTTGCTTAAATCAATGAATTTAAAATAGCACAGCCAGTGTTTGGCCTATTGTAGTAGTGTGGCCAGCATTGCTTGGCCCTTTTTTTGGCATACAATAAACAATAAATATGTCAGCAAGTATTGGTTTGAAATATCTAGACATTAGTCAATTTAGGTGATTCTTTAAAAAAAAAAATAATAATAATTATTAATCAATACCAATATAGTTCCGATATTATTGCACATCCCTATTTCTTGTCCTGTGCAAATAATTAAAAACTTTATTGTTGTCTTTAAGACACCCATGTTACAATATTTCAGTCTGAATCAAACTTTTACATTTCAACTGCATGAATGGAACATTAAAGACTTGTTTCAGGATGAATGAACTCCTCCTGTACTCTTACGCTCTTCTTTCCTTCCGTCTACATGAAGACTTGTGAAGGTTCCAGACTGCAGAGACGGCCTATCCTTCAAACTGAGCGGCTCCTCCCCTCCATATGTGCACGCCGTGAAGAAAGGTGAGCGTTCCCTGCTGGTGTTTCAGAAACAGTCAGAAATAGCCCGAGCGTTATGCTGTTTTTCAGCGTGCTGTCTGAAGCTGGACAGCTGAAACGGCAAGCCTGGTTTCTTTTTCTGTGAATGATTAGTCTCTCTCTCTCTCTTCGTGTTCTTTTGTTCGTTTTATCTGCTTTTCCTCTACAAATGAAAGCTAGTAAAGACACCAGCCGCTTGGTTCGCTGGTCACAGCAGTGAGTTAATTTAATGAAATCCTCCACTCTTCTTCAGAACCAAGCCTCGGGTTTCATTTCCGCAAAAAGCAAAAGGAGGAACGTAATTGCGTTCTCTCCCCCTAACCTGTCAGGCAGATGTTCCGTGAACTAAAAAAAGCTTTTAATAGCGAGGGGGGAGGTGAAGACTCATGACAGAGACTGCTGTGCTCATGTGATAAACATCTGGGTCTCTAAAATTCTCTCTTTAACTCACAATAGGAAAGTTCACAGCCCAAAGTCTCTCCATATGCACCACTTTCTAAAGAGCCGCATGCCCTGAGACCATAAGGTTAACCCCTAGCTTAGTGCTGGATAGGCGTTTACAGAGCCGCTGCAGATTTATAGCATTATGATAATAGCCTTCACGTTGGAAAGTACCCAGGTGACTGGCTGCATGTTACGCTGACTGCGTCTACAGACCATGCAGACTGTAAGCTATTCTCACATGTTCCAAATTCTCTATTCTCAAATGCAGAAGTTAAATAAACAGTTCTCTTTTTACAACAAATGTATAAATATATGTTTTAATCTGATGCACCACAAATTTTAATTTGATCCTAACTTCAAATCATTCCTTTTTAAATAGGATAAACCTGTATGACTAAGTGAAACTTAGAAGGCACAGGGTTGTCAGGCCCCCAAACTGTGCACTGTGAGTTTATTATGACTGCAGGAAAGAGTGGAGAACTTTCGTTTGTGAAAGGAGTGTTTGAAGCAGGGTTTATGTACTGTCACATATTTGGCTTAGCAAAGGTATTTCTGGTACTTTTTCAGGGAATTTTATGTGCTGTTGCCGTTCAGATTCGTTCTGGGGTTTTTGATGTGTTTAGACTGCCATGGCTCTTGTTCTTCCTCATATCAAATGTGTTTATTTTATTGTGGGTTACTGTAAATCAGAATAAATGTAGACTGTTCTTTTATGTTTTACTGTAGCATTTTATAGCTTTTCGTTTTTTAGAAATTGGAATGTAAACTGGCACGCCAGTGGTCTGGCAGAAATCACATCCATATTCAATGTAAAAGTCCCCACATACATATGATGCAGGTCAGTGCGCCATTTTTTAGTTTCAATGGGACAAAACAATACTAATTCCTGTCCAGTGATATTTTTGCCGTGTTCTATGGATAGTAAAAAACGCCAAAATAACACTGCAGTGACCTGTGAGATATGCATATGGGGACTCCTGCATTAAATATGCATGTTTTTTTTCCATGAAGTCATTTGTCTCTTCATTTGGACAGTTCTAGCAAGAAGATGCTTGTCACCATCATTACCACCACTGCACTACACTGTCCACATACACTGACCGTCCCTATCAGATGACTGGATATTCATCAGCCCACAGTTCTTGTATTATTAAAGGTCTCCTTCCTTCTTTGTGAAATACAGTAGGTCTCTGAGTTGTATGTGATGCTGCATGTGAAACAGTTTCTCAGCTTCCACTGTCTGCAGTAGATAGTAAAAGAAAATCCTCAGAAATACGAGTTGATTAGAGACACGTTATGGTGTCTACGTCAATCAGTGAATTCATGGCCTCGTCCACCTCGGCTCAGGACCACACACAGGTGGTCTGCACGGCCGGGGCGGGAAGCCTACATTGGCCCGCGGCATTGATAACATTTCGTTCGGCAAACAGAGTCTGACATTAGGTTAAGAAGGGTTAACTTTATCTAGCACTCAGTGCTATATCTTTAATTAAGGCTGTATTTCAAAAAAATTGTCCTTTGAGTTTTAGAGCTGTAAAATTGGGGGGGGGGGGTTGCGTTCTCTGCTGCAGTGCTGTTAGCCAATCAGAGTCAATATGTTTGCATGTATGTATATTTATAAGCAAGAGCCAATTCCTTTCTTTCTTTAGAGAGAAATTTAAATAAATACCTGAGCTCACAAAAAAACGGCCTTACATGGCATTTATTCACACTAGAAACTAGACATTTTAAAATGAATGAAAAATTGATGGAATGAGACCTTTACTGTGTCTGTGTGTGTTATACTCCATGTGTAACCATGTGTGTTTGTATATGTGTGTAGGTTCAGATGCAGCAGCAGCCGGTTTACAGCCCGGTCAGTGTGTGCTCAAAGTGAACGGTGCCAACATGAACCACAGCATCTTTGAGGAGGTGCTGGAGCACTTCAGTAGTTACAGACCTGAAGAGGAGCAGAATGAACCGGTGAGATCCTGCACTCCAGCTCTGCTGCTTTCATTCATATTCTGGAAGCTATAAATATAAAGGATGTGGAATTAGGTTATATTTAAGATAAAAATATTTGAATGTGTAATTGTACTATACTGGAAATATGTGTCTTGAAAGGTGCAGTTAAATTAATTCATAATATTAATAAAAACAATATTAGAAATTAAGTAGATACTAGATACTAATGGTTAATGTTATTATTAATAGTCTTGTAGAAGAATTAGGTTACAGCACAGCTTGTGCCTATCAGTGTTCTCTATCTTGTGTTCTCTCTTCTCTTTCTGTATGCAGGCTTGTGGTCAGTGGGTGTATCGTGTGTATGACGATGTGGAGGAACAGGCGTTCAGTTCTTGCCTATCTGAAAACGGTTCAGAGGCAGAGGAAAACGGCTGCTCTAATGGAGCAGGTACTGTGGTTGTGGGTGTAGTGGGTGGTTGTGGGTGTGGTGGGTGGTTGGGTGTTGTGCTTGGTTTATAGGGTCTAAAATAGTATTCATCAGGTCAAACTGTTGTACATGCAGTACAGTAACACACTGTATTTCTCTTACCCCACCCATGTGCAGCTGTTTACCTGTACAACTAAGAGGAATATATATATTTTAAACTGTATTGATCGATTTTTTGTGACATTTTGTAGATACATAAATTACCTTTTAACTTCTGCTTAACATATTCAGCTCAACATATGTTACATTTATTACTTTTTTTCCTATGCCTTAAACATGTTTAGAGTCACCTGATGTTCACCTGATAGTATATTAACAAACTGGACATTTACATTTTCATTTTTGACAGTTTTCACTCTTATCCATTGCAACTTACCAGGTTACTCATATTACACAGATTTACAGTCTTTTGTTCCCTATTGTCTCTTATTGGTGTAACACAGATTACTTATTCAGACCAGTAACTGAACTCCAGTCACACTGTCTGAAATGCTGTTTTAGCTCACTGGCATGTTGTAATGTTATCCAGCGCATCTATAGGAAATCTATAGGAAATCTAAATCTTTCTGCTGGGTTTTTATTATGTAATGTTGATAATAGTAACAGACTGCTAATGCTAAAATAGTACTATTTTTTCTGATGGGATTATGTTTCAGCCTCCATGGACATATATGGCCAAAACCATTTCATTTTATACTTTAAGAATGATTAGAGATTTCAAATGTCTGTTTCCATCAACACCATTGTAGACCTTAGACCGGGCCCAGAAAAATTTTATTAAGTAGAACGTTAAATCGAAGCTTTTTAAGAACATTTTGAGGCTGAGCCTGATTTTGAATGAGCGAAAATGTGTTCAGAATGATGTTAATTAATATTGCAACACTGAAGAAGCTTAGACCTATTATTTAAGAACAATGTTTGTTAAGAAAAGCAGCACACAGCACTGCAAGTCAAATGCACAATGCAGACAAATCGAGGAACTGTGTTTAAAACAAAGTTTAATTTGTTACTTTGCTATATTGTGATTATCACGCAGTAGCTTTTTATAAAATAAAAATAGCTTTCAAAAACAGACGTCTACGTCACAGACCATATTCTCAAGCCCGACCAGAGCTGGCCTGAGGATAGAGAATTTAACCTCTACACCATTGAGACTCATTGTTGAACATTTCTCCTGAAATGAGCATTTCATACCAAACCTCTGTTTATATCGTAATGATTATAAAACATACATAAATATAGACAAATTCCCTTTCTGTATCAGATTATAATGTATAGCCTGCTACACACCTATCTGTATTGGTTTCCCTGATGTTTTAGGCTCAGTACAAATCCTGGAACCTCTTTCTGTTTGTCTGCAGATGCTCCACTTGTCAATCTGATGGTGGACAATGTACACTTGGAGCATGGTGTTGTGTATGAGTATGTGAGCACTGCCGGTATTAAGCACCATGTGCTGGAGAAGATGGTTGAACCTAAGGGCTGTTTTAGTCTCACAGCAAAGGTAATAAGTGGAAAATTTCATTAAACTAAGATATATTAACAAATATGCTTCATTTAGTCTTTAGCAATTAAATAAATTACCTTACAGTAGTAAAGAAGTAACTGATGTCTCAAGAGAGAAATTGTAGAGATATTGCTATAAATTACAAAAAACAAATGCACTGATGTTTTTTTTTTTTTTTTTTTCTTCTTCTTCATAACATCTGGAGCCCATGGGCTTTTTAAGAAACAAAGGCAATAAGTGGAAAAGATAATAAAAATAACCTTGAAAGAATGTTGGATGCTGGCCATTGGTATTTTTGCTGTGTAGCATTTAGAGCTTCTTACTCTTACTTTTGGAGTTCCCCTATTCCCCTATCCCTTATGTAACATCTGGATTTTTTATGTAACATCTGGGTGATTTATTTCAGATATTGGAAGCTTTTGCTAAAGATGACGACCACTTTGTGACCTGCTGCAGTCATCTGATTGCTCAGAGCGACCGGGTAGTGTCCATGCCCCAGTATGAGTTCAGAAACATCTGTGACACCAAACTGGAGAGCATTCAGAAACGCATCTGCAGCTACAGACAGGTGACAGCAAGGAAACACCCACTCTCTCATTTTAAATTGCCATTTACAGTGTGATTTTGTTTTGTTATTTACATGAAATTACATACCCTGGCATGCCACATGTGATGGGACTGGAACTAGTATTGTGTCTTATGACTTTTTTTGCCATGTCCCAAGGAAGCTAAGGAACGCTTTTCTGACCTGTAGGATATGTGTGTTGGGTCTCCTGCATTGAATATGGATATGATTTCTACCTTATCTGTGCCATCACACAGACAATTCTTGCCAGATGCTGCTGGTCCTGATCATTACCATGCACTGTGATGTCCACTTTGGGTTTATCACATTGGCAGTGCACACATAAGAGGAGTGTTAAATGTTAAAAGCCTGCACAATTTCAGCAGTGTAACGTTTCATCCATCTGGCACCAACTATCAGACCTCTTTGGGAAAGTTCACATTGCCTTGCCATGAGCACAATGTTCATCATTCTGTCTTAATCAACTATTTTCCATTCAGGTACACCACTGACTGATTAAAACCCTGACAACAGTCAGCCGCACAATCATATCTTAGCCTTGCAGGAAGCGGCATGCACGCTCAGCTTGTGTACACCCCTGCTACTTACACACACAAATGCACTGCAGAGTGCATACCCAGCTTTACACATCACCAATAAACTGAATTAAGAATAAAATAACATTGCTGTTCCCTTAAATGACCTGCTGGCACACCTTCACAGCGTGAACGTGCAAATCATACAAGCAAAAGTGTCGCTGTTAAGACACGTAAGTGCCAAAGTCAGAGCTTACCTGCCTCTTAGAGGGAACAATGACTGGCACACTGATTGGTCTATTTCATGTTACACACACAAAAAACACCCATGATTATTTAAGAGAATTAGTACGGTAATCCTGACTTTCAAGCGATTTTCAAGTTGGGCAATGCGCATTTTCTGCGCTCTCACCATATCAAAGACACAACGGCGCCCTAAAACCAGCTGAACGATCCACAATTGACCGGAGCGCTATAGATCGCTAAAATAGGGCAGTTACATACTGCTGTCCCATTACTTTTGGCATGCCAGTGTTATTGCACATTGAATTATGGGCTGTCTTACACATTATAAGGTTGCACATACTTTGTTTAAAATAAAATCCTAAAGTAGAAAATAATAATAACGATATTTCAACACAGTCAATTGTGTTTGGTTGATTGATAGAAAGTCTGATTTTCTCAACTTCCCAGTGGGAAAGTTTGAAGTTTGTTTTTGTTAAAAAAAAGGTTAGAACCAGTCTGTGACTGTGTTTTGTTTTTTTCTGTTGTGTGTTTTTGTGTTCTTAGTTTGCAGACGAGCTGCGGAACAAGGCCTCTCCCATGTTTAAGCAGGCCAGCACAAATTCACACGCTCTGAGCTGCATGGACTTCGTGCCCACCAACTGCCACTTAAACCTAATGCAGGTGTCCTGCCCCAAGACCAGCACGTCAGCGGGCCGTGCCTTCAGCATTCGATTCGGACGCAAAAACTCCTTCTTTGGCCTGGACCCTGACCAAGGTCAGGTTTATTGTGAGTGATAGTTTAGCACAAAATCTAATTTACACAGTTTTTCAGTCCTGGTGCTGTATAACACTCTTAAAGTATCAAAATGTACACTCAAGTATGCACTGATATATACACTCATCATCAAAGAAATAGTTGCAACAAGAGCTGCACCCAGAAGAAGGAAATATTTATTGAGCTACATTTACAGAAGTATGTGTGAAGGCCAATTTATAGTTCTGCATCAAACCTACACCGTGGCTTATGTGCACCCTGTGTGTCGCTGTGGACCCTACTCCATAGCACCATCCCAGAAATGTAACTACACATTGTGCAATGCAGACAGCAGCTGCAGCTGTGATTGGTCCACTGAGCCATTCCAGGCTGCTTATATATTCTCACACAGTTCCGGCAGATTTTGCAGTAGAAGTGGAGTAATGATAGTGTATCCAGAATTGATAGATGATCCAGAATGCAGCAGCGCACCTGGTCTTCAACCAGCCAAAATGGGCACATATTTATTCTCAATGCTCATTGAGCTCCATTGGCTACCAGTTGCTGCTCATATCAAATTCAAAGCTCTTACAATCTCCTACAAGGTGATGACAATACAGCTCCTGCCTACCTGCACTGATTACTCCTGAAGGATTACGCTACCTCCCGCCCGCTGCGCTCCTCCAATAAACGTCGCCTCGCTTTACCAAACAAACACTCACACAAAGCAATCCAGACTGTTCTCATACAGAGTTCCCCAATGGTGGAACAAACTACCTTCCACTACCAGATCAGGAGAGTCTCTCACTATCTTTAATAAACTCCTGAAGACAGAGCTCTTCAAAGAGCACTTACTCTCCTAACACCTCTAACAAACTAACTAATTCAAACCTTACGTAATTCTTCCCCTCCCTTCCACCTCTATCCCACTAGTTACATTTAACCCCCTGTAGGCCCTACCTAAAAACGTTTTTTTTTTTTTACATTGAACTTTTATTACAAAATCATACATCGTACATCATTATTGTAAGTTGCTTTGGACAAAAGCATCTGCCAAATGTAATGTAATGTGAAAATGTAATGTATCCAGAAGAATCTCACAAATTTTTAAACAGTAAAGCTCTGGAGATGGACTTGGACACAACGAAGTATCAGTTTTTGACAATGGACAACAATTGTCCTGTTGGAAAAGTGCATCAGAGTGCATGTTCAGGACCTCATTGATGTAAGATTGGCCGCCAGAGTTCTTGTAATGAAGATAAAGGTGATCTGGCAGCATATTAAATTACACCCCATACCATGAGACCAACCCTCTGGGTGCTGACCACATTGCCTCCATACACAGGTTCGTTGGTTGTCTTCACCTAGACAAAAGCAGTACTTGCTGCTATTCTCAGTTACTTCATGACAGTCTGGCACACCTACCCACCAAGTTTCCTTCCAGTCAATTTATTTTCTTTCTGGGTGCAGCTGTTTTTTGATGATGAGTGTAGATATGCAGCTCATACTGTACCTCCAGGAACCATAAATCTTGGTTTAAAAGAAAAACTGTGTAAATTAGATTTATTTTCCACTAAACTGTGGCTTTCAGACACACAATTGCATTGTGACATTCTATGCCATTACCTCTTACCTCCCATGTGCCTTTTTAAAGTCTAAACTAATCTACAGACATGGTCCTGACATTGGACATTTACTTGAATCTAACCTAGCTTTAGGCCAGTTTTCTTTTTAGATGTTTCAATTCACCAATGTCTATTGAAACAATTAGCTTGATTGCATCCCCAGCACAATGATTCCATTAAACAAATCTCCACTTCATGATAGCTCAATGTCATAAAACAGTAATTAAACCATACAGTTGAGACCACAAAGGCCTCGTAAATTTCATGCCCTGCTGTAATGACTATTCCCACAGCAAATCAGAGCCTTTTTAAAGCTCTCAGCCTGGAATTGCCTCCATCAGCCTTCCATTACAGCTCCATTAGACCATGATGAGTGGCCCTCGGTGATGTCAGCCCACCAAGCCCCTCAGGACCACCCTCTCCCATTTCCTGCACCTTCGGTGCAAAGATTTATTTTCATGTGTTTGACGGCTTGATGTTGTGCCCTCTGATTAGATGGGTAATTCAACTAACTGTGTTTATGCAGGAGTCATTAAGACTAAACTAATTGTTGCTAATAATTAACCTTTTCTTGCCCTTTTTTGCTTATTTACTTACTGTTTGTCCATTGGTTTATTGAGATATATTGAGATATGGAGGTTTTCTAAATGAAATTAGCTCCTTAATGCTTACTCATAATGCTCATATAAGCCATATAGTGTTGTTTCAGCTACTTAAGTTGCACCCGTTACTGACACAGATTTGCAAGTGCACACAAATATAGCTTGACTAGTCTTAGTAGAGAAGAATTGCTGATATGAACAGGTGTATAACATCCACTAGCATTGAGCTGTGGAGCAGTGGAACTGGGTTTTCTTGAATGATCCAGGTGCTTCATCCAATTCTTTTGGGATTAGCTGGGGAGTCAGCTGGGATGAGGTGATCATCCAAAGTCATGACTTCACTGATTTGTGTCTTGCTGCTGTATGCAATCAAATAATCTGAGCAGTGCTTCCAAATTTAGTAGAAAAGTAGAAAACTTTTCTGGACAGTTGAGACAAAAGCAGGATAAACTGCTGAATGAGAAGGTGTCTCAATACTTTTGTCCATATGATGTATTTGGATTTTGAATAAGTTTTTTTTTGCGGTTTCTGATACTGATTGACATTGTTAGAGAAGTTAGAGAAGTCCACTGTATTGCTTTAAAAACATAAAAGCGGCCGTTTTAAAGCCTTAATGTTGTCTATACTTCTGAACTTCAGCAAATTCTCAGAAACAGGATGTGGTGCTTGTCCTCAGGATGAAAGAATAGCTCATTCATTTCCGAATCTTTTTCAAAGTGCCCTCCCACTACTCAACTATGAAAACAAAAGCCTCACACCACTTTTCTAGCTGTTGTACAGAAACAGCTGTGCATAGAAGCACGGGTTCAGTTTTGTCAATTCTAAATAGAATCCTGAAAAAAAATACACTACTGATCCCAGTCTTAAAACTATACTTAAAAATGTGTCCCGGAAACACTTCACTTTGCCAGCTTTAATCCAGACAGCACTCCATTTACCGTTAATGTATGTGCTTCTAATCACACATTAGCTTTTCTGGTACTTACCTCGGTATTGTACAAGCTCTAATGCAGGTAAATTGCCCTGTCAGCTTTTCCAGATCCTTAACTTCACTCTTACCATTCAATTACTGATATAATTAAATAAAATGTATATCTATAGCACTTTTACAACTGATGTTGCGTATAGGCTTTACAGAAATCCAGTAATTACACAGGAGATACATAGTTGTGATGGAAAAATTGCTGTAAAAATGTACTGATTATGGTTATTGTAACTGGCAGCAGTTAGAGTGCATGTGAACATAGTCTGTAATGGAAGGTGGCAGCTAGTCTGAGGCAGGTGGCAGAAAACTCCAATGGGTCAAATTTCCATAATTGTCTCGCAGGATAGGTGAGCAGTCATTAACTCAAAATGTAAATAATCAGATTAGTTCTGATTGGATTTATGGAGTCAGATCTGACTATTGCAGACTAACTAAAATAAGTGTTACAAAAGGTAGCATATCTACCAGTCTGCTATCCAAAGAAAGTGGTCACATGCAAGTGGCAGATTCAGATTTCCAGATTTCCACTAAGGCTGGGTGCTGCAGCATTAGCATTAGCAGCTAACTGCCCGATAATACTCACCTCTCTGTTAGCAGGTAATGCTAATGCTGCTTTAGAAGTGCTAGACAAGGTGAATGGCAAATAGGCTAGCTCTTAGCGCAATTATCGGCTAATGCTAATACTGCTTTAGTCTCAGTGCTGGAAAACTAAACTGAAACTCCTGTATAACACTGTACTTCAGCAGAGTGGCCTTACTGCTCTTTACAGCCTGACTGGTAAAATTCATACAGGTGCACGGGATTATAAGAAACAATGACTATTTTTGAGAAGATTAAAGGATTTTAAATGCGCCTTATAGTGTGAAAAATACTGTACATGTTTATAGGTGAGGTGCTTGCTCCTTAAGTTGTGAGCTTTAGATGTCTTTTTTTTTAATGTAGCTCATATACAGACACTGCAGACTGAGGCTGTTCTCCATCTGTCTGCTGTTTTTAACTACACCTGCCCGGAGCGTCTGCCGCACCAGACGCCGTCTGGACAGAGCTGCACCAGCCATGTTGTTCTAGGTCCTCTTCGCAGTCTTTCTGCTCTGTTATCGAGCGCTTCTCCTCACATCTGCTCAGCAGTTGTGCCACGGCCAGAGATGATTGGAATTCCTCTGAAGCTGGAGCTCGTCGGGCCTCCTGGGCTACGGCTTCATGACTGTGGAGATGCTGCTCCAGTGCACTAGGAGTTTTTTCCTGCCTGTGATGCAGAGTTTTTTCTGTTTAATGTTGTGTAAAAAAGTGAAGAAGCTAAGTTTTGAAGTGGATGAACTGTAGCAGTGATCCAGTGACACTACAGTATACTTACCCAGTAGTTAAATTTTGAGATGAATCAAAAGCTAATCAAACGAATTAAAAGCTATTGTGATTCAACTATTAAAACCCATAGGGGAAAAAACTGCATAACATATCTCCTAGTGTATGTATAGCTATTTCAGAATTTCGGCTACACTTGTTACAGGACTGATTCTGATTTATTTTCTGATCATTTATCCAGCATTAGCTGTTGACATTGGTCTAGTACTAATACCCACTAGGAATTTATTTGCTGCTTTAACAGTTCAGTTCTGCACAATTCAGTTTGTTACAATTTAACATAAATATTTTTCAAGCATAAATTATAAGTGTAATTCCATATTTCAAATCCAGTCAAGTCTAGATGTGTTTTTGTTCACATACTATTAGTGAAATTATTTGTTAGCTGGCTAGTCACAGGAAATAATGAGATGATAAAAGATATGTAAAATGTAAAGATCAAAAGCAAAATAGAACTATTCAATAATAAATTATAAGATAAAAAGATAGCATAAAAAATGAAAAAAAAAAATATTAATCTGCATAATAAAATTAAAATATAAAACATATAGTAAGATAAATAATAAATAAATCAAGCAAATAAAGATATAGTATAAAATAATATGTATATAATAAAATGAAATATTAAAAAATATATAGATAATAAGAAAAAAAATAATCTAAAACAATAGACTTTCCATAAACAAACATATTTTGAACAGTCATGGTGAGTTTATGCAGAAAGTTTCTTGAGTAAAATTCTTAAGTTCTTGTCTTTTACTTGAAACTGCATGAAACTGAGTAAACATCACCAGTTATTACTCACATCAGGACATTACTAGCACTACTGTTTCTAATATAAAATAGATTGATTAACCTATTTTTTGCAGCAGTGTTTGTGTAATTGTGTCATTTTTAAAATTAGAATATATCTTTACTCCCAGCCAATTACGTCACAAGATCATCAGCAGCTCATCAGTCATACTCTCAGTTTTATCTCCATCTCCCCGCCCTTCCACTTTTTCCACCCTGTTTTCCGTTTTACTCTAATGGAACTCATTCCCATCCACTGCCACTTAATTCAACTTCCTTTCTACAATTCAGCTTTCTTCTCCTTTTTCCTGTTTCCCTTTGGACTTTAATCTTCACTGTATCCTCAGAGCAGTGTTCATCTGAGCTTGATTAGAGTTGATTGATCCTGACAGAAACCTTCCCCTCTTCCCTCCACAGCCAATCTGAACCCCATGTCCCACACGGTGCACTGTGTGACCAGCATGGCGGCTCCTTCCTGGAGCTGCCGCGGTCTGGACGAGGAGCTGGACGGAGGTGAGGGGGGCGTGGAGACCGGCAGGAAACGGACGCAGGGAGAAGGAGGCCTGAGCTTTCTCCTCAAACACGAGGACACGGAGACCCAGGACAACTACATCTGCCTCTATAACCGGCTGGACGTCGCCGTGAGGGAGATGAGGCTCTACGTGGCTCAGATTGATGTGTATGTAGTTTCTGCAGATTCTTAAAAGCTGTTATTTAAATGCCAAATACAGTCAGAAATTCAGTTAATCAAAAACACTGACCCTCCATTATCTTAAAAAAAAGCCTGTTAGCCAGCCCCTTTACATTAACATTGACATATTTAATAATCCTAAAATTCACCACAATACTACATATATATGCCCATAGATTGATGAGATAGCAAAACTATTCAACAGAATCTATAGAATAAATGCTTCACATATATGTATGTATGTATGTAAATCTGTCTGTCTTTGTCTCTGTTGGTTTGTTTATCTGTTTGTTTGTGTAGTTACATTCCACTGACTGACATACATCCATAAGCACACACACATGCACACACACTTGCATGAACACACTTGAACGCACACACACTGCATACACAGCTGATCACACCCAATCATCCATCACTTACTATTTGGTTTGGAGTTTTCCCCTATTTTTCGATTACTATTATCAGTACTATTATTTATTTTACATTTTATCTTCTTGTAATAAAAATTAAGTCGCCCCCCCTCCCCCCCCCCAAAAAAAAAAGAAGCTAAATACAGTGATGCATTAAGTTCTATTGTATTTTTGCACTTCATTCAGTTAAACAGCACTCTGTAATAAAATACACAATTTAGTCAGCGTTCTTTTAGCTCTTTATCAATATGCTTAAAACTATATTGTCAATATAATGACATTTATCGTGATACGATGAAATATCATCATATCGATATTTAGTTTATTTTTGTAGTGGGCTGGGCTTAATCTTGGCCAGACTGACGGGTGTGAAGTGTAGACTATGATACAAGTACAATACAAGTCTGCAGGATAATGAGAGCTTGTGTGTGTGGATCTGTCTGCACGGCTGAACGTACACTAGTAGCTGCCTCACAGCTGCCTGTTTCTCCCCCGGACAGCACAGCTGTGCAGCAGAAGCTGAAGAGAAGTGTTTGTGTCCGTTTAATACCGGGGTGTGTCTCCACCACACCACAAAATAGAGAGGCCCACCACCCACCTCTCCGTTCTGCTTCTCTCCCACTTCAGGAAGCCTTTTCTGAACATCTAAAAATATTTATGGGCAGGGAAGGCGCAGCTGAAGCTAAAGCCATAACACGGCACAGCAGAGGAGAGAGAGTTATCCTGCCACTCCCTTCGGTCATTCTCTTTCTCCTGTTTATTTTGATAACCCATGCTTGAAGGAAATTCTGTGCAATGTGGATAATAGGATGTGATGAGATTTCAGGGCTGCATTTCATCACAGTTCATTATAAGTAGAGCTGGGCGATATTGTAAAACATATTAATAAAACCTAGATATTCTCAATTATGATATTAATTGATTTTGATAGTTGTAGTTCTTACTAAACTAAAAAAAATAAAACAGTTTTATTCTGTTTTAATTCAATTCGTAACAAACAGCACCATCTAGAGCTATCAAATATGCACACTGCTATTTCCTTAAGTCAAATCCTGTGCAAGCAAAAATAAACCCTGTACATAAACCTAATATAAAAAGAAATGTTTAATTTAGCTATATTTGAAGCAGATTTTATATTGAAGAATATCATATAAGGAGAACTCTGGTGTAAAATTGACTTTGTTCGTAGGAAAACATGATAAAAAGTTCTTACCTTTGTTGAAAAGCACACCACCGCTTTCCCACAGCTTTCTGAGATCCAGTAATTTTGTGCTTTTTGCCCAGCAGCGCTCTGTACAACGACCGCTTACATCCCATAATGTTAGCTCCATCACGGTACTGCTAAGGACAGACATATATACATAGACTCTGCATAACCTGCCTCCTGGCGTAGCAGCCGGCACCCAGTCCATTTATTTACATGGAAAAAGTGTTTAGTACACCTATAATAATTACAACTTTACCAGTTTTTACCACATTTTCACACAGTTTGGTTCATTACAAAGGACAGAGATGTAGTAATGATTCAGGACTCTGTCACACATTTCAATATTACATCACGCATTACACATATTAGAGTGCTGAGCACAAAATTACTGTGGAAGAGCAGAGTTGTGCTATTTTATCATGTTTTACTACACCCAAAGTCAATTTTACACGAGTTCTCTTTTAACCTCCTTGTATTTCAGTCAAACATATAAAATACAAAAATCACTGCCACATAAGGGTTCTTTACAGGTTTCTGACAGAGGCACAATTCTATCTATTGAGTTAACAGCTTCTACATGCAAAGATATACAGTCTTTTTTTTTTTGTCCTTTTTAAGAAAAATGCATTCAAATTGTTATTTCAATTAGCCTGGCAGCACTATTTGGATTTTCTTGCACTGTTTTAACAGTATGGTTGTATGGTGGCTGTTGCTGCTGTGGTGGGTCATAAGATTCTATCATTTATTAGCCTCAGTATTAGCCTCAGCACTACAGTTCAACAGCCACAAACTGAACCAGCATGTTTAGAACCCCAAACACAAAACAATGAGAAAAAAAAGAACGGTTGCTTTAATATTTTGCTCACCACAGTGTGTGTGTATGTGTGCCATTTTTATCTATAGGCTTCTGTCATCCATCACTGGACCCATCCAGCCTCAGGGGACTGAGCCCCCCTCTTTTGACAGTGTCCCCCCTACCTCCCCAGGCCACGAGGAGTCAAATCAAAGCAAGAGAGTGTGCTTCAAAGTGAACGAGGACGACCAGGAGGACTCAGGGCATGACACCATGAGCTACAGAGACTCTTATAGGTGAGAGAGAGACACACACACACAAACACATATATATCAACACAAGGAATACCCTTATCTGACCCAGTGACTTAGGATCAGGGTTGATCCACACATATTTAAATGGATCAGGTATCTATGTGCTTTTTAATCCCAATCGACCAAAGTGTTCACAGCTCCATCTGGTGTCCTCAAAGCTCCACTAACAGGCATTATTGTCCAGTCGGCAGAATTAAGAGAGTTCTTAAAGGCTAAATAAAAGGCTTTTGTGTGTATTTCAACTAATAGAGTAATCCACTCTTCCCTCCATACAACAACTCTCACACATGATAGATCTACTTCCATGTGTTACAGTTGGCAATTTGTTCTTCTCATGAAAGGCAATTCCTTTTTTCTTTGCTGAATGTGCACAATGGTCCATTCCAGATGCCTCCGAGCCCAGAGGAGTGGATGCTGCTCCTGGACATGGTTAACATAAGGCGTCTCTTTTTACAGTAATATTTTCTCTCCATTTTTTTTCCCCAATTTACAAGGCCAATTACCCAACCCACTCATTAGGACTCCCCCTTTCACTAGTGATGCCCCAACACCAGGAGGTTGAAGACTAGCACATGCTTCCTACAACACATTTGAAGTCAGCCGCCGCCTCTTTTTGAACTGCTGCAGATGCAGCATTGCTGAGTAGCATCACAGCGCACTGGTTCTGATACATCAGCTCACAGACACCTTGTGCTGATCAACATCACCATTTGGAGTGATGAGAGGAGAGAGTGCCATCTGAAGTCTTCTGCTTGTTATTGTAAGCCAAAATTCAGCAGTGTTTAAAGTTGGATCAACCCATGTTCACTGTGGGAGAAGGGATTTACAGGAGGCTTCACATTTCACACTTATCTCTCTATCGCTATTCACTGCTTGTGGCTGACACCTTTAGGTTTATCTGGAACTGCTGGTTTGGGCAGAGCGTTGCTCATTCTGACCACTAACAGTAGACTGGCTGCAAACTGCAGGGGCTAAATGACGGACTGAGTGTGCACTCTCTTCCATTATACAGCCATCACCTTTAAAACGTTGCTGCTTTCAGAGTGGGTGAGCTCATACAGTACAGCTCCACTTACACAACCCAGAACTGACGTCAGCTTTCGGGGCAACGTGTGGAGGGGAAAAAAAGGGAAATCACTTTTACCGTTATTTATGTGCAAAGTGAAAAAGATTGGTGGGATGCAGTATTTGAAACCCCCCACCTACTGCATTCTCATTCTGCATTGGTTTCCCTGTATCTCACTTTCTTGATTAGTTTCTGTCTGACTCATGTTATTTTGCTAAATAACATCAACATGCTTCTCTTTCTGATTTAGATTTAAATGTATTTATTGATGTAACATAATAGTTAAATAGAATATATTATAACTATATATTTTACCACAGTTCGTTCCGACCCTGCAATGTAATTGGCTGAGAGGCGTTTTATGAGTGCCATTATCAGCCGGTAAAGCACTGTAACCGAACATCTCTGTGTATTTCTCCGCCAGCAAAATAGCAGTAATACATGTGAGGAACTGCTATAAGGTGTAATATTGGCACTAATATTACACTTTATAGCACTTCTTCACATGTATTATTGCTTAAATAATAGCTGCTATTTTGCTGCCATTACTTTTTTATTATTATGTTGAGTAGTTACAGTGGTATTCTGATCAGGTGCTTTGGTACTGCTAGGTAGCTGCTTAAGTGGTTGCATTGGTATTCCAGGTAGTTGCTGTGGTCTTGCTACGTGGTTGCTGAACTATTGTGGTGGTATTCCATGCAGTTGCTGTGGTGCTGATATAACTTAACCTGGTGGTTGTTGTAGTGATGTTGCTAGGTGCTTGCTGTGGTGTCTCTAATGGTTGCCATGGTGTTTTCAAGATGTTGCAAGGTTACTGGGGTGTCTCGTGTTGTTTGCTTTGGTTTCCGTAAGTGGTTTCTGTGGTATCCTAGGCCAGGTGGATGCTCAGTGGATGCTAGATGGGTGTAGTGTGAAAAGGTGAATGCAATGGTATTACAGGAAGTTGGCATGATGTAACATATTGGTTGCTTGGAAATTACTATAGTGTCCCAAGTGGTTTCTATAGGTTGCTGGGTAATTGTTCAGGTGTTGCCAAGTGGTATAATCTTGGAAACCTACATGGGATGAGTGGGAAAACCCCACAAATCCAAAAAAATCCACAAAAATGGAACAATCTTACATACAAAAGGTGTCCATGTTTTAAAAACTGTGGGACGAATTGCAGAAATAATGATTTCGAAAAGACAAAAGCATCTTTTTTTTTTTACCTACATTATCATACACAGACATACTGTCTTGAATGTGTCCATAATTAGAAGCACGCACATTTGCATAAATACATAAATACACACTCTTTCTGTCCTCTGGGAGGATGAGTAACATAACCTGCTGAGATGCTTCCATTCTTAGTGTGTGGTGTTTGAGTAATTGCGGCCTGTGCTCCTCAGCCCTGACTGCTGTGTGATTCTATAATGTGTAGCTGTATAGGGAGCACTGCCCTTAACCTCATATGACATCTGACCAGAAGCATTCCACAGCCCAGTGTGGTTCCCGGGCTTTACCCCTCATTACTCCCCAGCCCTTCAGTAAAACCCAGCTCTGCCGTCACACATCACTGTGGCTGTGAGTTCAGCCTTAGAGCTCATTGACAATCCAGTTACGAGTGTAATGGCTCTTAAAGCAGCTTCTACAGTCCATGCTCTCATTAAACCATGAAATGTAGCCAATGGAGCTTATTTACAATGATGTTTTTGTTGTTTATTCACTGAAGCTGAGCACAGTGGTGAAGAAACATTACACATTCTTGCACAACACTGATAGTTTTGACTCAGGAGCAAAATCATTAAGGATTTAAACAGTTTACTATGTTTTTAAAGGAAGGCTTTGATTGAAAAAAATCTAATTAACATAATTTACTCTATGAACCAGATGCAACTGACAAATAATTGTTTAGTATCTGACATGTTCTTAGTTATTTTTAGAACAATAACTCACTGAACATAGCCTGTCACAAACCTTATCCTAAAAAATACAAAATCTGTTATCTATGTTATCTATGCATACAGCTTAGGAAAGTTTTGGAAAAATAAAAGTACCCAGAAAGTTTGGGAAAAGTCATGGAAATTTGGTCTACATATCTTTGTGGTGCAAATTAGCGATGGAGAAAATCTATTTTGAGCTAACAAATACATCAGCTCAGAATTTATTCAGTAATTTAACCCTGCACGATGGAACTCTCAGGATCTGACACACATTTTATTATAAAAAATATATTTTAGGCCTACTATAATCAATTTTAATTATAATTTTAGTTGATATTTGGTTTTATTGTCCATGTCTGCACTGATGATTTGAAGATCGTATGGTCATGAAAATTTACCTTCATGAAAAAAATAATGGGAATTTATTGGTTAAAAAGTGTATGAACCTGAGCTTAGAAAAATAGCATTGATGGGTGGTTACTCAAAACACCGTTATAAAATGATTAAAACACCATATAGTGCACTATTTCTGTAATGGGGAATTGTTCCGAATGCTGCTACTGTCTTTTATTTCTAGGGTTAACCCTCTAGAGTCCACAAACACACCGTCTCGGGTTCTGATTCTCACTAGTGGATTTGTGTGTGTCGGCCTTTCTGTAATCTGTAATTGGTGGAATTCCTTTTTGTTTATTAATTTTCTGTGTGAAACTGACTAATTAAACTTTTTTCATAGTTTTGTGTAAATCATGTATGATCTTGTGCTATTGTACAAATGAAAGGGCAGACTATGTGGATTCAATACATGTTTTTTATTTACATATATATTTTTGTGCTGTTTTATCACAAAGATATTAATAGAAATATCAAGACAGCTGGAGAGTTTGTGGACCCCAGAGGGTTAAAAGATATTTTAAGTTAAGTGAGTATAATCAGGTGATGTTTGTTTCTGTGTGTGGTTTCAGCGAGTGCAACAGTAACAGGGACTCAGTGCTGTCCTACACCAGCGTCCGGAGCAACAGCTCGTATCTGGGGAGTGATGAGATGGGCTCAGGTGAGACGTCATACTTACTGGACACGAGTCGTACTGACAGTAGAGATATGATTCATCCACCACACGAGTCAGAGTCAATATGAGTGTGATGATTTTCAGGAGATGAGCTGCCGTGTGACATGCAGATTCCCCTGGACAAACAGGACAAGCTGCATGGCTGCCTGGAACATCTTTTTAATCAGGTACGAACATTAGTTCACTGGTTCTCAAACCTGTTCTGCAACTGACAGAATGCTCAGGTTGTCATTTTTTGCATTTTTGCTACATCCTTATGTATTATGAGTTAGGTTGGAGTGATTTAAGAACCATTAAATTGATGGCTGATTGTGTTTACATTCATGATTGATAAACATATATATATATATATATATATATATATATATATATATATATTGTGTTTGTTTGTTTGTTTTTTATTTTAATTTGACTCTCTCTATCCATCTGTTCTTTCTTCTTATACTCTTTTTCTCTAAGTTGTTCTCTCACATTACAGGGTTCTCTCTCAGATTTCCCCCTCACCCACCCTCTCAGCTCTTTCACACTTTAACCTTTGACATTTACCCTTTGCCCTCTGAACTCTGAACCCTTCCACTGCTGGTAGAACTTTCTATATTTCTACTACCGTATTTTTGCACTGTAAGGTGCACTTAAAATCTAGTGCGCCTTATGTATAAGTTTTACGAGTCAGGTATTAAGGAGCAGTAAAGACACTCCACTGAAGTACAGCGTTATAGAGGTTTTAGTGAAGATTTTCCAGCACTAAGGCTTGGAGCATCAGCATTAGTTTTAGCCGCTAACTGCAGTGCTAGCACTCTAGCTATTCAGAAGTGAGAATATTGGATTGTAGTCTGCGTGTTTACTGTGTTAAAACAAGCTACGTGGGACAAACCGCTAGCTGATAGCACCCTGGCTTACCGGAACACTCAGGGTTCCTCAGTGTAGCGCTGTCGGGCGGCATTTACTAGTACTAAGCTCTGCTGCTAACAGCACTGTGGGAAATATTGGAAATCTAAGCATACTGTAAATAAACAGAAGCGCTTTACTCACTTCAGGAGAGAAATCTGTGTAGCTTAACAAAATGGCGACATCCTTGTTCCCTACTGTTGTCACTTATAATGCGCCCTATAATCCAGTGTGCCTATGTATGAAAATATATCAGAAAAAAGACGTTCATTGATATTGTGCCTTTATAATACGGTCCTTTCAGTAAAATACGGCACTAAAGGAAGAATTTGGCACAAAGTCAGATTTACACAAATTTCTAATTTTCTTCCCCTGTTGTTTGCTCTGTGATTCTAATTATATTATTATTCACACTGTATTCTTAAATATTCATCACACACACACTTACACACTTGCCTCAAATCACATGGCATTCACACAGCAGGTCAAATTAAGTGTTAATTAATCTGTATGGCCGTGTGCACCACTAAAAACACACTGAGATTGATTGGGCCACTAAATAAGGCCACTTTTTATATGAGGTATTGAAATACAATATTTATTTACGTCTTAATCTGAAACAATTACGAAATTTGCTAAGGAAAAGTGAATGACAGAAGTGAGTGAGGGTATGCGTGGAGGGACAGTGAGGTAACAGACCTCATATTTATTTGGGTTGACTAAATTATAAGGCAGCTGTCAACCACTTTTTTTCTAGAGGAATTGTTTCTAAAGAAATGGCTGAACGTGATGACAGGAGGCCAGTGTCAAAAGAAAAATAGGAAGTTAAAAAAAGGAAGGTTAAAGAAAGCATGGACACAAACCAAAGAAGTGGGCGTGGTCCATCATTTAATATTTTTTTCCTTTTAATTATTTTACTAAATAAAGCAATTTCAGCACTAAATAGAACCATTTATGCTGTTTATAGAACCCTCTACAGAAGGTATTTTATCAGTCTAAAGAACCTCTTAACCAGTGAAAGAACTGTTAAGCAGTCAAAAGGTTCTTTAAGTTGTAATGATTCTATATAGAGCCATTGCTTCACTAACAAACCCTTAAAGGAATTCCAAAAGCAAATTACAGAGGCATACCTCAGCTCCAAACACTTGTGTACTTGTTTTCCTAGCTGAACTGTTCCATTAAGGGTCCACGTGTCCAGTGTTTCCAGCTGCAGGGAGCTGTTATATCTCAGACTGCAGAGGCGTGGACGGAGCCGGGTCCAGCCGGGTCTAAGTGAAGGGAGGATTCTGTAGCGTTTGACTGTGTTTCTTTCATGTTCAGGTGGATTCCATCAACAGCCTCCTGAAAGGGCAGGTCATGAGCAAAGCCTGCGAGGAAACCAAGCATTTCCACCCTGACCACAGCCAGCCAGGTACCTCCCAGCACTGCACTGCCGTGTGTGTGTGTGTGCTATGTTTAGAGACGTTATTTGGGTTGTGTATGAGTTTGAACAGTCATTTCCCCTCTCTGAAGTTCAACAGTCCTTTCTCATCTTAAGACTGTGTGAGCATGTGTTTCTCTTTGTGTGTGTGTTTGTGTGTTTGTTTGTGTATCTGCATGTTTGTGTGTGCATGCGTGTTTGTGCGCATGTGTGTTTGTGCGCGTGTGTTTGTATGTGTGTGTTTTTGTATTTTGGAGAATCATAATTGAATTGACGCACAATTATGGAAGTCTTGAACAGCAAATTGTTGTGTTGTAGAAATGTGTGTGTGTGTGTGTGTGTGTGTGTACATGTGTGTTCCTGTTCTTAACCGAAGACATGAGCACTTTATCCCTAATCCCCTCCGTTTGCTTATAACTCACACATGCACTCTTTCATTTGAGTTTGAATGGCATTCATTATGACCGTGACTGTGTCTCACACCTACTCTCCAGAATTCCGCCACACGGACGACTGGACAGCACGCTGCAGATACATCCTACACAAGAACATCCAGGAGGACCCATGGAACCTGCCCAGCTCCATCAAGAACCTGGTGGACAGTCTGCATGGCTTTGTAGAGGGTGTGTGTGGCACTGGATGCTTTGTTAAGTTTATATAGTGCGGGTTATTGCTACGGAATCAGAAAAAGCTTTTGTTCATGTATTTATATGTAAATGTGTTTCAGATGGGAGGAATCAGCTCTTGTTGGCCTTACTGAAATGCACAGGTATGTGGATAAGTCATGAGTTGTATTTGCATTATTAATCATAAATATCACAATTAATCCTGACACCCCACAGACACTTGCCATATGCCATTTTATGCCACCCACTGTCAGGAATTAGTTATTACATTATGTCAGCTTGCCATGAGGACACTGGCCAGTGTTTAACATTATTTCCAAGATGGCGCTTCACAAATTTCTATGGTAACACTTCAGTACTGCTATTCCATGACTTTTGGCATGTCTGTGTATGTTGCATAGCAAAAAACATTAGTGCCAATCCGGCATCAGAAATGTGACAGTAAGTGTCCTGATAAGCTATAAAAATAGATTAGATTTTGTAACTTTTAAGTCCTAATTAACATATCAGATTTGATTGGTATTTACTGAGGCTATGTGTAAAATATGTTGAGAACAGCCAGCCTATCCTTCTAAACTGGATAAAACCAAATTTGAAGTCTGTGAAATTTGTTATGTCAGCCTAATTTCAAAAAACTATTTAAAATATTTGATTTGAAAAGCTATTAGATGCAGCCATTACTGGATTAAAGTGAACATTTTGAATGCCAGTATAAGAACTGTTTAATAGAAATATGCTGACTGTCTCTTTAAGAGTAATGCTGTACCACCAGTTCATGTCTGCAGTGAAATAGTCTGTGAAAAGCAGAAGTCCTGCATGAAGGCCTGGACTTCTCTTGGCCTGACTGCTCATGTCATGTCCTGTGGCCTCATCTGGATGTTTTTTCCGTTTCTGCTGTGTACCCATTCCATACAGATGAGACAATATCAGAGACATGTTTTGATCCTTGCTCTGAATAAAAGTCATCACGTAGGCCTTCAGTGGCCCAAACAAATCAGCAGCACTACATTAGTACAAATCAACTGCAGCTACTCTACCCTATGTGTCAGTACTCTACTGGTGCAGCTGTAGTGAATAATGTTATCTCATGGTTACGTCAGTCTTGAGGCTCATTTATTCTCAATGTTAAATATGGATACAGCTACGAAAGAGCAGCAAAGTGGGTGGTAATCATTGTGCATCTGGCTAGAATTGTTTGTGTAAACAGACAAGCAGAATCTGCAAACTTGCATCCAGACTCCAGTGCAGGAGGACCAACATACATATCCTGCACAAGAGCATGTAGTTCTTTTAAATACATGAGCCATGGCAAAAGGTGTGACACAATGGGACTAGGTTTTTGTTCCATGACTTCTGGAATGTCAGTGTACCAAAATAAATAATCAAAAAAGCATCATAAATCTTGTAAGCAAGCATATTTGAGCATATTAAACTACATGAAGTAACTCACGGCAAGTGTTTGGTGATTTAAATCCCTGTTTACCCACATATGTAAAAGTCTGCGTTTTGTGTGGACAGGGTAAACGCAGTTTTATGAAAATGCTGACATTAAACAGCAAGTTTGCTGGTGTCTGTTTTTGTCTACATTAGCGTAGCTTGTTCAGAATGAGTCTGAAACTTAGACAGTGCCTTGATTGTGAGTGTCTGTGACCGCGTGTGAGCAAGTGCTTGTGAGCGAGTGTGTGAGACTGCATGTAAGTTAGTGCGTGTGAATGCATTTAAGCGAAGGCTAGTGAGTGAGAGCACGGGACTGCATTTGAGCGGATGCTTGTGAGTGAGTGCGTGGGACTGCGTGAGAGTGAGTATGTGTGTCTGCATGTGTGTGAGTGAATGCTTGTGTGTGAGTATGTGGGACTGCATATGAGTGAGTGCGTGTGACTGCTTGTGAGTGAATGCATGGGACTGCGTGTGAGCGAATGCTTGTGAGTGAGTGCGTGGGACTGCGTGTGAGTGAATGCTTGTGAGCAGTGTTGGGCACGTTACTTTGAAAAAGTAATTAGTTACTCGTTACTTCTCCAAAAAAGTAACTGAGTTACTAACGGAGTTACTCCACTATAAAAGTAACTAGTTACCAGTAAAAGTAACGATCACGTTACTTTTATTATTCGCCCGTCAAAAAAAAAGGAAGTCAATTATGTATTTACTATATTTATTATTAGAAAAATAACAAACGAAAATAAACCCAAAATGTTGACAAAAATATAATCTAACGAATTAAAAAAAAAAAAAAAAAAAAAACGAAATTCTCCACACAACCAAAGAAAATTACTTTAACTTGTAATACTGAAAAAAACGGAAAAGACGGAAAAACGCGTCTGGGGATGAAATTAAACAAACCAGGCCACACTCAAAGGAAATATGTATATATAAACAAAACAAAATAATGGACAAAAGCACCCATCTAATGACCGTTAAAATGGTATTAATATAACAGCTTCATAGAGCTTAGATTGGGCCCAAAAAATCCGACCCGTCCCAGCCGAGTCCGTGCACGTTCTGCCCGAACCATGAGCTGTCATTATGAGCCCCACCCGATCCGCCCCATAAACTGTCTGTTTTCGGGCTAATTGAATGAGCGAAATATAATTAGAATTATGTTAATTAACACTAACATAAAAGCATAGAACTATTATTTAATTAAAATTATTTTTAAGAACAGCTACACACAATGCTGCAAGTCAAACGCGGAGGCGTTCACGTGCGCCCAGAGCTACGTGATTAAATTTTTCATTTTTATTATAGTTTAATTTTATTTTGTTTTTTATTTTTCTCTGTGTTTTCTGTCGTATTTTGCGGCTAGCGCGAGCGCTTTACACAAGAACTAACGCCACGGACCAGGTGCCGCGCGCTCAGCACAACACCGCCAGCTGTACAACTCCGCTGTACAACAGCGCTTATATATAAATTAAACACGAAAATGAGGGTATTCTATCAGTAATTTCAGTTCGTTTTAGTTAGTTTTAAAAACACAAAATACAGTTCGAGATAGTTATGTTTTTCCTTTTAATTACCGTTTTTATTAGATTCAGTTAACACAAATGTTTTTTCACTTTCAGTTTTCGCTATTTGGTTCGCTTTAGTGAACAATAATAATTGGTTACTTAGCTATATTGTGATTATCACACCAGAGCTTTATATAAAATAAAATAGGATCCCGATTTCGGGTCGGTCCTCGGGTCAGGTCGGGTTCGGGCAGAGAAAAGCAGCAGCACCACAAAAACCAGAGCAGCTAAAAAGAGTATAACGTCCTTAAATCGGAACTTAGCCTGTCCACGGCAATCACTGAATTGATTAGAGCATGCAAATCGTCACAATTGTGCCTCCCTTCACCACGCCAAACCACGTAAACCTACAGGCACAGCAGCCAGAAGCTCAAGTTCACCGGAAAGAGGAGTTGTTAACCAGGGCAAAGCGAAGTTAAAAAAAAAAAAAAAGTTCATTGAGCGACTAAAGTAACGTGCAGTAACGGGGTGTCGGAAATGGTAACGGCGTTATAGTTACAGTCAGAGTAATTAGTTAGATTACTCGTTACTGAAAAAAGTAACGGCGTTAGTAACGGCGTTACTACCAACACTGCTTGTGAGTGAGTGCGTGTGACTGCACCTGAGTGAGTGCGTGTGACTGCGTGTGAGTGAGTGTGAGTGAATGCTTGTGAGTGAGTGCGTGTGACTGCGTGTGAGTGAATGCTTGTGAGTGAGTGTGTGAATGCGTGTGAGTGAATGCTTGTGAGTGAGTGCGTGGGACTGCATGTGAGCGAGTGTGTGACTGCGTGTGAGTGAATGCTTGTGAGTGAGTGCGTGTGAC
Organism: Astyanax mexicanus; assembly: GCF_023375975.1. NCBI lineage: Eukaryota > Metazoa > Chordata > Actinopteri > Characiformes > Acestrorhamphidae > Astyanax > Astyanax mexicanus. Next base: position 42,117,289 of record NC_064419.1, on the reverse strand, counting down.
TGCGTGTGTGAATGCTTGTGAGTGAGTGCGTGTGACTGCGTGTGTGAATGCTTGTGAGTGAGTGCGTGTGACTGCGTGTGAGTGAATGCTTGTGAGTGACTGCGTGGGACTGCATGTGGGCGAGTGTGTGACTGCGTGTGAGTGAATGCTTGTGAGTGAGTGCGTGTGACTGCGTGTGAGTGAATGCTTGTGAGTGAGTGCGTGTGACTGCATCTGAGTGAGTGCGTGTGAGCAAGTGCTAGTGAATGAGTGCGTGTGACTCCATGTGAGCGAGTGTGTGACTGCATATTTGTGAGCAAGTGCTAGTGAGTGAGTGCTAGTGAGCGAATGCTTGTGAGTGCGTGTGAGTACATAGGTGTGAGCAAGTGCTAGTGAGTGAATGCGTGTGAGCGAATGCTTGTGAGTGCGTGTGAGCCAGTGCGTGTGATTGTGTGTGTAATGGATTATGTAACTCCTGGGCTTGTATTTGCTCTGTATGCTTCTTGTGTTAAAGCCTCTACTACGTGATTAAAGAACAGTTCTGGGCTTGACACTCAGGGTGTGTGCTCTGAGATAGTTCAGTGTTTTATTGGAATTCCACACTCGTTTGTGTTTGTGTGTGTGTTGGGGGAGGGGCTCATTTGGAATGAGGTGATGGTGTTTGTATGAGAGTTCAGGAGGTTGAGAGTAAGAGGAGATCCAGTGAGAGAGATTGAAAGAGCAGAGTCTGTGTGTGTGTGTGTAGGGGGGGGGGGGGTCTCCTGGGGTCTGCGGTGGGAGGCATATGGAAGCTGTTGAGGGAGTGTGAGGGAATCTGATCTTGAGCTTCTTGCTGCTCTGTGTGTGTGTCTGGGTCCCGTTCTCACTCCTGCGCTCACCCTGTCCCGACCCTGCAGTGTGTGTTGTTCAGTTCTAGAGTATGGCACATGTTCATGCTGATTGTCTCAGTGTGGCGGGCAGGGAGAGTGTGTTTGTGTGTGCGTCTGGTTAATGAACAGTGATCATTAGGGTGAAGTCAGTGTTGTGTACATGCTGGATACAGCAGCAGCAGTGTGTTTCTTTATAAACAAAAGGGTGTCTTTAAAACTAGTAGTGATAGGGTGCAGAGTGGTCCAGCTATCTAAAGCACTGCCACTATGATCTGGAGATTGCTGGTTCTAATCCCAATCATGCAGCTTGCCACCAGCTGCTGGAGCCCCGAGAAAGCACAATAGGCCTTGCTCTCTCTGGGTGGGTAGATGGCGCTGCGCTTTCCTCCGAGCGTGCTGTGATGCTACTCTGCAATGATGCATCAGCAGCAGTTCAAAACAAGGCAAAGTCTGACTTTAAATGTGTTGGAGGAGGCATGTGCTAGTCTTCACCATCCTTGTGTTGTGATATACAGCTAAGTAGAAGCTGAGACAACTGGCCTAGCTAAATTGGGAGAAATTGGGAGAAAATTAAATAAATTTATATACATTTTTAGACTTCTTCGAACCCAATAACAGAAAAAGCTCACATCTAATCTACTTCTATAAACACAATAAACCTTTTATTCAGTGCATATGTTAATAAAAGGCTGATACTTTAATAAGTAACTGTCTTTTTTCTCTATTTCTTTTCCTCTCTACCTTTCTTAGACACAGACCTGCAGCTGAGGAGAGATGTAATTTTCTGTCAGGCTCTGGTGGGGGCTCTGTGTGCTCTGGCGGAGCAGCTGATCTGGGCACTGAACATGCGCTTTAACAACAACGGCGAGTACGAGGACGACAGCAAGGAGGTCAGCCGCAAGTGGCTGGAGCAGATCTCAGCCATCGGAGTGCTCTTCAACTTCCAGTCCACACTTTCACCACACGTGGTAAGCTGAAGCTCAGCCTCGACTACAGAGCCCAACACAGCGCAGAGCTTTTCCTGCTCTGAATACAATAAATCAGCTGAACAGAGCAGGAAAACATTCAGTTATACACTGCAGTCAGTTATGCAAATCTACTCCCTCCAGAATGTGCCAGACACAGGTCAGAAACAAGTGCTCTCACACAAGTTCTACACTATAGGTTCTGGCGAGAATCTACTGGCTGCATGCCTTAAACTCTGCACACTTTTCTTAAACCATGATAAAGTAACAATTCTGAATCAACTTATGTGGTCACAGATACTGTTTGACTAACTAATAAACACGTGATTGCAAATTTATAGTTACAATGCTTTTATTTAAATAAGCCAATAATAGTTAGTTTTCCTTTAAAAATATAAATAGTATTCCGATTTGTGGGGTCAATCGATTAAAAATGATTTTGATTAATCATGACAATAACTGCAATTAATCACACTTGTTTTTCTGAAGACGCAAGTTTTTCTTATGGATATTTAAGCACTAATACATGAGCGGGAGTACTATAATGTGTAATATTCACATATGCCAATATTACACGTTATAGCACGAACCGAAGTGCATTACTTGAGAAAATACGATCTGTTTGAATAAAAAACAGAGACAACATACAGACACCCAGATAAGAGAGAAAGACAGACAGACAGTTGGATATTGGATACCTAGAGAAACAGGGGAAACTACATATATAGATGGATAACCTTTACGCCATGGCTACTTATAATAAACAGGGCTGGACTGGTAATCTGGTGTAACGGGCAAATGCCCGGAGGGCCGATAGGCCTCAGGGGCCGATGCTGATTTTTTTTTTTCTTCCTTTTTTTTCCTAAGAGACCGGCCCACAAGTTAGAGGGGGCGGCCCATTGGCCCATCTTCAATATAGACAGTGGACTGAACCAATCAGGATATAGGAAGAAAGCGGCCACACCCTTTCTCTGCGTGGTTTAGCTCTGAGCACATGGGTGACTGGAAACGCGCTCGTACTGTCTCTCTCTCTCTACCTCGCTTAATCGCGCGCGCGCTCTCTCTGACTGTCTCTCTCTCTTATGTAAGCGATTGACAACACTAATATAATTTAATTTTATCAATCTAAAGCTGATATTTCTTAAAAAGAACTAAACACTAAAATGCATCCAGTTATTAGAAAAAAAATATTTGTATTTAAAGTAATGCTGTTGTTTTTGTTTTTAATAAAGCACCACAATCAGGCTCAATGTTTGTTTGTTCCACCTAGATCAAAAAATCCTCTTATGATGAGAGTAGGAGAAAACCCTGGTTTCAAGCAAAAAAGAGCCCCATTAAACATTCCATCCCCCCCCAAAAAACATGATTATACTAAAGTTCAATTTTTATTATGACGTTGATAATGGTGAAGCTATACAGAATGTCCTGTTTGTAGCCAGATACAAATACATGTTATAGCTGCTTAAAGGAGGAAAAATTAGAATTGAACTGTTGTATCAGAGAAATAAAAAAATACATATTAGAGATGATTTCAATAAAAAAGGATAAAGAATCAATTGAACTAAACAGAGCAGACAAAAATGGTAGAGTTAAAAATAGACAATAACCTTATTTTATTCAATATGCTGATGATACATTATGCGTCTCTGTAACCCTATGCACATAAATTACAAGTCGGTTGTGCTCTGCTAATTATGAGGGGCTGGTCTAAACCAAAAATGCCAGGGTGATTTTTTTTGTCCCAGTCCAGCCCTGATAATTAACCAAATACGCTGATATGTCACGTCATGGAACAGTAACATGGATCGTGTAACATGACTTTTGCCATGCCTAATGAAAGCTAAAGAACGCTGTACTGATCTGGGGGATATACATGTGGAGCCTCATGCACTTAGAGTTGCTTGTCTGTTTGCATCGATAATTCTAGCCAGACACCACTGGTCACGATCATTACCACCCACTGCACTGTCCACTGTGGGTTGTAATGTCTTCTGTTATGTTGTGGGATGATGCGACTGCTGATCTCTTTCTGTAGCGGCTGCTATGTTCTGAATGTTGTGTTGCTGTGTGTTGCAGAGAGAGGAGCGCACCAGTCTGGAGGACACTAAGGCGGCTCTGTTGGATCTGGATAAAGTCACCGTGCTGTTTCGGTCGCTGGAGAATGAATGCCTTGTTGCAAGTGAGCTTCTTTTCCTAAACCTAAAACTGTAATGTCATTGTAATGCCAGCAGATACAGAGATGTGCTTCTGCTCAGTGAATTACAGTCCAAACTGAGCTCTATTTCTGATGTACTGAAATAAATCCAGTGCATGGAGAAGATGCATTATAACGGATGCTTCTTTGAGATCACGTGAGCTTCATGAGATTTCTCATGGGGTTGCATGATCGCACTGAAGTGTGGCTGTGGTGAGGATTGCGTGATGAAACACTGGAACTCCCAGACTGTAAATTCCAGTCTGAAAAACATGCTTTTGAACTCGTCTAGGAACAAATATAAAATTCACAAATTCCTGCGGTTTATAAATTGTTAGTATTAGAGCTGGTGGTTCTGTGTGGATGAGGGTCGCAGGACTTTCTATTATGGACTATTATGTTCCAGCCCTTAATCCCGTCTCTTTAAAGACGCACTTCCTAAATCAGACAAATACACACACACACACACCCTCCAGATGTCCCTTTCAGGAATGTCAACATGGTAAGCAGAGATACCGTAGCTGCTTTATCCAAAAGCCTCTGTTTTGTTTGGAGGAAAAGAAGAGAGCTTTTGTAATCTCGTTTGTGTCTGCAGTTAATACACTGGCTTTTTCACTCTTTTGTACTCAGGCTTTTCTATTCTGGGCTGGTTGTACTGGGATTGTTTATCTAATTATACTCATGACCAAATTAGACTATAAATTCTCATATGTAAGTGTATGCACTAGCTTTCACCAGCCCCTCATGCGCTCCTCAGGACACTGAGTGTATTGTGACTTAATGACCACGAGAAAATGTGGGTCAAGAAAAAAACAAGAAAAGTCATGGAATTTTACATTTTACATTTTACATGGAAAATTACAATTTCCAGGCCTGGATAAGTTTTTGAAGGAAAAAAAAAATAATTAAGTTTTGGAACAGACATGGAAATTTGGTCTACAAATATTGTGTTTCCATTTATTGACGGGAAAAAATATATATTTTCAGCTAACAAATACATCAGCTCAGAGTTAAATCAGTAATTTTGCCCTACAAAATGGAGCTCTCAGGATCTGACACACATTTTATTATTATTGAAGATTGTGTGTCAACATTTTTCAGATACATTTTATTAATTAATTTTGATTATTGTTTTAGTTGATTTTTGGTTTTATTGTCCATGTCTGCAATGATATTTTAAAATCATGTGGTCATGAAAATTTGCCTTAAAGGCCTGGAAAAGTCATAAAAAAATCATGGAAATGTATGGATTAAAAAGTGTATGAAACCTATTCCTGGGTTGTGACCAGACATCTCTGTTAGAAGGGTGAAATATGGTGATCATTTTACATTAGTGATTGAGTTATGATGTCTGTTTAGACTATAGAAGAATTCATAGCTGCTCTTTCTTTCCTCTCATTTTTCTGCTTCAATGCTTCTGCTTTCCTCCTCCACCTTTTCCTCGTCTCTTTGCTGCTTATAGACACGCCGGTGCACTATCAGGTGGAGGGGAGCCGGCAGGCCATACGGGTCACTCTGTACCTGGACAGCTGTCACTTCAGCGAGCTGCCCATACGACTGCAGAACGGAGGCAGTCTGAAGCTTCACTCTGTGCTGTTCAGCAGAGGTGAGCACACCCCCGACATTCACAGTATTTCATTAAGATTTCATTAAAGTCTGGATGGAGTTGTGAGGTCTTTCCTCTGCGTTCGGCTCCTTTTCTCTGAGGAGGGCTTCTGTTCAGACCTTCAGAATTGAGACTCGTCTGTCTGGCTCTCGGCTTTGATGTGAAAACAGTAAAGGATGCCCAGACTCTTTTATGGGTCGTAACCCTCAAGAAACCCATCATCAAAAAGATTTTCAACGTTCACCATACTGATTAATGTTTAGATAATTATATAATTACATAGGTAATTGCTTAGTTGTGTTATTAATTGGACAAGCATTACGTTTAGAGGCTATTAATGTCTCATAAATTAGTAAAATATGGTAAAATGTATGCACAATTACTAAAATAATACAAACCCAACTATGCAAAAATGTTAATATACATCTATCATCCTGTATGTTAGAACTGCAACACATTGCTAAACATTGGGAAAGTAAAGCGTTTATAACTAATTATTATGTGTTTCAGGTGCTTTGTCCCATTCTTCCTGCAAACACATTCTAACAGTTCTGCGTTAGCATTGCTGTGTTTCAAAGATAGGTTGGGACTACAGATCTCTATGTACTTTTCTGCATTAATGCCACCATCACAGAAGTGTACAGACACCCCATATACAAAAAAATTTACATCACATAACTTTTAAAATAAGATTATTATTATCAAGAGTTTTTCTTTACATTATAAAAGCCCTAAATTGACCCAGTCCAGATCTTTTTTGGAATGTGTTTCAGGCCTGAAATGCAGGAATGTATGTTTATCAACTAATGAAATAAAAACATCTTGGGATCATACTGTCTGAAATAAAATAAAAGTATATGTAGAAACACTGCTTCTTTTATTAACATTTTCCATTTATGATTTAGGTTAATACAGTTTTTTTTGTACTCTCTAAATATAGGTGGAAATGATTGAAAATTTTGACAAACTGTTTCAGTGACCATCATTCCAAAAATAATTATTCAGAATGAAAGTTTTAAATTCAATATAGGTAAAAAGATGCTATAATTGAACAATTATTTACTTTTCTTTCAGTTTGAAATCCTCTGGTGTATACTCCTGGGTTCTCTTTGTGAATCTTGGTCTCCATCTGGTGGTTGTTAATGCACACTGCAGTGCTGCAGTAGTTTCAATGCTTCAGAATGAGGACTTTCTAAAAGAAGTGTGTGTGATTGCATTATTTACTCAGCACTGGAGAGGCCTGAGGGAGCGCCAACTCAGGACTTTGTGGCGATGGAGGAGTTTCAGCAGCGGATCAATGCTGTATCTCTGGAGAAGGTCAAGTTCTACTACCGCAGACTCAGGTACAGACTCTGCTAAACCACTGCTCTATACTGAAGCCTCAGTCTGTGTGTGTGTGTGTGTCAAGTAGCTTAATACCATTCTTTAAAATACTCCTGGGGTACTGGTAGCTCAGATGTTACAGCACTGGGCCAATGAGGTCATAGTTGCAATACCTGGACTCAGTTAGCCTCCCCCATACCAGTTATACCACCCCAGGTACATCATAAAGGTAGAGACCAATTTTTATTTGTGCTTCTAGCACAAGTATGATTCAGGTTGCCTCGTCTTGTCCATTCTGAACATCATCTTACTAAACTAGAAGCAAAATTTACCAAAAACTGTGTGGTAATGATATCACTGCATATTCCAGGGGGCAGTATTGTGTTACCCTGTGCTGTTTGTCTTTGCTAAACCACATTTAAGTTTAAATTTTTTCAGACATTCAGAGAATCTCAGCTGGGATGCATGGAAATCAGTTAGGATGTCACAGCACACAGGAAAATGTTTAGTAATTTGTTAAGGGCACTATACTTTCATTTGGAAATTTGTATTGACATACTGTTTTAAGAATTATTATTTAAATATACAATTAATGATGGAAATAATATTGGTTTAAATATTGCTCCTAAATTCACTTGTCGATAATGTATTTGAATTTAAGTAATTTTAAGTAATACAACAAAAAACAATGATTGCAAATAATGTATTAATATAGTTACGTTCATTTTTGGTCGAAGCAAACCCTATGGATAAAAGCATTGGGACACTTATTTATTTTGTTGGAGTAACAGTCTACTGTTAATGGAAGAGTTTCTACTTAGTTTTTTGAGGCATTGTTGTGAGGATTTGAATGCTTTCAGCAACAATAGAGCACCACTTATCCCCAACTCATCACAAAAATAATGAACGGAGCACCACCATTCCCGAGAACACTTCTACTGCTCCACAGCTCAATCTGTCAATCAACCTTTATTTTAATTCGGGAGTACATTGAGGGTAACCCTTATTTACAATGCAGCCAAGCATTTACAGTTTAAATGGGATTAAAAACATTAGATAAGAAAGTAAAAAAAGTATAATAAATAAAGAAATACACATATTAAATAAATTAATTTAATACAGATGAATAATAAAAAAAAGAATTAGAAAAAAAATAATCTAAAAGTAGATTTACTCAGTTCAGTAAAAACTTTCAGCCAATTGAGTGAATGTGATTATGTATTGTTATTTACGTTTGAGGTGTCGTATCCCTCTAGCCCACATTTGGCATTAGGAACAGTCTGAATAGGTTTGTGTGAGTCCTATTCTATTGGCAGTACTTCTCTACAGGGAATAACAGTGTGTATGTTTTTAAATATGCTACATAATCCCACAGGATTCTGTATTATGTCTAGTCAGATATGCAGAAATACAAAACAGTATGATAACCTTTTGACCTGATTCTTGCAGGGCTTTCTACCTGGAGAAATCCAATTTACCTTCAGAATCAAATTCCACTGCCATGAAAATAGATCAGGTAAGTAAGACTAATCTCAGCCTCAGGAAGGTTTTAATAGGTTTTTGTGTGTTTTGTACAGTATGCTCTACAGCAGTGTGCAGAGAGCTCTTTTAGCAGTCTTCAACTCTCACACTTGTGATAAAAGAGCAGAGCCATCTGGCCACCTTGCAGCCGGTCAGGTAGACTGATGACCCCTCTCACTTTCCTGCAGCTCCTTCGTCCTCTCAACACTCTGGATGACCTGTGCCGGCTGATGCAGACCTACATGAATGTGAGGCCCAGCGCTGCGGGTCATCCGTCCGGGGTCAGCGTGCTCCTGGTCTCATCAGAGCTGTGCAGCCGTCTGGGAGCCTGCCACATCACCATGTGCTCCACAGGCTTGCAGAGGTAATGAACAATCTTAAAGCTACAAATGTTTGTGAAGCACTTCAAATTCCTCTTCTTTCAGGCAAGAACAGAGAGCTGAAACATTTGTCTGAAGGACGAATACCAAATACAGAACGTTCTTTCACAGGGATTTTATTAATTTGGTCACTACTGTATAAATTAAATAGCTTCAATATGTTAAAAAAAAATCTTAGAAAACTATTTATTGAATTTGGAACATTATGAACATTCCAGCAAACATACCAACAAACTAAATAAGCACGATCTGACATATGACTTTGGTTGCTGAACATCCAGTGCAACTCTAATATTGGCCATTCATTACTAATTTATTTTTTCTGTACCTATTAATGGATAGACCTGCATGACGATGTACCATGTCACAAACAAGTCCATCTCCAACTGTTGTTTCCACTGCATTCCTCTAATCCAGAGCTTCTGTTTTGCAGGTGCACTCTGACGACCTCTCTTGAGCAGGCCATGAACCTGGCCAGAAACCACGGCCTCATGCCCCGCTGCTTCATGCAGGCTATGGATATCATGCGCAAACAGGTACACCACCACTCCTCACTCTTCATACACTTCTACTCAAGCTTTCATGATATTAGCAAGTTGAGAACCCAAGTTAAAGCCAAACTCATTTTTATATAGATATGGAAATCTCTAGGCACTTTGATTTAATTTCATTACAATTAAGAGGTCTGCAATTAAAAATCGATTATCATTTGCATGACTACTGGGTACAATAAAGTACATGTAATGATCCATAATGACTTCTGCTGTTTAATTGGCTCTTGGACACTTTCTATTTAAAGGCACAAGTTATTTCAATAAATCAAATAATTAATACACATATCTAGAATTAATATTGTGAGGATAATGGTTAGGCAAGCTTCAGCTATATATATATATATATATATATATATATATATATATATATATATATATATATATATATATATATATATATATATATATATATAAACCAGCTACAAGAAAAGCAGAAACAAGAAGATGAATATAATGTCGTGGCTGATCTGCGTTTGATCTGCATATGAATAAAGCATTATGCAAAGTATATTACAGAAAGTTACACATTTTAATTGGCTTCTTAATGCTTTATGTACACACAGGAATGGGTTCCCAGAGTGGCTTTCCTGATGTTTAAGTGCATACTAAGTTTATTAAAACAACGTTCAGAAAATGTACAATTAAGTAAAAGGTGATATAGCAGTTAATATAGTGGCATTAAGTGGTAACAGTTGAGATACAAAATTAAGTGCTTAAGCTAGGTATATCCAAAAAATGACAAGCAAGAGAGAGAGCAAAGATCAGAGATTTAGATTTTTGAGTGGAAGTAAACAGTTGTGGTAAGTGTCCATGGAGCTGCTTCGGCTAGCAAAGCTCCTCGGGAAGAAGCCCCGCAGTTGGAGACGCCTCATCCTCGGGAGGAGTGTCTGAGTGGGACACGCCAGCAGCACTAACTCTGCATTCACACTGGCAGACGACAGAGCAAAAGGCAACCACTAATTTCTTGTGGGAGGGGCGTGGTCATAATGTTATACAGGTGCTGATCAACGAATTAGAATAATTTGAAATAGTGCAATCATGAAATTCTTTGAATGCATTTTTTGTGCAGAAAGCAAATCAGGTGTTCACCGCACCTGTCCTACTCGTTAGACTAATCACAGAACTCGTTACCTGGAAAAAAATTTGCTCAGCTGAGCTTTCCAAAAGGCCCATTTAGGCCATTTAACTGTGACACTGTTGTTTTATTGAATTAGAATAATGGAGAAACCGTTTCATTGAATTAGAATAATTTTTATTATAATTACAATCATCACTTTCTCAGTATTTTGTGGCTGCCCCCTTGGCTTGTATGACTGCCTGAAGTCTCCGCGGCATCGAGTTGACCAGCTTGTCGCAAGTTTCCGCACTCACAGCTTCCCAGGCAGTGGCGATGTTCTGCTTCAGTTGGTCCAGCGTAGTAGGCTTTCTGTCACGAATTTTCCGCTTGACGATGGCCCAAAGGTTTTCAATGACATTGAGGTCAGGCGAGTTGGCCGGCCATGCCAAAACTTCAAGCAGTTTTTTAGTGAACCAATCTTTAGGGCTGGCCCGAATAGCGTTTTTTGAGCTCCGGATATTTGGCACTGATTCGAAGCGAATATTCGAATATTCGTTTTTAAAAAAAGAGGTAAAAAAAAAATTTAAAAAAAGCAAATCACGGCCCCTTTAATCCACTGAAAAATGTTCAATTTGCTCTGACCGACGAGACATATTCACCCCGGATTTTTGGTGTTTTTATCCCCCATATTTTTTCAGTGTTTTTAGCTCAGATTTCTTTGTGTTTTCATCCCGGAATTTCTGCTGCCCCACACGCGGCTTATCCGCTGCGTAAGCAGGCTAGGAGGCTGCTGCTGCACGGTTTCTCCGCTGCGCAAGCCAGCCCAGTAAATTGCTGTTTGTGTTTTCACACAAACAAAAAAAACGTTTGTTCAGGAAGTATTTTATATTCTTAAACATTGTTAATTATATTAGAGGACAGTCATTGTAAACTGTACTTGGTCTATTTCGGTTAAAGGATTGTGCAGGGCATATTACTGATTTTGTATTTTTGCACTTGGGCTATAAGCTCAATATTAAATATTTCGTTTGTTTAGAAATTATTTTATATTTTAAACCATGTTAAATTATATTAGAGTAGAGGAAAGTCATTGTTAATGACGTTATTGTACTTGGTCTATTTCGGTTTAAGCATTGTGCAGGGCATAGCCGTATTACTGATTTTGTATTTTTGCACTTGGGCTATAAGCTCAATATTAAATATTTCGTTTGCTTAGAAATTATTTTATATTTTTAAACCATTTTAAATTATATTAGATAAGAGGAAATTCGTTCAGACATCATTTTTGTAGGCCAGGCTTTTGTAACCGATTTAGCCCCTACTGTTGCCACATTACCCCTTACGTTTTATTATATAAATCAGTTTCGAAGAGCCTGCATTTTTTTTATCATGTATAATAGAGGTCTGCGCGAGACTGATTTTTAAACCCACTCTTCCACGCTCCCGCGTTTCTGTCTCGTTACCGCTCCGCAAAAAAATTGCTTCTTTTAATCCCGCGCCCGCCCGCCACATAGTGCGGTCCCGTTCCTTACCCCAGTCCAAACACCATCGGTGTGTGCGTGTGTGTGTCGGTCCATCCTGCGCGTTGAGAGTTTTCTTTAGGGTTTTTTTTTTACAATTATTACAGTTTTCTTAACTATTTATTAATTTGCTCCCGCATCGTCTGGATTAAACTCCCGCTCCAGTCAATAACAGTTCAGTTCTGTCCCGCGCGCAAGATATTCTGACGGGACCCGCGAAAACAGAAGTGGTTAGAGTGAGGTGGAACTCTGGAAAGGAGAAAAAAAACGAATATCCGAATACCAAAATTAAAAACCGAATACCTACTCAACGAACGAATATCCGAATATTCGGGTCCAGCCCTACCAATCTTTGGTCGACTTTGCCGCATGAGCCGGTGCAAGATCCTGTTGAAATATGAAGTCTTCTTCGCCGAACTGTTCCTCAACAGTCGGAATCAGGAACGTTTCCAGAACATCTTGATATACGGCAGCATTGACAGTCTTCTTGAGGAAGCAGAGTTTCCCTACACCTCGAGCGGACATGCATCCCCAGACCATAACGCTCTGGGGAAACTTGACGGATCTTTTCAAGCACTCGTGGTTGTAGGTTTCGCCACCACGACACCAGACACGAGGACCTTGGTCACCGAAGGAGATGCAGAAGCGTGATTCGTCACTGAAGACCACTTTCTGCCAGTCTTCAGCAGTCCACTCACCGTGTTCTTTGGCCCACTTCAGCCGTTTCTCCATTTGTTTCTTGTTCAGCATCGGTTTTACTGCTGGAACGCGAGATTTGAAGCCGAGTTCGCGCAGACGACAGTAAGTGGTTGATCTGGAGACGTCAGACGTCAGCGCCGGTCTGCTTGTTCCACAAGTCGGTGAGCTCGGAAGTGGACTTGAACCGGTTGCTGACTGCGATCTTTCTCAGCTGCTTGTTGTCGCGAGCAGAAGTTTTTCGGACGCCGGAACAGTTGGTGCGCTTGCTGCAGTTTTTCTTGAGAGCTTTGCAGACGGAAGACTGGCTGATGCCGAGCTGCTCAGCAATTTTAGTTTGGGTCAAGCCTTGTTGGCGAAGGGCTTGAATTTGAGCCACTATTCCGGTTGAGAGGTCGCGCTGCTTACCCATGATTTGATTTTACAACTTAGAAATTCTACTCAACCCTGACTTTATACTGCACAGTGAACACTCTTCACAGAAAACAAAAATTCCAGCATTTATTCTAATTCAATGAAACGGTTTCTCCATTATTCTAATTCAATAAAACAACAGTGTCACAGTTAAATGGCCTAAATGGGCCTTTTGGAAAGCTCAGCTGAGCAAATTTTTTCCAGGTAACGAGTTCTGTGATTAGTCTAACGAGTAGGACAGGTGCGGTGAACACCTGATTTGCTTTCTGCACAAAAAATGCATTCAAAGAATTTCATGATTGCACTATTTCAAATTATTCTAATTCGTTGACCAGCACCTGTATTGATTGTGTGTGACTGAAACCTGTCTATCACTAGCAGATAAACATCTGTTTACATTATCATGGCAACGTACACAGCCTTAAGATGGAGAAGCACAACTTGGTGAATTGTGATTGCTGCTAAGAAACAGTTTACCAATTCGCCGGTTTTGTTTTCCCCCGAATCAAAGAGCGGTCAGAGCTGCATTAGCCTTGTGATTGGTCAGGGTTCTGCTGATGTCAGCCTGATCCACTTTTAGACCCACCCACTCTAAATCAAGAGGAGATAGAGTTTGTAAAAACATTCCTAAGAAATTCTTATTCAGATTCAGGTTCCCAGGGGCTTTAAGATGTTCTGTATGTTCTTCCTCAGGGCACCAGAGTAGAGATCTCTGCCAAAAACCTCAAAGTGATGGATCAGATGCCTGCCTTTGCACCAAGGTACGTACAACAGCAACAAAAAGTGGTTAACTCCGGTTAAGTTTATTGTTTTTGCGGGAATGTTGCTGAATGTCTTTTTTCCGTTTTTGACATTTCAGGCTCTTCAAGCTGTGTCTACCACCGTCTGATGGTGACCTCTGAGTTACCGTCTTGGTCGTGTTCCTCACTGTAGCCTCTTCTTGACCAATCACTTTTAAGGATTTAATAGAAGTATTACTGAGTGTGGGACATTGTGGCAAACAACGTATAAAAGATAACGATGGCTTTATACCTTCGCCAGACATTTCCGATGACCACGGTTTTGCTTGAATCCCTGCTCTCGGACATTTTTGCCAGAGGCTGGACAAGAGGGCCCAGCGTGGAAAAAAGATGATTGGCTAGCACATCGCTGACTGGTTAGCAGAGTTTGCTGTTGTTGCAATGGCACAGACTCCACTCTTAACATACTCGGGCACTTTTGCCTCTTGCGCTTGACGGCCTCGCTAAGCCCTCACTCAACTGCGCCCTTATTTTTACTGGAGTTTAACAGTTACTAAACTACCTGCAGGTAATAAGACTGTGTTTCTCACTTTGCCTTCGACTGCAGCACCAGCGAGCTAGCTGGTTCAGTCTATAGATGGCGAGGCTGCCTCAGATATTCGTGGTGATTATGTGCAATTACTGTAGCTTAGCATGTGCGCTCCTGCACTATTCCTTATATGAGAGAAAGTGTTCTACAGAAAGATTTTTATTTTATTATTTTGTCTATCAGTTCTGTCAGTATCTATCAGGTATTACAACTTTTACTGAAACCATTCCAGTCTTAACAGCCCGGCAGTATTATTATATTTGGACCAATCTGACACTGTTTAAGATGTGTGTTGTCTTAGTTTGTATGTTGAAATGCTTTATTCTATTCTGTTTTATGTTATTACACAGTCATTTGTCATCTGTCTGTACACAGTATACGGGAGGATAACCGTATAGAAATAGAAATGAAGATAATTATTAGGTAAATCAAGCTAAATAAAGGTAAATAAGGTTTCTCAGTTTAACAGATTGACACTCAGCATTGTCACTGAAGATTTAAGATTTTTAAATGTTTCTTTTACTAATCAAAACTCAGAGAAATGACGTATCTCGTGTGCATGTCTGATTTTGGCACTTTCTTTTTAAAGCTAATCTATGCCATGTTACAGTACGCAGTGCACTGTTCTATAGAGAGTAGCATCAGTGTTTGAGAAGCACAATAAACAAAAAAAAGGCTCAAATTATTCACCAGTGTTTTGCTAAAAGTACTGTGCGTTTTAGATTTTAGCAGAAGAAAACAAAAGGGATCACTGAAGGATGAATAGATATAGTAAGTTTATTTTTATCAGTTTGTTTTTTTATGTATATACTTATGTATAACATTGTCTTTCAGAGGGACGAGTGTACCTGTTTGCTTCTTGGGGAACAGTAATGCTATAATTTAAATGTAATTAATGTTAAAGCAAAACAGTATGGAATTGTAAATCTCACATTTTGTAAACATTCTGTATATGTGAATAGCTCCTTATTGTGTATTTACACCTAATTGTTTTCAGTATTTAAATGTCTAACCTTATCCATGTCGTCAGCAGAGATTACAGAATATAAGTTGGGGTCGGTGATGTAAGAGTGCTCTGTTTGCTGTCTGAAATTGGTCTAACTTTTTTTTTTTTTTCTAACCTCAAAGCAAGCTCAAGAACAGCTCAAGAGCTGTTTTACAGTAGGTTGCATAATTAATAATAAAAACTGCATTGATGGCAGTTTCTAAATTTGTTATTGGCTATTTGATATTCAAAATGAAGGGTGTACTCACACTTTGCAATCTGTTTTTCCCACAAAGCCTGGTTAATCTGATCTGGTTTGTATGGCGTGTGAGTACTCCATTCCATGCCTCTTCGGTGATGCTGCCTCAAGTAAAAGAACATGATTATTAGCACACTGCTGTGTTAAATCAAAAATCAAAGTATTATGTGAGAAAGGTAACTGTATTTGTTCACGCAAAACCATTGCAAACACACTGTGTGGCCTGAGGGTCACAAGTTTGAATCCTGAGTCATGCTGCCGCTTTGTCATCAGCAGCCGGAGTGCGAGCGAGCTCATTTGGCCATGCTCTCTTCTCTGGGTGGTGGGTACAGTAGATGGTACTTTTTCCCCCAAACCACTCCTAGTGTAATGTAATCAGTATCAGAGGAGGCATGCTCTTGTCCTGACACTCCCAAGGTCGGTTCACTGCAGGTGATTAGGATCAGGAGTCCTAGTGAGTGAATGAGAGAGTGTGTGGGTTAATTGGCTCAGCTAAAATTAGGGAGAAAACTAGGTAACATTTTAGACATTCGCAGACATTAAATTTATTGGAATAGTTTACAGTATGGATGGGATCCACACTTACGCTCAATTTTACTCTGGGATGCAGATTTCTATTCCAGCTAAGCTTTAGCACAATTGATCAGATGTCTGAAAATTTACACAAGCTAATGGACAACTGTAGAGATGTACTGCCAATAGAAATTACTAAAGACTTTTGTGGACAGTACAGTAACATTATATTTGTATGGGCTTAAAACATTCATGAGCATTAATGTATTAATTAATAACTTATTTATAAAGGATTATTTGAATATTTATGAACTGCTTGTGCCATTGCTCACAACATAAGGCTTTTTATAACATAAGTATGAAAATGAGATGAGATGGCATTGATTACATGCATGATTATACTAATAATACACTTGAGGTTTGTGGTATAACGTGCAATATTCACACTGCTGTACGGTGCTGTGCGGTCGTAGGCACCAGCCGCAGGCCAGTATTACACATTAAATCACAAACCTCAAGTGCATTATTGCGATTATTCCACAGTTCCATTAATGCTGTTTATTGAAAGATTTTGAGTTAAATACGATGAGAAAATACAATCTGTTTGGTTATAAAACTGTGCGAGTTAAAAAAGTTCCATTGCTGCACTGTTTGGTTTGTAAACGCTGCATTGTTGCTAGGTTACCTGTATGTGGCGGAGTAATACATGGAGAGTTTCAATTACAGTGCATTACCGGCTGATAACGGCACTCATAGAACGCCTCTCAGCCAATCACATTGCAGGGTCCGAACTAACTGTGGTATAATTAACTGTATACTGTTATTTAAGACTTTAAAGAACATTTTCCAATATATAACATACATGTCTACTGAATTCTGCCTAATGAAGGGGAGTTATGAATGGAAAATCTGTTACCACTTTAGTTTGAGACCCTCAAAATCATTCACAGAAATTGCATAAGCTGTTCAAAAATATTCAAATAATGCTTTAAACTTAATTCATTATTTAACACTCAGGAATGTTATAAAGCCTCTATGTAGGCAGCTTTTAAATAAAGTGTAACCAACAGTATAGACTCAAAAAACAAAAGCAGAAAAAAGACTTCATAGCACAACCTGGAACACTTCTAACCTACAGTGTGACACTGAGACTTCATACCAGTTTATACAGTGCTGTATGCTGTGTGTTATGATCCACAGCGCCTTCTTAACATGAACACAGCTGACACAACGCATCACTCTTACCCTGGAGCCAGAGCTGCAGCTCGAACAAGTACAAGCAAAATCCATTACTGAGCCCAGATCAGCTTGAGCTTGCTTTAGAGGACGCAGGTTAGCTCTTTCATTTCCAGTATTTGACTAATTAAAGTGCAGAGCTGTGTTTAGATGAGTGTTTCATGTTAATTTAACCTGAATCAGCTTTTGATAAAGATCAGTTGAATCAGGAGCGATACAGAAAAACAGCAGTGCATTGACAGTTGCAGGTGAGAGAATGGCCCTATATTAGTTTAAATCAATATTTAAATGACCGTGAGCATTTTTAACTGGTAATATTTGTTGATGTTTGAATGTAATTATGAAATTATATATATTTTTTGTTTTTTAATTGATGATCGCTTAATACTGTCTATGTCGGTTGACTAACAAGTTATTAAATCAGGTTTGAGTTAACATTTGTTGACAGGATGCTGACTGAAGGATGTCACTTTAACCCAACACAGCAATAATGTTTTTTTTTTTTTTTTGCTCTCAAGACCCTCTCCACTGTACTATTACATTAAAACAGACATTTAAATAAATTATGTCATGGTAATAATCAGTATTGTAGCATCGATCATACATGATCAATTTTAGCGGTTAAATCTTCGTTTTTCTCTCAGAACACTCTTAATAATAAAAAAATAAAAGGTGCTTCAAATGTTATTTTGAGTGATTTCATAAAAGAACCATGTTTAGAATAGACATGTGTGAGAATGCAAAAAAGCTTCACTTGATATAACATCTATATTAAACATAAAGCCTTAATCAAAATTCATCAAAGAAATTTCTTTTTAAATCCCATTTAATTTAATTATTAAAATAAAGATTCTGACATTTACCAGTGTCTTCTTATTTAGAATTTGATTAGTTTACAAAAGAGTAGTTATGAACAATTCTGTTTTAAACCAGGACAAATTTAAGAAGCGGTAACTTCCCAGGCGGGGATTAAGCTTAGTTCAGTCTAACACTATATTTTCCTTTCAATGGGACGTAGGGCTGTCACGATAATTATATTATATGACTTATTGTGCAAACAATGAACACGATGTTGAACATTTTTAACGACTTTGATATTTCTGTTGTGTTTATTTGCATGTATTTATGAGGACACTTTTAACCCTAAACACGACCAGTGCCGTATAAACACAACAAAGACTAAATGTTGCCGTCATCATGTTTGCTTGTGTCAGAGATTCTGAGATGTCTTGCCTGGCCAAAAAAAAGTTGCCACCTGTAAATGATCTGGGGTTACTATACTGAATATAGAGCAGGTTATTCCATCAATGGATTATTTTTTTCTTCCCTGATGACGAACATATTTCAAGATAAGACAA
The DNA here is from genome assembly GCF_023375975.1 of Astyanax mexicanus. NCBI lineage: Eukaryota > Metazoa > Chordata > Actinopteri > Characiformes > Acestrorhamphidae > Astyanax > Astyanax mexicanus. The sequence continues at coordinate 42,098,531 of NC_064419.1, read as the reverse complement.
TGGCAGGATTCATGGGGCTGGAATTGTGAAAGAGTGATTCAGGGTTCAGGAAGCATGAGATCATCATTTTCACACATGCATTGAGAGAGAGTTCACCACAGAGTCCAGATCTTAATCTCATTGAGAATCTTTGGGATGTGCTGGAGAAGACTTTGTGCAGAGATCAGACTCTACCATCATTCTCAACAAAAATTCATGCTGGATTGAAAATTCAACACTGGATTGAAATAAATCTTGTGACAATGCCACAGTGCAATGCAACAACAATGCCACAGCAAATTCATGACACAATCAAAGATAAAGATGGTTCAACAAAATATTGGAGTAAGTACTTTTTTTTTTGGTGGCAATGTTTTTTTGGCCAGGCAGGGTAGGTTTAAATATATGGGCAATGGAGGTTACATCAGTTGAAAAAGTTGTATTCATTTTTTAGTACATAAATGGAGTGTTAATGAGTCTTTATCACTTGAACCATTTGAAGCATCTTTGTTTTTAAGAGTGAACATGAAAAACATAAAATAAAGCTTGGTAACATTTGTTAATTTTAATGTACATTATCTGTTATACTGGCTAACTTTAGTGGAATCCAATGAAGTACCATTAGCACACTGTCTACAGCAATATAATCTCAATTTTTTTTTTTTTTTTTTTGTAACAACAGTGTTGAGAGTGAAAGTTCTTGATCCTTGTTTTCCTGTGCATTTTATTCCAGCAAAAAATACTGAAGATTTTTTTTTTCTATTGAATTGCCTTAATTCTGCAGGCCTCAGCATACTTCCTATGAAACTCTGTTCACGAGTGTTGTATGAGGCTGAAAGCACCTTTTGTGAACTTACAAGTCTGCATACATTCTACTGTTTCTTTTTATCTGTTTGCAGCACACACTCCACAGTAGCACATTCTATGAATCCCCCATTCATAATGTATTAGGAATGCATTTATAATGCGCACTATATGCAGTGCATATTACCTTATAATGACTATAATATGTGTCTTTGAATATAAGCTCATTAGTATTCAAAGCAACATTCATAACACGTTATAAAGTCTCTTAATAATATATATATATATATATATATATATATATATATATATATATATATATATATATATATATATATATATATATATATATATATAGAGGCATTATGAAACCAATCTATATTTACATACTTGTATTTTAAAACATTTTATTTACGTCACTGTTAGTACAGACACCTCTGGAGAAAATTAAGAGACCACTTCAGTTTCTGAATCAGTTTCTCTGATTTTGCTATTTATAGGTTTATGTTTGAGTAAAATGAACATTGTTTTACTCTATAAACTACGGACAACATTTCTCCCAAATTCCAAATAAAATAGTGTTATTTAGAGCATTTATTTGCAGAAAATCAGAAATGGCTGAAATAAAAAAATATGCAGAGCTTTCAGACCTCAAATAGTTATATATTCATAAAGTTTTAAGAGTTCAGAAATCAATATTTAGTGGAATAACCCTGGTTTTCAATCACAGTTTTCATGCATATTGGCATTTTCTCCTCCACCAGTCTTGCACACTGCTTTTGGATAACTTTCAAAATTCAAGCAGTTCAGCTTGGTTTGATGGCTGTGATCATCCATCTTACTCTGGATTATATTCCAGAGGTTTTCAATTTAGTAAAATCAAATAAACATCATTTTTAAGTGGTCTCATTTTTTTTTCCAGAGTTGTAGATAAAGATCTGTCATTGAGCAATACAATGAAACTTCTAAACTTAGTACACATACTGTGCAGAGTAACTTTACAAGCTTATGGCTTTTATTATAAAGGTATTATGTAGAGATGCCTGATTACAGATACTTGTCTCTGCCTGATACCATGCTCATTTACTCATGATCGCAAACAAGGCCCTGAGAGAGAGAGAGAGAGAGAGAGAGAGAGAGAGAGAGAGAGAGAAATAAAGCGAGTTAGTTGGGGAGACACATCGGTCTCTAATTTAAACCTTCGCAGCTCAGCAAACTTTCCTTTGCACGACAAATTAATAAAGCCCTGTGTCCACCCACCGTTAGTCCACCTTTATTCCTCGCTAACAAACAAACTACTTCTAACCTCATTTCATCCATGCCATTTCATCCCATTGTCTTATGTGGTCCCAATATCACATGATCAACCTGGGGTAATAAACATACATCCATAGAGTTAAACTAATCTCTATTTTTTATATGAGCGTAATTTTACAGTTTCTTAAAAGTTATGCTTGTTTCAAAAAGTGTAAAAAAGTTTGTGTGTGACTCAAAATTAACAAATACAAGTGCTTATACTCGTATCATATACAAATACATTTGTATTGTATTATGAATACTGGATTCACAGAAAGTATGACCCACTGTAGGACAACTGTAGGTGGCTCTGTGACATTTTACAAATGTTGAGTTTCTTTGACGACAGTAAAATGATTATTACTGCTGTATCTAGGGCAAATTGCTACAAATTTATTGAAAACATATAAATACATGCCAGAATTGTTTTTGTGGCTGTGTCTTTTACAAAGTGCTCATCCTTGTTTGTCTCATGGCACGCCCTTTTTTGTTCTTTAACTGACCAATCAAGTCAAAGCTTTGTAGCCAAGAATCTTTATCCACGGAGTTCGCCTACCTACTATATGTGCAACATGATGAGTTAAGCAGCCAGACGAGTAAAGAAACATTGTTTCTGCAACAAGTATGCTGAGGCCTGAAGGGTACATTCTTAAACATCTGCAGTTTCTTTTTGGTGCTCAGTTATTAACTCAGTCTTAACTCAGTTAAGAAAAGCATCTGATTTTGGGGCCTTATACATTTTGTGTGCACATGGTTGTTGGGTTGCAACTCCTAAAATGTAAAATTCAGGTATTACTTGGTTTAGGCTTTCATTGTTTTTAAATCTTGATCTCACCCCGGTTCAAACTTTCATAAGCTTGAGTTTCATATAATGCAGCTCTGCCCTGCTGATATAGCAATATATTTACACAGTAGCACCTTGAGGGGTTTTCTAGAGAATAGATTAAAGTTTCAGAATCTCACGCTGAAGCTGTACAGGTCATTCGTCCCCAGAAGCTCGAGTGTGCACAATTTAATTAGCTTAGCGTAGCTGCAGTTGTGCAGTGGTCCCAGGGGGACGCAGCTTTTGATGCCTTGCTTAACAAATACATCGTCAGTGTTAACCTAAGCACCATTACCTACCATTAGAACACCAGGGGGACCCCCCCCCCCCCAAAAAAAAAATACCTCTCATGCCAAGTTCCTCCATCCTAATAAAGTGAGTGCTTCATTACTGTCCTTGCCTGACCCCAAAGCAAACAGCTTATGCACTGACCAAGCATAACATTATGACCACCTCCTTGTTTCTACACCTATTATTAAATATTTTTTACATAGATTATCCTCCTTTCACACTGTTCTTCAACACTCAGAACCCCACAGGAGAGAAAACCAACACAGAGCTGATATTATTATTATTTGGGTGGTGGGTCGTTTAGTTTTAGCACTGCAGTGATTAGCACTGATTAGCATGATAGTGGTGTATGAGGTGTTAGTGTGTGTTGTGCTGGTGTTACAAGTAGATCAGATACAGCAGTGCTGCTGGAGTTTTAAACGCTGTGAATAAACACTCACTGTCTATCACTCTATATATCATTCTTACCCATCTACAGGTACTTTCCATGTTTAAACAACATTCAGACATTTAAATGCCTTTTAAATCCCTGACTAATCGAAAAAATTATCAGATTAGTCAACCAAAATAATCACTAGTTGCAGTCCTAATAAACCACCACCATGCCAACCAGTGCTAATCACTGCAGTGCTGAGAATAAATGACCCACCACCCAAATAATAATAATAATATCAGCTCTGTGGTGGTTTCTCAGATGGGGTCCTGTGCATTGAAGTACAGGGTGAAAGGATAAAGTATGCAAAGAAACAGATACAGGACAACAGACAAAGCTCAGTACAGTTAATAAAATAGATAATAGGTGTATACAAGGAGGTGGTCATAATGTTATGCAAATCCAAATGTTACAGATTACTCTCTTTAAACTAAATTTAGTTTGTATACAATTGTTTCTGCAGGTCTTGGCCTATTCCCAATGTAAAAGTTTTCTCTGTATCTATACGCTCCTCTAATGCACATTAAACCTGCCACTGTATCACTGTATCTAACTACTGCCTGTGTAAAGCTGTTGGCGTCTGGAGCAGCGGCTCTTCAGGACTGATTACATTCTTAAGGACTCTTGAGCAGATGACGCTTGGCACCACAGTCACTGCTGCTCTGGTGCAACTCTTCAGTCTTTTCTTATCTAAGCGTTAAACCTGCCTCATGCCTGTCTGCTTTTAAGCATTGGTAGACTTAATCTATGCTGTACTGAATGCATTGCTAATACTATGAAATGTAATAAAAGTCTCTGTTTATAAACATCTTTTGGTCTGTGATTGCTTCACACTTACTTAATAAAATGGTTCATCTTTAAAAAAAATAAATAAATAAAGAAGGATCTCATAAATTTACCTACACCACATTTTTTAAAAACATCCCACACTGACAAATCATATACAATTCCCCAGAAATATACATCTGTCTCACAATAAAAATGTTTAAGTTTGGCTACAGTAATATAACTTGATAAGTACAGAATGTGTTCAATAATTTTATGATGTCATTTGATAACAGTTTGACTTGCTGGTTTTATAGAAATCTAAAGAAATCTGGTTTATGCACACCGGGCAAGCCTGTGCTCCTCTGGCTCGCATTGTAAGCCTGTTGGGAGCGTCAGCTAAAAATGCTGTATTTAAGGATGCTGAGTTTTGTACTTATGTTTTATCACACCCAAAGTCCATTTTACAGCGGATTTCTGCTTAAAATTATACATACAATTTCTTCAACCTTCAAAAACATTAGAAAAGAGATTAAAAATAAATACTCGAGTTTACCTGAGTGTACCATTTTACCTGAGTGTACCCGACATTGTAATTAAGTTTACCTGAGTGTACCCAACATTTTAATTAAGTTTACCTGAGTGTACCCGACATTTTAATTAATTTTACCTGAGTGTACCCGACATTTTAATTAAGTTTACCTGAGTGTACCCGACATTTTAATTAAGTTTACCTGAGTGTACCCGACATTTTAATTAAGTTTACCTGAGTGTACCCGACATTTTAATTAAGTTTACCTGAGTGAACCCGACATTTTAATTAAGTTTACCTGAGTGTACCCGACATTTTAATTAATTTTACCTGAGTGAACCCGACATTTTAATTAAGTTTACCTGAGTGTACCCGACATTTTAATTAATTTTACCTGAGTGTACCCGACATTTTAATTAAGTTTACCTGAGTGTACCCGACATTTTAATTAATTTTACCTGAGTGTACCCGACATTTTAATTAGGTTTACCTGAGTGTACCCGACATTTTAATTAAGTTTACTTGAGTGTACCCGACATTTTCATTAAGTTTACCTGAGTGTACCCGACATTTTAATTAATTTTACTTGAGTGTACCCGACATTTTAATTAAGTTTACCTGAGTGAACCCGACATTTTAATTAATTTTACTTGAGTGTACCCGACATTTTAATTAAGTTTACCTGAGTGTACCCGACATTTTAATTAAGTTTACCTGAGTGTACCCGACATTTTAATTAAGTTTACTTGAGTGTACCCGACATTTTAATTAAGTTTACCTGAGTGTACCCGACATTTTAATTAAGTTTACCTGCGTGTACCCGACTTTACCTATAAGTTTATCTAAGTGTACCTGAGATTCCTCGAACGTACCTACGTTTACCTGAGGGTACCCAAGTTTAACCGAGCATACTCGAGTTTACCTGAGTGTACCCAAATTTACCTGAGTTTAATGAAGGAAGTGAGCAGCGTTCCCGTGTCCCGGGCAGCTCATGGCGAAGCTGAGCGCGGTACAGGTGCTTTTCTCTCGGAGCCAGAAGAGGAACCCTGCGCCGGTTTATCAGCCTCGGTTTATCAGCCTCCGGTTTTTAGCGCGGTTTATCCTCCAACAGCAGTGTGTAGCAGCGGCGCAGAGAGCGGAGAACTACCGGGCTGGCGCCTGGCGGAGCGAACAGTAGGCTAATTAACTAACACACGTTGCTAGGCTACCTAGCCGTACTGGCTAAGCTAGCTAAGCTAATAACAGAACTCCGTTTGGAAACTCTTCACCAACATTTACACTCAATCACTCTAACTGTATAAACACCCGTGTCCCTATAATTCCCGTTTTTTTCCGCCTAACTAGAGGGCTTTATTTACCGAGTAGAGAAACTTTTAACGCTAGCTCTCCGTTAGCTACCGTTTAATTGCTGCCTCCGCCGCTCTAGAAGTTTCTCCCTCCGGCTCCCTCCAATTTCCTCCACTTCCTCCCTTCACTTGCTCACTTCTTCCTGTCTAGTTCCATAAATGACCTTCAAGCACCTTCTTGCATAAAAAAACGTAGAACATTGCGACACCGTTTTATTTTTAACAAAAAAGATCAAGTACAACCAACAATAAAAAATTGAGAAAAAAGTCGTAATATTACGAAATTAAAGTTGTAATGTTACGAGAATAAAGTCGTAATATTGCGAGATTAAAAGAGAACGGTATACCGTACACTTCAGTATTCCGTACACTCGAACTTTTCCCGTGATTTAAACAATAAACTACTTAATTATAAACTATTGTTATGTGTGAAATATAGTCTGGGGTAATTGTCAATTATTCCTCTTTTCATCAAAACAGGTCAGTGACCATCCACGTTGTGTTTTCTCTTGAAATCCCAGTAGGTAGGGATGGGGAAGGGTTAACAACGCTGGGGCTAAGGGGTGGGAAAAACCTTATCGACTAGTTCACGTAAGGTTTTACCCACTTTTAACATCATATTTCACCCAAAATGCAACGTTAAACATCCAATTAACAGCAGTGGTTGTAATATTTAATTGAGGTATTAGTAATCATAGTTTATAACTTACTTTAAAAACGAGCTTACTCCAGCTCCACTTCATCACTCATGGACAGCTGCAGCTTCAGCACAAAATCAATTTATTTTTTTCCATTTATAGACAACTTATCATATCCATTTGACAAACACTTAACTAAGCTTCTATGTCAGTCTAAGCTCATATGTTAAAGGTGGTGAAGTTTTGTAAAATACAGCCACCACGAGCGGAAATCTGAGGTGTTCTGTTTGTTGGCAGGTTTACGGAATACTGATGCACAATGGTGACAGGACTGAGGGCAGTTTTTTGGGTGTTTTCTTTAAAATTGGATTAATTAATTTTATCCAGTATATCACTCTGCTCTAAGGTTCATCACTGGCGACCCTTATAGAACTCATCACTGTGATCTGTACAGAAAAGTTGGTTGGCCTCCATTAGCTGCACGAAGGGAAATGCACTGGTTAATTTTAATTTATAAAACACTCTCCGGTCATATGCCAGAATACATCACTTCATTGATAAATTTTAATAACAGTAATTATCAGACGCGCTCCAGTGGTTGGATCAGCTGCCAGGTACCGAGAGTTTTTACTGAACTGGGAAAATCTGCTTTTAGCTACAGTGCACCGGCGAGCTGGAACTCACTACAGGAAACACTAAAACTCAGCTCACTGATGTCACTCAATCATTTTAAACTTTTAATATCTAACCACCTTCAGACAGCCTGTACCTGTTTTACTCAATCTTAATTATTTATTTTACTTCATGTTTTAGTTCTCTTATGTTTTTTTATATATATATTTATATTCATTTTATTTATTTTATATAATTTATTTATTTATATATTTATTTATTTTTATTTATTTTATTATTTTTGTTTTTGTATTTACTTTCTTATAATTATTTTATTTTAATATTTTTTTATTTTGTTTTATCAGTAATACTGTTATTATATATTTTTAATTTTTTAATTGTTTTAATTTTATTCTTATTACTAAATAGTTTTATTTTTTAGTTTCAGTTTTATTCTTCTGTTTCATAAATATTAAATATTTGCTTTTAATTTTGCTTTTTCAATCACTATTGTATTTGCTCGGCTACATTGAAAATGAGGGTCACCCTCAATGTACTTCCGAGTTTAAAATAAAGGTTGATTGATTGATTGATTGATTGATTGCTAAAACTATTGGTCCAAAAGCATCAAAATTTATTTTGATTGCTAGGCAGATATTCCATAGTTTAACCAATCACTGCAGCCTATTTAAATTTGGGTATTTTCGTAATATCCACTCAAACGCGGAAAATACCGAAACTGTACGGAATACCGTTCTCTTACGTTAATATTTTATGAATAAAGTCTAAATATTTTGAAAATAAAGTTGTAATATTGAGAGAGTAAAGGAATAATATTTCAACAATAAAGTTGTAAAATTGCAAGAATAAAGTCATAATAATTAGAGAAAGTAGTCGTAATTAAAAAAAAAGTTTGAATTATGAGAATAAAGAAATAATATTACGAGTATTAATTAATGAGACTGTGGGAATAAAGTCGTAATATTATGAGAATTAGGTTGTGATATTTCGACAATAATGTTGAAACATTGCAAAAATAAAGTCGTAATATTTCGAGAATAAAGTTGTAATTTTACAAGAATAAAGCCATAATATTTCAACAATAAAGTCGTAACATGCAAGAATAAAGTCGTACTATTACAAAAATAAAATCGTAATATTTTGGGAATAAAGTCGTAATATTTTGAGAATAAACTCATAATATTTTGAGGGAAACATTGACTAAGTACTTGGGCTGCCAGTTTAAGAAGCTTAAATGAAAAGGAGTATTTTCTGCTCATGAGCTGTTATAGGGATGCTGTGATTACCATGAGTTAGTTACATGTCCTGCTGCTTTTTAATGCTCTATGGTTACAGTTAGCTAATACAATGATTTTGCCATAGAGCCGTGGCTTCTGGTAGCCTAGCCTACATTGCATTATATTGCACTACGGCACCCTGACTGCGAGATGCCTCCCCTGTTGGGAACACGCACACTACTTTGCAGAGGTGTTCCTCTGCCTTTACTTCGGTTATTTGGTTATTACACCAATTCAGTCATGAATAAAGAAAATAAACATTTTACTGATGAAGGATGACTCTGTATAAACCATATCAAGATCAAGTATACTAATCATGCTATACGAGTAAGTTGGTTCACTAGCTTGTTGATATTGGTCAACCAGTGTAGTCATGGTCGACAAGTATGGTCATGTCTGGTCTTGCTTGTCATATCGGTCAACCAGCTTGGTAATATTTGGTTATACTGGACAACAAGCTTGGTCAAGCCTGGTTATGTTGGTTGATCAACCTGGTCTTTCTAGTAATGCTGGTCAACCAGCGTCATCTTGTTAGTCATACCTAGGCATCACCAAGCAAGTCGAAAGCATGGCCATCAACCCAAACCAATAAACAAGTAAAGGGCTCACACACTTGGCACAAGTGACAAGACCCAACACCTGTACATCAGCTTATTATACATTTAAAAACATTCTCAGCGTTTAAATACAACATATAGGGCCTTCTGTTGGGTATGGAAGGATAGAGTAAACAGACAGTGAGTTACTGCGAGCTGCAACCATGGTTGCCAGGTCCAGCAAAAATTACTGCCCAAAAGTCTGTCTAAAACCTGTCCTTCAGAAGCTTAAATCAGCCCAATATCTAAGGCTGACTCAGATGTTCACAACACAGCACATTCTTTTCAAACTGTTTGCAAGAAAAGCTTTTTGGTGGCCACATTAATATAAAAGTAGCCAAAAAAACATGCACCTCATTCTTTGAATTTTCACCCGTGACTATAAAACAAGTCCAAGTAACAGTGTAAAAGTACTTGTTTCTAAACTACTTCAAATATAAAAGTAAAAGTAATGTAAGGGGTGAAATGCCATTAAGGACAAAAGCTTACAAAGTTCAGATAATTGTGCGAAAATGTAAGGAGTAGAAGTAAAAAGTTGTCTGAAAAAGAAAATATCCAGTAAAGTATAGATAACCAAAATGTATAAATTGAAAAAGTATTTGTACTGCGCTATTTGACATCTTTGCTAAAAGTTTAGCTGTCAAGATGCAGTAAAACATGCATTGGATCGTGATTAATAATCGTGAATAATCAACTAATTGAAAAAATAATCGTCAGATTAGTCAACTACTAAAATAGTCCCACTGTTCATGATAGTCACCCAGTCTTGGTCATACTGGTTATATATTTTCCACTCTGGAAAAAATAAGAGACCACTTAAAAATTACGAGTTTTTTTTCATTTTACCAAATTAAAAAAACTCTAGAATATAATCTAGTGGAAGATGGATGATCACAGCCATCAAACCAAGCTGAACTGCTTGAATTTTTGCACCAGGAGTAGCATATAGTTATTCAAAAGCAGTGTGTAAGACTGGTGCAGTATTTGCAGTTTAAAAGCTCTGCATCTTTTTTGTTATTTCAGCCATTTCTAATTTTCTGCAAATAAATGCTCTAAATGACAATATTTTTATTTGGAATTTGGGAGAAATGTTGTCTTTAGTTTATAGAATAAAACAATGTTCGTTTTACTCAAACATAAACCTATAAATACCAAAATCAGAGAAACTGATTCTGAAACTGAAGAGGACCAGCAGAACCAGCTTGACCAGCATGATCTGTCCATTCTAGTTTTTCAGTAGGGGGGTGTATCTCAGCCCTCCTCCCTGCTCATAGCCCCCCCCCTCCTCCTCCTCCTCACTCTTCCTCTGCTGCAGCCTCCTCCTCCTCATCCTCCTCCTCTCAGAGCTCAGTCCGGTTCTGGAGGAGCGCAGGGGTAGAAGCTCGTGTTAAAGCCCCCCCACTGCAGATCCCACCCCCACCGGATCCCGAGACATGCGGACCCCCCGCCGCGCCCTGTCCCACCACCGCCGGCCGCGAGCCCCGCCGCAGTGATGGTGAAGGAGTCGGCTAACGGCGAGGTGTTCCCGCCTCCCGCGGGGGCTGAGCGGCGGGTGAAGGTGGGCTTCGTGGGGCTGGAGCCGGGCGCTGCGGACACTGGGCGGGACGGCACGCTGCTGATCGGCGCGGCGGAGAGCTCAAAGCGCGGGATCCTCAGCAGGAAGCGCTCGGTGAGCGGAGGCGGCGGCCGCGGGGCGCACAAGAGGAACGCCGGTTACCGGAGACTGCAGAACTTCCTCTACAACGCGCTCGAGAGGCCGCGCGGCTGGGCGTTCATCTACCACGCTTACGTGTGAGTGTTTACTTTACCCACCCTGTTAAACTTCAGACTGTATAGAGAGTTATTATTATTATTATTATTATTATTATTATTATTATTATTATTATTATTATAATGTTTATTATAAGAAAATCAACTTTCACATCTCTTACTTTATTATTTTTTATATTTATTAAACATAACTGACTGTCCATCTATTCACCTATTCTTCTATCTGCTCTCTGTTTATGTGTTGCACAAACCTCCCACTATGATCATCTGCCAGTCTGTCTGTATACCTGTCTATCCACCTGTCAGCCTTCGCCTGTCCAATAGTGTCTGTCTGTCTGTCCATCATATACTATTTCTGTCTTTATATCTTTCAGACTGTTTGTTCATCTATTTAGCTATCTGACCATACCTGTCTGTGTATCTCTCTACCAATCCATTTATGTAAATCTATTGTCTCTCTGTCTCCATTTCTGTATATCTATCTGTCCATCTCTATTTGTGTATATCTGTCTGTCTCTCACTCCGCCCCTCTCTCTATCTACATCTATCTGTCTTTCTATTTGTCTGTTTTTATTCCTGTATATCTGTCTCTATTTCTGTACATCTATGTCTATCTCTTAGTCCCGCTCTCTAGACACATCTAGAGATATCAATCTTTCTTTTCATCTCTGTCTGTATATATCTAGGGTCCTCTCCCTCTCATTCTGTCTATCTCTGTATATCTGTCAGTCTGTCTGTTTTAGTCCATCCATCTGTTAGTCTGTCTATCTATCTAGGGATATCAGTCTTTATATCTGTCTGTCAGTTTATCTGTCTGTCTGTCTGTCTGTCTGTCTGTCTGTCTGTATATCTATATGTCTCCCTCTTTCATTGTGTCTACCTCTGTATATCTGTCTGTCTCTCTCTTTCTGTCTTCCAATCCATCTCTCAGTCTGTCTCACTATCTATATAGGGATATCAGTCTTTCTTTCTCTCTCTCTCTATCTAGATATATCAGGGTGTAGTCAGTCTAGTCAGAGTGTAGTTAGGGTTGAGTATGGGTTGTTTGTTGGTGAGCAGTTGTTAGTTGCAGTCGCTGTAATGTAGTGTAGTTATGGTGTAGTCTGGGGTAGTCAGAGTGTAGTTAGGGTTGTGTGTTGGTGAGCAGCTGTTAGTTGCAGTAGTTGTGGTGTAGTCTGGGGTTAGTCAGAGAGTAGTTAGGGTTGAGTGTGGGTTGTCTGTTGGTGAACAGTTGTTAGGTGCAGTAGTTGGGGTTGAGTGTGGGTTTTTGGTGAGCAGCTGTTAGTTGCAGTAGTTGTGGTGTCGTCTGGGTAGTCAGATAGTAGTTAGGGTTGAGTGTGGGTTGTCTGTTGGTAAGCAGTTGTTAGGTGCAGTAGTTGGGTTTGAGTGTGGAACAGAAGTGGTGTTTTGGGAGGAGTCCAGGCTCGTGCAGTCTAAGCTTTTTATAATCATTATCATCACGTGCTTTAGAAACTGAAGCGTGAGAGACAATCACAGCGTGAGAGAACAGATGGATGACAAACGCAGATAACAATTTCTGCACCAGTCTCACAGACCCGAGTATACCTGCCTGCCTGCCTGCCTGCGTGTGTGTGTGTGTGTGCGCGTGCGTGTGTGTGTGATTGCTGTGTGGGGAAGGTGTATGTTCAGCACGCTGGACAGCTCTCGCGCTGCGGCACTGCTTCCTCTCCCATTCTCTCCCAAACACACAGAACTAGCCGGATCTCTATCTCCCAGTCTCAATCTCCCAGTCCCTCCCCAGCAGACTCAGACAGTGAGAGCACTGCAGATACTGGTCTACCTCGTTCCAGAAACACAGAAACACAGCAGCTGATCCAGCTCATAAAATGAGGCAGTTTAGCTGGACTGCCATTGCTTGCATGATAGAGTTTCAAGCTGTATCCAGCAGTGCTAATTAAGTTTAATTTCTCTTTCCAGTAAAACCATATAAACCACCCAATTCAGGGTTTAGCCCTTTTATTAGGAGTGGTAAACAGTCAAAGGGTCTCAATTTGAGCCCTTCCCCTAGTGTAGTGCACTATACACTCACCCAGCACTTTATTTATGATCATTTACTATGACTTATGTAATATCCTCTGTAAGAAAGACCCGTGGGATATGTTTGTTTGTAGAATTGCTAATACTCTCTGTTCACACAGACAATTCTAGCCAGATGCTGCCGGTCATGATCATTACTACCTACTGCACTGTTCACTGTGGGTGACACATGACACTATAGATTGATGAATGATAAATGCTCTCACAATTTTTGTCTCATAATACAGGTTGCACCTGTATAAAATTTCAAGCTATGTCTAGACCACCCTAGGGAAAAAGTAGATTAAAAGTATACTAAGCATTATTATGCTATAGTGCACTAAAGTTAATCAGTATATTTAAAGAGTGCTAAAATGGAACAACTTATTTTGTTAATTGTATAAAAATAGTACAGAAGTCAAAGTTTATATTATGTTACCAGGGCACCCAATTCATTCTTTACCTGTTTATTAGGAGCAGTCAATGTGCTAAGTGAACTTAACTGTACTAAAATGGAACTATTACTAATTTTAAATATACTTAAGTAACATTTAAACATACTACTTCATGTATGTAACCCCATATTTTAAATATGCTTACAGTAAAATTATAATACATTTAATGAGTATTACAATTGTATCACTATTATACACCAGGTATATTAGAAATGTACTAAGAGTTGATGTCAAATATATGTTATCTATTTACATTAGAGGTCTTTTTTAGGTGCACGCTTCTAGTTTACTGTAGTATAAAAATATATTTTATTATACTGTACTACAATTTTTAGCCTGTTACAAATTTACTTCATATTTTTTATTTGATATTTAAATGCGTTATTCAACACTGTATCCTATAATTTACTTAATTAATTTGATTTATATTTTCCTAATTATAACAACAGAGCATTGAAATACATTTTATATTATGTTATATTAATGTAATACCTAAATATATATTTTTTAATTTACCAATGGAGTAATTTAATTTACTTTCTACAAAGTTACGATACATTGTACTTTAAGTGTGAAAACTACTGTAACAGTTGTTTTTAACACACTTTGCTAAAAAATGTACAAAAGTATTTTAGAAGTATATAGAACTAAAGGTGTACTTCATAGTAGTTTATTTATTAAAAAAAACACTTAATTGTACTTTTTAAAAGTATGATCAAAGTTTACTTTCAAACATTTGATTAAAGCATAGTAATTATGTACTTTTAATATATTTTAAGTATGTACGTACATCTGTTAGTATATTTACAGCATACTTAGACATTTCTCCATGTGTTTTAAGTACAATTAAGTTTTTTTTTTCCCCCCACCAGGGCACCCAATTCATTCTTTACCTGTTTATTAGGAGCAGTCAATGAGTCAGAAATGACTCTCTATCCCCTGTGTAGTGCACTATACACTCACTAAGCACTTAGTGTTTTTGTGTTTTGTTTGTAGCATGGAATCCAGAACATGTAGGAAAAATTCCTTTGAGATTCTGGTCTAATGTTGCCATGTTGATTACTGCATCTGAAGAAATTCTAATAGATTCAGATGAACTGATAATCTGGGAAAGGCCACATGGGACTACTGAGCTCATTGGCTTTTATATGAGATCATTCTGCTGGAAGTGGTTTTGATGATCCTGTACCTACAGGATGAAGCGGGGTGCTGATCTCACTCACGCTAGCATCACCGGATGCAATTAAATCCTCACAGCCATGCTCTGAACTCTAGTAGAGACATTAACTCCAACCAATGCAAGATAGTCATTTTAGTATCCTTACATTCAGAAGAAACAGTACATGAGCAGGTGTCCCAATACTTATGTCCATATTGTGTAGCAGACATTGCCTGAACAATCTCTGTACTTTGTAATTGTTATATTCTACCACTAGTAAGTATTATGTCTCGTGACTTTTCAGTCGCTTTTTGGTAAATGTATATTTTGATAAGACCATCAAATAAGGGTTATATGAGATCTAATGAACTTATTTATTTTTAAATAATTATTTGTTCAGAAAATGGGAAAAAAATATAATTGTTTGGGAACTATGAGAGTTTGAGTATCTATAATAGAATATAGTTTCTATAAGAGCTACAACTCAATGTTCAGCTAAAGTGCGACCTAAAATGACTTTCACAAAAATCAAACTACAATTTTAATTCGAAAAAAAAACAAACAAACAAAAAAAAACAAAACAGGTCAACAACAAGCTTACTTATAATTGCTTTAATCACCATTATTAGAGAAATTTATCATGTGATTTCTCTGATGCTCTTCCTAGGACCTTTTGGAACATGTGCCATTGATGAATAGACCCACCATCATCTGTCTTGGACCATCTTTTCCAGCTGTTGCCAGATCAGTCCCTCCCTCCTAAACTCTTGCTCTGTACTTCTTCTCTGGGTGGTTTTGGGATGACCACTGTTTGCCTTGTGGATTCCATGTCAGTGCCTTTTTGGTTATTGCTGTCTTGTTTCTTCTCAATATGTGACCAATCCATAACTACTTTCTCTTTTTCATCTGTATTTTAATTGGTTCCTGGTTTATGGTGGTTGGATGGATGGATGCTTAATTGATCCCAAAAAAAATTAGCAGCCAGTAGCAGTTACACAACACAATAGCAAAAACAACAATAAGAGATTTGACGTTGGATTTGAAGATTATTATCCTGGTCTTGAGAGTTGGGGTGGGCAATATTATATCGTATACAATATATTGTGACACAGAAATATCATGATATTAAAAATCCATATCGTGATAATAGGGCTGTTCTGTCTTAAAAGTAGTCTATTATTTACTGTGAAGCTTTAGGTGTATTTATTATATAATTTATTAAGCCATATCGCCCACCCCTACATGATTTTTTGTTTTGCAGATCTTGCTTAGGGTGTTGAATGCTGTTCTAGCTTTTTCTTTTCTCGACTTTATTTCTTCCTCTGACCCTCCGTCATTAGCTAATGTATTCCCAGGTAAATAAATTGGTTGACCTCTTTGAGAGAGTGATCCTTAAGTGTTATGGAAGTCATACTTTAGTTGTTAATTTGCATGATTTAGTTTTTTGTCTAAATTATTTTGAGTCCAAGCTCAGCTGCGTTTAAGAAAGAGCTAATAAGATACAATATTATCAGGCCCCATTTAGCCAATGCCTCTCTAATGATTCTGGAAGTATAATTTGTTAGGTGAAGTTTTTTTATAGGTATGTAACATTCTTTAATCCACAAAATATGCCATAGAAGGCATTAATATTACCACTCTCAGTGGACAGCTGTCAGGTAGGGAGCAGCAAGGAGATGTGGAGAGCGGACACAATTGCTAGTATTCATTGGAAACACAGAATAAACTAAACAAACAATAAACTAAAGAAACAAGGAGACACTGAGTACATAGAGACTTGAAAAAGACAAAGAAATACGTAATCTGACTGATGATAAAATGTACAATCACTGACTATTTAAAGAAATGGAAGGGCACAGGAAATAAGAAACACCTGGGACCGGGAAACAAAGGGGTGGAGCTTCAAATTAACACAGTTGAGCTCAGAAGACAGGGGCAGAACACACATGGCACGTGCAGGGGAAGGTAAATAAACAAAAATTAGGTCAAGAAAGACATAAATAGATGAGAAAGACACAAAACAGGATGAAACCATGACAACAGCGCTAGCAGTGGTCGGTAATGATCTTAAGTGGCGGCGTCTGGCTAGAAATGTCCTCGCAAACAGTCAAGTGACTCACTTGATCCACATTCAACTAGAAAAGAACAGTAATGGAACACAGTACGAGTCTCAGGACATTTAGCATGTCAGTGTACATCTCCAGCTTTGTATTTTATAAATGTTAGAAATATGAAAGATGGATCCATCCACATTGAGAGCTCCATAAATAGAGCTCGCTCTCCTCTAAGCATGCCAAGCCCCTATAAAACCATGGGGAAGTGAAAGCTACTGAAAGACGGCATCTAGAACTTTCCATTAGCTCCAGTCTCCATTAGCTCTGCTCCGAGGAAACGTTCAACCAGCCTGAAATGATAGGACACACTGAAGAGCACACTCCTCATCAGAGCTATACTGTAATTTCTTTTAATAGGTAATAGGTTATAAAGCTGGACCAGATCCAGACTGCTCTCACACAGCAGTGCTCCACCCAAGTCTTCATGTAACGAACATACCGTCTGTCATCTTCCTGCATAGGTGTTGTGTGTGTGTGTGTGTGTGTGTGTGTTTTTGTATGTGTGTGTGTGCTGGATGTATTATTTATACGTTTGCCAAGCATCGCTTAATCTCTTTAGAGCCTCGCTCTCCTTCCATGCTGTAAAGTATGCTGACTTTGGCCTCTCACTCTTCTTCCGAGTGAGTTTTTTTAAATTTTATTTTAAACGCCCAATGCTGTGATAGCACTCTGCATACACTGCATACTGTTGTGGACGTTTATAATAAAGGAAAACGCTGGCTAAAGACAGCTGCTTTGATGCAGTAAGCTCCAGTTTCTTTGATAAGCTTATTTTACATTGACAGTTTTGCGTGGGGGCTCATATCTCAGAACACAAATGCATTGAGTAAGGAAAAAACAGACTGACCACAACACACCACACCATTCTGCACTCTTAACAACTCAAAACGCCAACAGTCAGCTCAACTTTAAATAAGTAAACTTTATTACATAGTGGATTTATGTTTTTTAGCATGAGGACACCAGAGTTCAATAACTTTTTGGTTAATCAAAAGTTCCCCTGTTAACAGTATAATTTACACTGACATCAGATATGCTTCATAAAAGGCATTTGCACAAACAGTGGGTGGGAATGATTGCAAAAATGTATAGTAACAAAGTAGAGCTTCTTCACTACTGTCTTAAAATGCTGTATCTGTATCTACTAGAGTATTACTTTTGCTCAACTACTGTATTTAAATACTAAAATGCTGTATTTGCATCTACTGGAGTACTATTTTTACTCCTAATTCCACTTTTACTTCACTGTCCTGCATCACTACTCGTTACAATTATAAGAATATTAGGAATCATTCTAAACCCACATTATTACTAAATAATGTGGGTTTAGAGCGGTAGATGATCTGCACTGTCACCGGGTTTGATGAAGCTGCTCATCATTGAGTAAATCAAGTGATCCAGCTGATCTTATAAGAAGAGATCTCTGCTCCCGTTCTGCCTTTCACTCTGAAAAC
Source organism: Astyanax mexicanus (assembly GCF_023375975.1). Classification (NCBI taxonomy): domain Eukaryota; kingdom Metazoa; phylum Chordata; class Actinopteri; order Characiformes; family Acestrorhamphidae; genus Astyanax; species Astyanax mexicanus. The sequence goes on along the minus strand of NC_064419.1, from coordinate 42,080,129 downwards.
TTCCCATTGTTTTCTGTTATAACTTCAATAATAACACAGAACTGTACTTTTTACCTTCAGCACTTCAGTACTATGTTTTACAATAAACTACTTGCAATACTTAAGCACTGGCGTAGGAACCGGGGAGATATCATAAATAGGTGGATTTGCCCCTCTCCCCCAAAAAATTATATTGCAGAAAAAGCAGAAATTGTTTTAATTTATTTTTTTTTTTGAAAGCGTGCCAAAATCTGCATCCCCGCCATGAAAAGCACCCCCTCTCAGGAGCGCATTTCTAAGTATAGTTAGCTGAAGCAATTATCTCTGTTTTTTTTTCTGGAAGACATGGGTGCACGCTCCCAAGAGGGGGTGCTTTTCCAGGCAGGGGTGCTGAATTACGCACAACAACGGCTTTACACCTATTCATTTCTTTCTGCTAGGCTGGACAGTTATGGATGGCTTTGGGATCACTGCCGTGGTTATTTTTGGAAAAACATCAAACAGACAATTTTAATCAAATAAGTCAATTTTGTAGAGTATGAAGCAAACAGTGGCCAAACGCAGAAGAATTTGTTGGTTTTGATGGGTTGGGTCACTGAGCTTTACCGTTTTACCACTTGCCAAAATGAAGATGTTGATTGTTGAAAAACATTTGAGTGAAAAACATTTTACATGCTGTTTGAGCCCTAGCCAAAATGAAGATTTTACCTGGTTAGGCCACTGGGTTATCTAAAAAAAATGTTAATCCAGATGTCAAGCTCAAAAACATTCTTTAGTGGATAAAAATCTTATTCCATGCAATCACTACAAAGTATATATATATAAATCCTGTCGTAAATGCTGCTATTTAGAGAAAGGCTGTATAGTACATGGGGTGTTGTTGGGACTGAACCGCAGGGATCGTGTTCAGTCACACTCAGCTCCTGCTCTTTAGGTCATCTGTCTGTTTTTAGAGCTAATTCAGACGCTCCTGCTGACTGGGTTGAAGAAGGGGAACCAATTAGTTGTTATTTGCTGCTGAGTCACGAACATGTCTCTGCTGTCTCTCTCTTTGACAGAGTCTTTTTCTCTGCCTTACAATTTACAGATTGGTCTGTCTCTACTGCCAACATCAAACGCAGCCAAAAGCCCAAACCAAAGAGTCAAATCATAATGATATTTATTTTATAGGGGTGAATTTAAGAAACACATTTAATTTAGATCCATTTCCAGCAGACCTTCACTAATTAAAGCACTCAGCAGTGCCATAAATAAAGCTAATATATTTAATTATGAAATTCATTTATATTATTAGATATACACTATACTACCTCAACATAAAATTCAACTGTAATTAAAAATCAGTTTAAACAATAAGCACGACGACAAAATGTAGGGCTGCTCCTAAATTTTTTTTTTACAATTAGTTGATTATTCTAAAAATAACTTATCAACTACTTTGTGTTTGTGTGAGTGTAGGTATGTGTGTGCTTTATTAAAATAATGTAGCCAGTTTCCCTAGTGAACAAATAAAGCAAAATTAAAATGTAACAGATTTTTTTTTTATCTGTTTGATTGAGCTTTCAGTTAAAGTTTAAGTTAAAAGTGAACATATTTAAACTTGAAACTCAAGACGAGGCTTAAGACTAGATGAAACTCAAAACTAGACAAAACAAGACTCAAGACTAGCCAAAACAAGACTCAAGACTAGGTTCAAGACTAGATGAGACTCAAGACTACACAAAAGGAGACTCAAGACTACACAAAACAAGACTCAAAACTAGATAAGACTCAAACCTAGACGAGACTCAAGACAAGATTCAAGACTAGATGAGACTCAAACCTAGACGAGACAATTGAGACTCAAGACTAGATAAGACTCAAGACAAGAATCAAGACTAGATGAGACTCAAAACTAGACTAGATGAGACTCAAGACTAGATAAGACTCAAGACAAGAATCAAGACTAGATGAGACTCAAAACTAGACTAGATGAGACTCAAACCTAGACGAGACAATTGAGACTCAAAACTAGATAAGACTCAAGACAAGATTCAAGACTAGATGGGACTCAAAACTAGACAAAAGGAGACTCAAGACTAGTCAAAGTAAGACTCAAGACTACATAAGATGAGACTCAAAGCTTGACGAGACTCAAGGCTAGACAAAACAAGACTCAAGGCTAGACAAAATAAGACTCAAGACTAGACAAAGCGAGGCTCAAAACGAGAATCTAAATTTAAATCTGTTTGATTGTACTTTCAGAAGTTACAAATTAACATATTTTATTTTTATTTGTGGTGAAACTGAAGACAAGGCTCAAGACTAGACGAGACTCAACTTAACACAACTTAACAATTTAACACTTGTATACAGCTAACAACATCCAGTTAACAATAATTATGTTATACTTCCCAACAGCACTGCACATATTTAACAGTACCACCATCTGAGCTGACAGCAGATTTAGCTAATTTGCTGTAAAGTAAACTATTTAAATTCTTAAACTGTGGCTGTGCTGTAAGAAGAAACAATCTGAACTCCACAGTCTGTTCAGGTTCTGTGGATCTGAAAGGCGATCACAGAGTCTGCTGAGGGTAAAATCTTATGGCCTGTGTGTTTCTGCCCACTTTACTCCACTGGAGAAAAGTAAAGAAGTCTCATTAGAGTTTGGCTCCTCATGGCTGAGTGCTCACAGGTCACAGTGTGCCAGCTTCTCTCTCTGGATCTGTTCTCTTCAACTCGTGCTCGAGTGCTCTTCAGCACTGCTCACATCTCTGTAGGTGGGAGATGTTCATAAATTACAGCCACTCGTACAGCAATTCTGTAACTCTTGTCTCTAGTCTTGTATGTAAATTATACTTTGGGGAAAATTAAAATTAAATTAGTTTTATGCAGCATATTAAAAGTAGATCCACAGACATATTAAGTGTGCAGGTAGTGAGCAAACAGGGCCATATTCTGCCTGCAGTTATCATGGGATTTAAAGTTTAATCACTGTGTGCCAACACCGGTAGCTCCCCAGAAACAGAGAGAACACAGAACTAACTTCTGATTAGACTACGCTTCTCAGGAATTAACAAAAAAGTAAAAGTAAAACATTTAAAATTTGAATAAATTAAATTTAAGACCTTGGTTGGAAATCTGGGTGTTTACTACCTCACAGAAATGACTTCATAAATGTATCGCTGGGCTATCAAAGTACACACAAAGTACCGCACACGTGTGACACCAATCCATTGATCTTGGTGCTGACCATGGTGCCACCAAATTCTGACTCATTGGTTGTCTCCACCAAAACAAAAGAGCGACCCCATGACAGTTTGGCATGACCACCCACCAAGTTTCATTCCTTTCGGTATGAATGTATGAATACCATATTTTAAGGACTAAACAGTCAGATAAGTCAAACTTTATTCATTAAAAAAACTCTTAATGTTGTTCAGTTTTCTTCCAAATATCTGAACTCTAATATGTGTAAGGACATTGTGAAGATAACTAAAGCCATATAGCAGGTACCTATGGCACCAGTCTCTGAAAGTACAAGTACAGCGATTCCGTAAGTAGTAGCCCTAAAACCACCGTGCCAGACCACCACGAAACAGCGGTTAGCCCACAGCTATAATCCACCATGGACACCAAGGCCCTGAAAAGCAGACATTCTCACCTCACTGAGATCCAACATATCTTCGGCGATTAAATCTGAACTAAGGAATATACTCACTGAAGACTTCAACTCTCTAAAAAAATTAGCTAACAGAGGTGCGAGCCAGCTAATCGCGCAGCGGCTAATCTTGCTGAGATGGAGGCTATGAGTAATACTGTTTGCAGTGTGGAGGAGGGCCTGTCGGTGTGGTCAGACCGCAGTGACTGATCTGAAAACAGAGCTAGCCGACTTGAGGGAGCGGTGTGAGGATACGAAGGGGCGGATGCGGAGATGCAATATCAGAATTGTGTGCATTACGGAGGAACCTGGCTTAAGCTCCACCACGGCTGTTTCTAAACTCGCTCACACTGCAGTCTTATGCCGAAGAAAACCAACGTACAGCCCAGCGTTATCGTCGCCAAGCTTTGCTACTACCAAGATTTCGTGGAGGTTCTGCGCCGAGCTCGGGAAAACAGACCCCTCCGGTACTGGGGAGAACATTATTTCGGGAGAACATAAAATACAAAACAATGCACTCTCTTTTTCAGTTCGATTTCAGCATTAAGCATACCCGGATACCTGTCCCAAAACAAGCCAGCTCCTGCCTTAAACGAACACTTAAAGTTGACTCTCACCAAAAAAAAAAATCCTGTCATAAAACATTATTTCAGTATTACTAGCACTGTTGTAAATCTGTGCATAAATCGGTGAAACTGTGAAGCGTGGCTGCAATTTTTTCTCCTTTTAATGTGAGAAAAAATGATGTCGCAATGTTTTTCTGATGTAATCAGTGTATGGATTCCCGCACAGGACAAACGCAAGGTCATTTTACACCACTGGGAGCCGCTGGATCCCATATGCACTGTGTAGAAATGCTACGTCTCCAATAGGCAGCACAATGTAACACAAACAAAAAGGCATACTGTCAATTTTTGAGAAAATTAATAATAATTAATTGTCTGAAAAATAGAAGATAAGCAGTTACATTAGCATCGTAGCTTCAGCGCAAGAGTACAAAACCAATTTTCAGATGTCTTGGTTGATTGACTACATTTAGGGTACATAGGAAAACCCCACTGAGATGTTTTTCTGCAGAGCTACTGCTTTTAGCTGAACTCAGCTAAAAATGCTGGAGAAAGACAGCAACCCCCAGGTGTGCACTTGCCTCCCATATAATCATAAATCATTTGCCAGTGCGGAGCTCTGCGGAGCTCACGTGCGCTCGCCGGTTATCTAAGTACGCAGTGCTGGTTTGGTCCTCACTGCTCTACACTGTAGTAGTTGTGTCCTGCTTTAAAGATGCTGTAGAAGCCACCACACACTGCTTTCTGAGAAATGAAGTATCAGCTCTCACTCAGCGCTGCCAAGTTCCTGTACACCATGAGTACTTCATCACTTCAGCTTCCCGTCACACACACAGAGAGAGAGAGAGAGAGAGAGAGAGAGAGAGAGAGAAGCTATTACTATTTCATCACCCACATGGTTTTAGATCCTTACAGAACATGCAAAATGTAAATGTAAGCCAAAAGTCATGGGACAGGAACTAGTATTGTGTCCCTTCACTTTTGGCATGTCCCATAAAAAAATCTGGGTCGTCCTGCGCTGGATGTGATTTCTGCCAGAATCACTTGACTGCACTGACAATTCTGGCCAGAAGCCAATGCTCATGATCATTACGACTTCTAATGCTGCCCAGAGTTTAATCTCACTCACAAGATAACATCTTATGACTTATACAGGTGTACGTGTTCCCGAGTTATCCCGTAACACTTTATGACCATTTTACATATTGCTATCCCATGACTTTTTGCTTGTGGCATGTCAGTTTATTTTGCAACTTAGCAAAAATAAAGGCCACTTTTAATGATAAGATAATTTAATGTCAAAGAATTCTTAACTTTTTTAGCAAAGCTAAAAAAAAATTTTATATTCATATTTAATTCATATTTTAATTTAAGTAAAAAAACAAATCTACCTTCTGAACAGTATCAATGTTTTTTTTGCATTGCTAAAAATTATTATATACAGCTCTGAGAAAAAAAAACAAGATAGCAACTTAAAAATGATGAGTTTTTTTTATTTTACTTAATTGAAAACCCTCTGGAATATAATCAAGAGGAAGATGAATGATCTCAAGCCATCAAACAAAGCTAAATTGCTCAAATTTTTCTTTGCACCAGGAGAGGCATAAAGTTATCCAAAAGTACTGTGTAAGACTGGTGGAGGAGAACATGCCAAGATGCATGACTGTAACTGTAATTAAAAAACAGGGTTATTCCACCAAATAGTTTTCTGAACTCTTAAAACTTGAAAAAAATATTTCAAGTTATTTTAGTCATTTCTCATTGTCTGCAAATAAATGCTCTAAATGACAATATTTTATTTGGAATTTGGGAGAAATGTTGTCTGTAGTTTATAGAATAAAACAACAATGTTCATTTTACTCAAACATAAACCTATAAATAGTGAAATCAGAGAAACTGATTCAGAAACTGAACTGTTTCTTTTTTTTCTAGAGCTGTATTTTACCAGGGAAAAAAGAGAGTGAATTATGTCAGGACATTGGAGACAAAAACGGGGAAATAACAATAAATGGTTAAAAAAAAGTTTCTAGACTAATCATGCATGTTAATGCGTTAATGTTGACAGGACTAGTCTGTGTAAGGGATGTGTAAGACTGTGCCACTTATTTCCCTTTATAACCAAGAAGAAGGGATGGAAATAAATAATAAAAGAAACTGTGTAAATTTAGTAAAAAATCATTTTGAATGTTCTGAAAATGTCCAAAAACAAGTAGACTCTCTCTTACACACACACACACACACACACACACACACATACACAGAGGGCAGCTCAGTTAGTGAAGATTTGATTACTCAGCCTCTCGTCACCCAGCCTAAGCTCATTTCAGCAGCCTTCCTGCTCCATGCGGAATATTCCATTTCTCAGAGGTTAATTTCATTTGTGACAGCAGACATGAATACTCGGGACAGCTGAAGACTGGGAGACTCTGAGTGAACCTCACAGGGGTTCCTACTACTATCATCCTGACAACTCCTCCATAATTGAACAGAAATCCCCACTAAGGATTAGCTCTTATGAGACAGGAGATTCTGCAGGTCTGTAGTAGCATTATAGCATTAGCGCTGTTGTCTCCTGCTAACAATACGCCACATCCTGTTGAAATGAACCAGCATTATGAGAGTATTACACAGCAGAGGTGCATCTTCACTTCAGCTGGAAGGTTCTCCAGCGTTTCTTAGCGAGGGTAAATCCTGCAGGGGACAGATGGAGGATAGACTTAGATTTATTGGACGGGCGCTGCACGGTGCTTTGGCCAGAAACTGCAGATGAGCACAAACCCAAGACTGGAGACTGATCAATGCCTAATCAATACTACATTGTGGACTAGCACAAAGAGGCATGGCAGTGAAGGAATGTTACATGCATGTGAATGCTCAGGTTTGACATTAAAGTGAAAGTCAATGGGGTGAAATACAAGCTGGAAATGTTAAATCCTATTCTGGATCTAAAGTATCCTGTAGGCTTAATTATGTATGAAATGATTAAATTGATAAGCTTTTTTCCTGTTGTAACCATTTAACTGTAAGAAAATGGTGAGGGCAAACAGTATGATCGTGTGCGAGTTAAAATCCAACATTTTAAACATTAGAACAGCAGCAAACAGTGGGCAGTGTGCCAAGACCTGCTGGAAAATAAAATCCGTATCTTTATAAAGGTTGTCAGTAGAGGGAAGCATGAAGTGCTGATGGTTTGGAGAGACATGTCATCTGCTGGTTTTGATCCACTGTGTTATATCAAGTCCAAACTGCAAAAAATTTGCTTCCCTCTGCTGACAACTTTTATGGAGATGTGGATTTCATTTTCCAACAGGACTTGGCACACTGCCCACACTGCCAAAAGTACCAATTGGTCTTATATAATATTCTTTTTTTTTAAAACACTGACTTTTGGGTTTTAATTGGCTGTAAGCCATATTCATTAACAATAAAATAAATGGACTTCTAAACTTGATTACTCTGTGTGTAATACATCTATATAATATATGAGTTTCTTAACTAAATTACTGAAATAAAGTTACCGGAAAAGTTTAGCTGCAGTTATTGATGCACAGATGGTCTCAGATACTGAAAGCTATAGATTTATAGATATGTAATATTGGATCATTTTCCTCAATACATAAATAACTAAGTATAATATTTTGTCTCATTTGTTTGATTTTGTTCTCATTGTATACTTCTAGGACAGGATCTGTAATGATCTGTCTCAACAATGGATTAAACAAATGTCCAGCAACCTGGCATTGGAGAAACTGACCTATATAGCTAAAGGGAAGCTTGATGACTTTGAAAACTGTGTGGTTATCCTTCTTGCAATTTGTAAAAATAATTGTAACATGTGAAAATAGTAAAGATGTAATGTTTGTATCAAGATAGTGAGCATTGGGTTTTAGGGTGGGGGGATGATTTGTGGTTGTAAAATGAATAAAAATGAATAAAGATATTTGTGAGAAAAAAAAAAAATTGGTCTCAAAAGAGAACAGTGTAGGGCGCAGAGTAGTCCAGGGGTCTAAAGTATTGCCACTATGATTGGGAGGCTGCTAGTTCAAATCCCAGTCATGCAGCTTGCCATCAGCCAGAGCTGGCCAAAGCCCTGAGAGAGCACATTTGGCCTTGCTCTCTCTGGGTGGGTACAGTAGATGGCGTTCTTTCCCTAATCAGTCCTAGGGGGGTGTCGATCAGCACAAGGCGTCTGTGAACTGATGTTTCGGAACAGAGTCGCTGCGCTTTCCTCCGAGTGCGCTGTGATGCTTCTTGGCAATGCTGCATCAGTAGCAGTTCAAAAAGAGGTGTAGTCTGACTTCACATGTATCGGAGGAGACATGTGCAATGTCGATGCTCAAAATATATTACACCCAGACAGAACAGCAAGCAATGACTACAATAACAGTTTGCTCTGTGTAAATCATTTGTATATGCTTATATTTTTGCACAGTGCAGTATATAAAAAAAACGTCTTGGTTGCATTGGTCAAGTGATAGAAATACTATACTGATTATACAGCAGAAATGCTAAAAGTAGGGCAAAATATTCAGCAGAATTTCATACATCAGCATTATTACTGCAGTACCACCAATATATAATACAAAATGCTGAATAGCATTATTATATATATCACACAGTTCACTCCAGCTGGCCTATCTGAAGAAAGAAAAAAAAACATGGTTTGAGGCTTTGGTAGGTCACTGTGCTCTTAATGCAAATCAGCCATTCAACCGCCTCCCAACTACTCTTTCAGCCCACCCTTCACAACACACTCTCACTCCTTCTGCCTCCCTCCACCCCCCTCTCAAGGACTTGGCTCCTGTTTTTTCACTGAAGGTTTCTCTGAAGCCTCGCTTCTTTTAACCTTACTGCCTCTTTAATGCACAATGCTAAACATGCCCTTATAGAACACCTGTACACAGTTCAGAGACGGCTCTAAAAGGGGCACATTCATTTCAACTCCCACAGTGCAGCATTATATTACATACAGTGTGATATCAATGACTGTGCATATATACAGTACCATGCATACCGTATAGGAGCACCAGACCTCTTTCACTGCACACTTTATTTCACCCTGTTCTTCAATACTCAGAAGCCCATAGGAGAGAAAACCAACACAGAGCAGCTGTTATTATTATTTGGGTGGTGGGTCATTTATTCTCAGCACTGCAGTGATTAGCTCTGATTAGCATGTTGGCGGTGTATGAGGTGTTAGTGTGTGTTGTGCTGATGGTACAGTGAGTGGATCAGATATTGCAGAAGTGCTGCTGGAGTTTTTAAACACTGTGTTTAACCTCTCACTGTTCTCCACTCTATTACACACTCCTACCTACAGCTGCTCCATAGATAAACAGGGTGAAATAAGGATATTAATAAAGTATGCAGAGAAAGCGGTCTGGTGCTCCTATACATGGTATGCATGGTACTGTATATATGCACAGTCATTGATACCACACTGTGTGTACAGGTAATGTAATGCTGCACTGTTGGGGGGGTTGGGGAGTAATGAAATGGGCCCCTTTTAAAGCAGTCTCTGAATTGTCTACAGGTGTTCACCACCCAAACCCAAAATCACATGTGCTGAATTGGTCTAGGCCAGTTGTTTTCAACGTGGGTCTCAGAGGTACAGCAAGGGGGCTGTAGACCAATCTATTGTGCAAAGTAAAAAAAATACAGTTCAAGAAATGTACTTTAATTAAATTAGCAAAAAAGGTTTAGGTCGAGCTCGTTGATTGGTTTGTTGTGAATTGGCCAAATGACATACAGAGCTATACATCATGAATAAATAGTTAAAAACAAGGTCCTTAACCCTATCAAGACGGGATTCATTTCTCAGGGGGTCCTGGGGTAATTTTCTCTTTTATGTAGGGTCCTCTGTGATTTTATTCCCATCCTGAATGACCATGCATGTATTTTTCTCAGACCTCCTCTGAGAAAATTACAGGCTAACTTATCTACTGTTTTTCATTGAACATATACCACAGGACAACCACTTCTCTCAGACTTTTTATAGTAATTACAAGATCACTCGCTGGTCCTCCGGTAATTTTATCTCCGAGTTTCATCATCTTGCATTTAATAAAATAGCTATTTGTCCACTGACGCACACCGTAATTATATTTTGGGTGTGTGTTTCCATGGAGATCAACGTGAAACACAACAGCGAGTTGAAATGGAGGAGCTACTGAATGCGATGTCATGTGATCGAGAAAGCCAAAACCCTCACTGGTCCTCCTGTTTTTTCAATTGCAGTCTAGATGCAAGAGTTTTATCACTGAGTAGAAGTGTGAAATATTTTTCACAGACGTCCCCCTGAGAAACTAATTCCATCCAGATAGGGCTTTAGACGACAAAAGACACTAAAGTGGCACCATATACATGTGAAGCAGCCACTGTATCTCTGACAGGGAGAACCGAGAAAAGCAAGCATAAATCCAAACAAAGAAAATACAGCAGCGGGTACCAAGCACTAGGCTTCACTAGCACAGGAACAGAAAACGATGATGCTGACAGTTGTATACTGTAGGATTTAAACAGCAAATATTCCTGAAGGCTTTGGAAAGTTTTACGGTGGGTTAAGTGGACTGTGAGTTGCAAAAGTTTGAAAACCTCTGGTCTAAAGCATTGAAGAACAGGCTCAAATGAGAACAATAAAGCATGCAGAGAAACAGATACAGGAATACAGTCTGTAATCTTTAAACTACAAACTGCTCCTTTATGCTTAGTTGAGCCGGTAAGATAAGCTTTATATATATTCTGATATATTCTGATATAACTGTAACTATATAACATGCAATGGTCATGCTATAAAGCATGCAAAGAAGCCAGCCCCAGCCACTTACACCACTTTCCTCTTTCCTCCTACTGGATCCCCAGATGCTTACAGGCCTGATTTAATCCCTGCAGCAGGTCCCTGATCTTCCTCAGGGTCTCCTCCCAGTTGATCATGCCTGCTCAACATTCTTAATAAGAGAAGATCAGGGGAATTCTTGTCAGCCCACCTCAGCTGGCTCCTCTCAACAAGTCTGTGTCTCTCCTGGATTACACAACTCCTCATGACATTTTCAGAGTGAGCCAGCCAAGCCATTCCTTAGAGAGAACCCATTTTTGGCCAATTTCAGTCATTTCCCAGAGTTCTTGGCAAAGCAAGACATGCACTATGAGGGTGGGACCAATGATCAGTAGGTAAATGGAGAGCTCTGCTTTATGGCTCAGGTCTCTCTTCACTGTTGTGGTTCAGTACACCGAATGCATTAATGCAGTTAATGCAGTTTTATGCACAAGCAAGATTATAGTATTTATTAAACAGCCCTCTTGGCATCATTATCACTAATGGAACAAAATGCAATTCAGCAATACATGCAGAATATTTTCATTATCATCATCAGAAACCTGTTAAAAAACATATAAGCACCAGGATCATACAGAGAAATTTGTGCTTAGATGATCATTCCTAAGAATAATAATGATGACCAAACAGGGTTTCTCAAAAGCAGCTTAGTATAATGATGATCACAGTGTTTAATGAAGCAGCTTTAAAGATCATAAATTGAACCACACCATGCAAATCTAGTGCCAAGTGGTTACACATAAATAAAACTAGGGCTGCAAATAGCAATTATTTTGCTAATCGATTAATCTGTTGATTATTCTTTCTATTAATCGATTGTTAATCAGATGAAAAGGAAATATATTTATTAATATAATTTAGTTAATATACAGTACAGGCCAAAAGACACACCTTCTCATTCAATGCGTTTTCTTTATTTTCATGATTATTTACATTGTAGATTCTCACTGAAGGCATCAAAACTATGAACACATGTGGAGTTTTGTACTTTAAACCTGAATCCAATCCAGATGGTTTTGGGTGAGCTGGACCGCAGAGTGAAGGCAAAGGGGCTAACAAGTGCTTTTTTTGTTAAGTACATAAAACTCCATGTGTTCATTCACAGTTTTCATGCCTTCAGTCAGAATCTACAGTGTAAATAGTCATGAAAATAAAGAAAATGCATTGAAAAAGAGAAGGTGTGTCGAAACTTTAGGCCTGTACTGTATATTTAATATATTTCACCAGATATTGATACACACAACCTACCTGATACATCTCTCTCTCTCTTTCTCTCACTCACACACACACATTCTCTTATTCACACACTCTCTAAAAGAAGTGTATTTCAGACAGCTGTGTTAACTTTGATTTTATATATGTGAGATACAGTATAGTTAGTTTTGTACTGATATGGTAAAAAGCTGTATCTGTATCTAGAGCTGGGCATACATTTCCTACGTTATTTCTGAGGTGATCATTTTGGTGAAAATGAGTGAAACCTGTTGAGTTTATTGGGTTTCTGAGTTTGTTTATGTGTTTTTCAGATTGAGCTCTCTGAGGTAATGTGTTTCGTCTTCATGTGTGTCCTACTGGCTGTTTTAAGCGGCAGTATTACATATATTTTGCACTTAAGGCTGCTAGCTTGTGGACTGATACAGTTTTTGTGGACAGTTGGTTGTTTCATTCTTATTAGAATAAAGCCTTACCTACTATTGATTCGTCCATCTGAAGCCCGAAACGAGAATTCTTCTGTCTCCGTGTCCCGCAGAGCCTCCACCAACACCCAAACGAAGCTGTCCATTTTCCACCTTCACAGCCAAACACCAGAGACCATTGTCCTGTAGCAGTCAGTCTTCAAACCAAGCAGCAATTCCACCTTAACAAACAGCCAATTCAATTCCAGGTTAAACCACTAATGAGTTGCGGTAGCGGCTTTTTACTCTTCTGATTTTCGGATTTGTGCCAACTGTGTATCTCAAAGTTCATAACTTTGGAAAGAGACTTTTAATCAATGTATTATTCTTAGGGCAGCTGATAGTCCAAACTCAGCACCCACAGTGAACAAACAGCTTTAAAACTGCCGCTAAAACAAACAAATGCTGCCGCAGTTCAGACAGGATATGAAAAAAACACAGGTGCAGGGTTGCCAGATCCAATAAAAGTATCCAGCCCAAAGTCAGTCTAAAACCCGCCCTTCAGAAGCTTAAACTAGCCCAAAATATCTGTCTGTTACACGTTTGAAGCAAATGGCAAAACAACTATGAATGAAAGACTTAGTATTATTATTCTTATAAGGGATTTATTATCAGTATTGCTATTTATCTTAAAGTCGTTAATAATATTGTAACATTAGTGTTTTATTAGTTCTAACAGTTTTATTTCCTGGTTAAGATCATTTAATAGTAACATTATTAGAAAAAAAAAATCTGACTTTTATTTATTCTTTTCTGTTCTTGCCCCTCCTGAACTCTATTTTCTCCTCTTGATCTCTGGTTACATTGTGATTTTTTTGTTGTTTTTTGTGACTTTTTCTTTTTTTTTTTGGCGGCTGCGGTAATTTTTAAAAGTAGGCAAAAAAAACGCACCCATCCACCCCTGAATGGACCCGCGACTGAATGTTCAAACACGCCCAAATTGGCGGAAAAACGCGAACCTGGCAACTCTGCACAGGCGACTTCTTCTTACAGCCAAACGCCCAGGGTTGCCAGGTCCAACAAAAATATGCTGCCCAATGTCAGTCTACAACCTGCCCTTCAGAAGCTTAAACTAGCCCAAAATATATGTCTGTCACACGTTTGAAGCAAATGGCAAAACAACCATAAGTTTGACTTAGTGACTTAGTATATTGTTTATAAGGAATTAATTATCAGTATTGCTATTGATCTTAAAGTCATTAATAATATTGTAACATTAGTGTTTTATTAGTTATTTTATAACAGTTTTATATTCCAGTCAAGAACATTTAATAGTCAGATAATTAGCAAAAAAAAAAAGACTTTTACTTTTTTTTTTACTCTTTTCTGTTCTTTCCCAGCCTGAACTCTCTTCTCTCCTCTTTAATGTTTTTTTTATTGATCGCCTGGTGTTTTTTGGTTACATTGTGATTTCTCTCTCGTTTTTTTTTTTTTTAGTGGCCACGATAATTTTTAAAAGTAGCCCAAAAAAACGCACCCGCCATTCCTGAATTTCACCCGCGAATAGATTTTCAAACAAGCCAAATTTAGCGGGAAAACCGCAAACCTGGCAACTCTGCAACCATTTCTACCTGCTTCTTCAACCTACAACTCTACAACCGTACAGATACCTTTAAACCTTACAGCGCTCTCATGTGCTCAGTGGTAAAAAAAAATAAACATTTAAAGTTTAAAGTGTAGATAATTTTTTCCTTCATTTACTTTTTTATTTGTTTTTAACAAGTAACCATGTGTACAAATGTAAATACAAAGGCCTTTTCACTTTGTGAATATGAAATTAAAATATAAAATATCAGCAGCATATCTGTATGAGATCCTTTATTTTCACCTTTCAAATTATCAACACAAAACAAAACATCAAATTTCCAATAAAGTTTTAACATAGTGATAAAATAAATAAAAAAATATTTATTTCTCTATTCACAAAAATATCTTCCATGTCTAAATTAATTCTTTCCAAAACATGTTTAACTAAATAAATTATATGTATTTCCTTAAATGACACTTCTTTTTTTGTGATTTTCCATTTTTTTCCTTTGTATGTTGTGTATGGTCAAATAAAACTCACTGCAAGGAAAGTCACACCACAAAACACATTTTGAATTACCCTATTAACTTATTATTTTAGACGAACAGAAGCATTTCTATTTGTATGATAGTCTGAGTGAGGTGATCATATGGTTAAAGTCAGCTAGCCACTGTTTCTTAGCTCCTCTCAGCCTTAGTTACCTAGCTATCGCTGAGCAATTGCATAATTACTATAGTTTTAACAGTAAGTATTTACAGTAACATCCTGTATGTGTATTTAGAAATTATTGAACAGTACTGTATCTTGCAGCTTAACATACGAAAAACCAGCCTATACAAGCTATGTAGATAACTAGCTATATATATATTATTTGTATACAGTTACTATAATTGTTTTTACAGGACAGTACAATTTACAATAATACTGTATTACTGTTTAGTATTTATAATCATTTCAGTGTAGACACATTTTACTGTCATTTAAAGGAGAACTCTGGTGTAAAATGGTCTTTTGATGAAGTAAACATGATGTAACATGATGAAAAGTGCACATCCGTTCTCCCACAGCGTTCCGAGATCCAGAAATTTGGACAATTTGTCCAAACACACTTCAGACTGGGTGACACGTGGCATAATTAGCCCTGATAAATCAATTTTTCCACCGTTATTCAGCTCAAAGTAGCTCCACACAATCCGGAGAGCCCTGACATTTAAAACGAGGCATTAATAACTTAAAAAGTGCACAAGAAGCTTATTAAAAACCACTGTAACGCTACGCTATGCAGAGTCTATGTATATAGACTAGCAGCCAGCGCTCTTCATTACCTTTTACTGTAGTTTTTAGCTATTAATTCATTGTTTATTGTATTGTATATATACTCTATCATACATTTTTTTCACGTTCAGATTTGTTGGAGATATTACATAGATTATTAATGTGGATAGACGTAGACCAGGCAACAAATGAAGGCTTTGTCTAAATCCGATTAAACTTTAGACTCTGTGTAAAATATGATTTGTTTTCTGTTTCAGCTTTCTGCTGATCTTCTCCTGCCTTATCCTCTCCGTGTTTGCTACGATAAAAGAGTTAAAAAAAAGCTCAGAGAGTGCCTTGTACATTCTGGTGAGTATCTAAAGATCTAAAGGCCTTATAAAGTGTTTTATTTTTCTGATAGTGCTGTGAAGTTCTAAACTGTAGTAGAGTTTGTACTTTCACATATTGAATACGTTATTATAATTTTACACCCATTGATTGGAAGCAGATACAGTAGCACATTGTAACAAGCGTTGACAGCTTGGATATTACATTCCAGGTGGTGTTAAATGCTGTGAACATGACACGGTATGGATCCGTTTGGGTCTCAGCTGGCAATGCCGTCCATCATTGACTTACACTCTAAACCACTTCACACAGCTGTGTCAGTGCACTGCTGTACAGAAGAAAATACTGTCAAATATTCTGTTTATTCTATTTGTCTATTTTTTTAATACAATTTTTTTTTCCATTGCCGTTTATTTAAACAAATGAATGAATGTGCTTATATAAACTTTTCTACATCAATATATTATCTGTTTATTTAGTAAAGAGACACGTTCAAGATTGATGCAGTGGCAAGGGAGATTAAGGGATTTAATTTTTTTTATTTACTCTTTCCCTCAAGTTCTTGTGTCTATTACGCAAATACCAAAAAAAATTAAAAGTTAAACAATTCTGTTCATACAAAAGAAGAAACTGTAGAAAATATAGGTGTTTATACTGCATCCTCCAATTAGCAGATAAGCAGATAAGAATATAATTATGATGGTAAAAATAGGTTATAACCTAATAGTATCCTACATTAAAGTGTATAGTGTTTTTGTGTGTCCACTACATGCAGTAGGCTTTTACATACTCCATAAGTGGTTGTTATAACACTACCTGGGTGAGCATGTCATTCTGTACTGCATTAGATAAAATATGCTAGATAAAATAAAATAAAATAAAATTACAAAAAAAGACAAGACAAGACAATCCTTTATTAGTCTCACAGTGGGGAAATTCACAGATTTACAGCTGTAAAAAACTATGAAGAAACACAGTAGAAAGTAGATAGATGTAACACACTAGGTATTATCAATATAAATATAAAAAAATATTATTTGAAGAATATAAACATCAATTACATACAGGTTTGACAGCTTAATCTTACATTTACCCACTCTTATTTACTTCTGTATGTATCTACTGGTCTTATACAGCTGACTAAAAAGGTTTTAATGTTTTTGTACTCAATTTTGCTTATGCCTTTTTCTATCTTTTCAGGAAATCGTCACCATTGTGGTGTTTGGTGTGGAGTATATAGTACGAATATGGGCTGCTGGATGCTGCTGTCGTTACAGAGGATGGAGAGGGAGGCTGAAATTTGCCCGCAAGCCTTTCTGTGTTATAGGTAAGGCCAGCTGCTGCCGCCTGCCTTTGTGATATTGTTATTTTAACAGCTCCTCTTATGATATTTGGCTCTTTTCTCTATCTTTCTTTCTATCCCTCTGTCCCCCTGGTGTTCCATATGCTCCTCCTCTTTTCTCCTATGCATTTCTCTCCTGAGACAAGAGAAATGTGCCTTGTGTGCATCTTTGGCGTAATAAACCAGCAAAGTGGTTTGGCGCACTCTAAACTGAGACACTCGAGCTGTCGGTTCTGTAAAAAGCGCAGCAGAAACAGGCTTGTCGTTTGTCATCTGTCTCTAAACGGTTCCGTTTCACGCACCGAATAACTGCAGTGGCTGTCAGACAGGTCTCAATCGTAGTCTTTCTTTCTGTTCCTCAATCACCTGCAAAGAAAAAGGCTCTAAAATAGGTCTTTACATTACGGGAAAATGTACTATGCAAAGGCATATTGCCAGTTACACATTTTATAGTGACTTTCTAGAAACTCAAGGAGGCTTTACAGTCACATTTTTACACACAACCATTTAAACTCAGCACTCATCTACATAGCAGTAAAAAGGGTCAGCCAATAGTGCACAGCGTACTCTCAACTGGAAACCACCATCCACCTGGAGGACTGCATCCAGCACTACAGCGTTTACAGAAGACAGAGTGCCAATTTATATCGGGGAAAAAGTCATACATACATTTACACACATACACACACAAACATGTATGCATACCACACATACACATACACAACAGATCAATCTAAAGTATTTAATTATATTTAATTAGAATATCCAATTAAAATGATCTCCATGTTTTTGAACTGTGGGGGGAAACCCACACAGACACGGGGATAACAGGGAAACCCCACCCACATATTGACTTGAACCCGAGTCCCCAGTTCCAGGAGGCAAATGTGCCAACCACAAAGCCACCATGCTGCCCATTGTTCCTTTAGTAGATAAAATAGAATAGGTATAGAAAATTTTCCAAGAAACTGAGGAACATTAAGGAACTAAAAGGGGGAATCTACTAATTGTCACAGTTTCTTTAACATAAAACTTATTTGAACTTATTTATATTAAACACACTACATAAGCAAAGTATATACTGTATATACAAACAAAACAGCGAGTGGAAATGGAGGAGCTACTGAACTAATTCCTCAGTGTAGGAAATACAAATTCGCCCCAAAACCGAAATAAATAGGAGTCAGTGTCTCTTCTCAGCTCCAGTGTCTTTTAGAGCGTTTAGATGTCGCCATCATGCTCCATGTGCAAAACCTGATATCACGTGACAATGCGATGTCATGTGACTAAGAAAGCCAAAAAACTCACTGGTCCTCTTGTTTTTTTCAATTGTAGAGTTTTATCACTGAGTAGAAGTGTAAAATATTTTTCACAGACGTCCCCCTGAGAAATAATCCCATCCAGATAGGGCTATAGAAGGTGTTACCATCCACATTGGACAGCACAGTGGGTGGTAATGATATAGTGACTGGTGGCACCTGGCTAGAATTGCCTGTGGCTCCCAACACATGTTCCGCAGGTCAGTGCAACGTTATTTAGATTCAGTGGGACATGTCAGTTTAAAGAAACTCTGTAATTTTGAAATTAAAATATTTAATCTGTGGAGTGTGGTTTATAAAAATGTTGGATCTTCTGGGTCATGATGACCCTTTCCTTCTGCACTCAATAAATTCTTTTCTTTTCTGCAGACATCATGGTGCTGATTGCGTCAGTGTCGGTGTTGGCGGCCGGATCACAGGGCAACGTGTTTGCCACCTCAGCCATTCGCAGTCTGAGGTTTCTCCAGATCCTCCGTATGCTGCGTATGGATCGGCGAGGTGGAACGTGGAAACTGCTGGGCTCTGTGGTGTATGCACATAGCAAGGTGTGTGAGTGAGTGGTGGAGGGATTGTGTTTTATATAAGAATGAATGGATAATTTTTAAATTAAATCAAATTAACTACTGTTCCCATATGAGGACAAAACATCTTGTACAAAGACAAAGTTAAGTTTTTATAGTTGATAGGTCCTACTAATCCTAAATAGCTAGGAGAAATTTTAAATTAAAAAAATGCACACCAAGCGAAAGTCCAGGTCTCAGGAGGTTATTAAAAAGGGGTCTTAAATTATTAATTTTTTTATTGCAGTAATTCTTGAGACTATTTTTCATAGTTATTCACTAAATTTAACAAATGTCCAAAGCCCAGTTGATATGATACTGATGTGACAGTTAGATTAAAAACTGGAGCGTTCATTTAAAGGTCTCCCTCTGCTAAAATCCACTTTTTCCTGTTGTTTGTGAAATACTATAGGTCTCCCTGAGTTGTTTATGATGCTGCAAATGAAACTGTTCTTCAGCCTCAATTGTCTTTAGTAGCTAAGAAAAGAAAATACTCAGAAAAACGAGTCGATCAGGAAAGGCTTTGGTGTCTATGTAAACCTGTAAATTGGTATTAATGGCCCCGCCCTCCTTGACTTGGGACCACCCACAAACAGAGCTGAAGCTGGGCTGCAGCAGAGCAGAGGCGACAATGTCTCATTAGTTAAGGAGAAGCTTACAGCTCTGTTTACACAGCTAGTTAGCTTTAGCTATCTTGTGTGAGTAACTATAGGTTTAAATCGGATCTCCAGTGGATTCCACGTTTTACTGAGACCTTAAATAAACACTAGGGAAGCATAGTTTGAGTTGGCACCATTCAGGTCGGATTTTATGATATAGAGTGGACTCTGGGGCTTTGACGTGGTGAAAAGGCTCAAGCACTGAATTCACCAAGTCTGAGGTAAGAGATTAGAAGCATTAGTTTAGCTGAAAGAAATGTTATCAATGTCGTGATCGAGCGATGCTGAGAGTCTGATGTTAAGTGAAGTTTAAGGGTTAACTTTAGGGTTACCTAGCACTCAGTGCTATATCTTTATAACTAAGGCTGAGTTTTAGAACTGTAAAATTGACTGTGGGGTGAAGGCAGGCAGGCGTTAACTGTTGCAGTGCTGTTAGCCAATCAGAGGCGATATTTTTGCATGTATGAATATTCCATATTCATGAGCAAGAGCCAAAATCCTGTCCTTTTTCAGAGACCACTAATCCAGTGAAGTAAAGTAGAGTTGTACAGAAACACCGAAGCACATTCTTTTTACAAACTAGACATTTTAAGATGAATGAAAAAACGATGGAATGAGACCTTTAACCATATCAGCACTATCTAATTATATGGTTTATACATAATTAATTTTCAGCACAGTTCTGACTTGTTTCTGAATGTTTCTAAATGTTTCTATTCCTAAACACAGGAGCTCATCACTGCATGGTACATTGGCTTCCTCTGTCTCATCCTGGCCTCTTTTCTGGTGTACTCAGTGGAGAAGGATGACAATGCCGAGATGTTTGAGACCTACGCTGATGCTCTGTGGTGGGGGCTGGTAAGTAATGTGGTCAGAAACATTAGCTACTCTCAGCTCTCAGTGCTGCTGCTCCAGACTCAGAGCCCCGGACAACTGCTGCACTTTAATACGATTACTCTACACTCTCTTCTACAAGCGAAATCTTAGAATGTCTTTTGTGGAAGTGGCTGAATTTATGCTTCTGGCATGAAAAAGGGTAAATAATCACATTACCACTCATGATGAAATGCTGTGATATGATCTCTCTTCCTCAGATCACTTTGACCACCATCGGCTATGGGGACAAATTTCCTATCACATGGAACGGGCGTCTGATTGCTGCAACTTTTAGTTTGATTGGAGTGGCCTTCTTTGCACTTCCAGCAGTAAGTTCCTGACATAGTGCTGCCAGAATTGTTAGATTTACAGAACAGGCTTCTTTTCTCCTTAGCTTTCCTTTTGTACATGTGATAGGCCAGTCACTATAGTTTAGATGATGTACTGTCACAGAAATAATTGCAATAAATGAATTAACAATATTCATATTCAAATACATACATATTCTGCATAAAAAGTATAAAAACACACCTGTTTTTAGACAAAGTCGATTTGCCAGTTCTTCTTTATAAGAAAAAACATAACATCCAGTATCAAGATCCACAACAATTATTGAGGTCAGGTTGATATATTGAACAATAACTCACTAATTTAATTATCAGGGCAGGCCTAATGTCTGGTATTATTGTTATTTATTCTTCAGCAATTACATAAAATAATTGAGGTGTTATGAAGTTGATAAATAGGTCTATAAGTTTGTAGGCCATGGAGTCAATAAATGTTTGGGGGTTGAAGAAGTGCTAAGACCTTTTCTCTTTTCCCATTTCTCTCTCTCTCTCTCTCTCTCTCTCTCACTCTCTCTCTATATATATATATATATATATATATATATATATCCCTTTTTTCTCTGTCTCTTTCTCTCTCTGTACCTCTCTCTCACTCTCTCTCTCTCTCTCTCTCTCTCTCTCTCTCAGGGTATCCTGGGTTCAGGGTTTGCTCTGAAGGTCCAGGAGCAGCACAGACAGAAGCACTTTGAGAAGAGAAGGAACCCTGCTGCATTATTTATTCAGGTCACTAACATCCTGCTGCAAACAGGAAATTGTGTAGATCCAGACTGAGCAAATGGAAGCTGTTAAGGTTTTCTAGGTTGGATAACATTTTGCGATCAGATGCATTTCTTAAATATATATATATATATACATTACATTACATTTGGCATATACATACATATAAGCAAAAATGTTTGTGATCTTTTAATAATGGGTGTGTAAATGTAAAACAAGATCAGTGTTAGTGTCAGGGTGCAGCAAATAGAGAACAATTTATTTAACACGCACAGAAGTAACAGGAAACACCTGTGGACAGATAATGATGGGCGGAGTTACAAATTAACACACGTGGGGAGCACTGAGAACAAGGGCGGAGACAAGGAGAACAAAGAGAGG
Source organism: Astyanax mexicanus (assembly GCF_023375975.1). Lineage (NCBI taxonomy): Eukaryota > Metazoa > Chordata > Actinopteri > Characiformes > Acestrorhamphidae > Astyanax > Astyanax mexicanus. The sequence goes on along the minus strand of NC_064419.1, from coordinate 42,058,099 downwards.
GCCATGTGCTATGAGGAAGGTTTATAAACAAACAGGAGGGCAGGAAAAACACAGAGACAGACAGAAGAGACACGGAACAGGAAGAGAATGTGAAAGATTGAGGGAATGAAATTCGAATATCAGCATAAATAAAGGTCTACTGTTGAGATAAATAAAAGTAATCTACACATGATTCATTTATGGTAAAGAAAATTAATGCTTGTTTCCTGATTAATAGCATGCGCTAAAGTTTCAAATATCGTAAAACAAATCAGACACATGAACTTAAAGTAAAAAAAGTTTACTGGGGTGCTGGAACACCTGCCCTGGCCCTTTTTTTAAGTGTATGTGTGAAAGCAATACCCGTTTTGGCGGGAAACTACCGTATTTTACCCCTCTTCCCCGCTGTCTTCACATATTAGTATTTTCCTGTGAATTTCCTGTATTATATTAAAAAATGAGAAGACAGGCCAATGACCTCTGTGTGAATGTGAAATCTCTTAACACCAATCATGGTGCCGGTTCAAGGATAAAGTCCCGCCTTTCAGGAGAAACAGCCAATCAGCTTGCTGATTTCTAAGAGAAAGGTATCTAACCATGTAAACTATGATTAGATTGTATCTGATAGCTGGCTGAAAATTCATTTAGCTAACTAGTTAGCTAGAAGCTGGATGTTGTGGATAACCAGAATTTAGTACAAAACTTTATGTTGGTAGTTTAAAGCAGTTTCTTAACCTTGGTCTCTGCCCTAAAATAGTGTGTTTCCAACTGGTCCAACTGATCAGCTAATAATCAATCCTTTATTGAGTTTACCTGTTAAAATCTCTTAGCCCCCTATGGACCATTAATCAATCATTATGTATATCCAGCAGTGTATTACACCTCATACCACCACTTACTTTATTATTTAAAGTGCCTTTAAAGCAGAGAAAGCTCTAAAATATGCAGAACAGTGGAAATATTCAGTAAAATATGCAGGAACAGGGTTGAGAAACACTGATCTAACCTGACTTCTATTCATTTGTAGTTTACAGTAACACCACAGTAAGACCACAAATCAACCGGTTATATTGTAAGGTATGTTTCTGTATAAGGGGTAAAGTTAATCTGAGTGGATCATGAGTTGATGTCCAGGCAGGTGCAGAGCTACTGTTTTGTGGCCTTAAAATAATCTTTATTTTTCCAAATTATGCATTTGCTTTATCTTTAGTCTGCCTGGAGGTTTTATTCCACGAACCTCACAAGAAGTGACCTGCTGGCAACGTGGGACTTTTTTGAACAAACTGTGTCAGTCCCAATGTACAGGTACAGTACAGCTACATGCAGTTTGATCTGTTACAGTTATCTTTATACAGGGGTTGGACAATAAAACGGAAACACCTGGTTTTAGACCACAATAATTTATTGTGGCGACGGACAGTTCTGGTGGAAACAGGACATTGAATTCTGCTGTGATTTGATCAGCCATGGTTTTATGTTTTTTGGATACAATCCAGGTTAGCACCAGGGGCCAGTTGTTCAAAAAATGTAATCCGGATCAAAATTATCCAGATTTGGTAATCACATTTTTTGCTATCCAGGATCAGGTGATCTGTCTTACTTTTAAGCCAGTTTTTCAAAGCAATTTTGGATTGGATCAACCTGATCCAGAAACACAGTTTTCAGGATTACCTAATCCGGATTACCAGCTATGTAAAAAACAGATAGAAGAACCAACAGGGGTTGATGACTCTTTTTCTTGCAGTAACAAGATACTGCTTATTGCAAAACAATACGAGCAATTGAGCGTTTAAATGGAGTTCTGCAGAGACGCTTTGCATGACTTAACTATTTGCGAGTCGAACCACAGGGAGCATGCAACATAACACTTGCATGTATTGTCCTGCACAACGTTGCTACCAGACACAATGTCCCTCTCTGTGATGTTCATGATGCACCTGAGCCTGTTGAAGAACCAGAACAAACTCTGGAGTTCTTTGCAATTGTTCGAAATAATTTTTGACAGCTTCATATCTGATGAATGTTTCCTTGACATTAATATACAGTGATGAATGACAGTGACGTAGATGAAAAAATGAATGTATTATTTTTGTTTGTTATTGAAATATTTTTGGGGGTTTATTTCATTGTTTTTATTTTTACTTTACTACAGTAAAATTGTAATTGGTAGCCTATGTCTACTTTATCACTGTAACGGTTAAACAGGTCAAGTGCAAAATAGAAATAAAAGTATATACACTAAATTGTACAAATACATTTTTTTTACTTTAAAACTTTGATTTTAAAGTTTTACCACATTTACTTCCTGAAATCCACCTTGAAATCCTACCCCTTGTTGGGATCAGGGTAATCCTGTTTTTTTGGATCAAAGTTATCCAAATCCTACTGAAAAGTTTTGAACAACAGAAACTGAAGGTTTGATCCATTAACAAACTAGGATTGGATTACATGATCTGATCCGATTTCAGATTGCTTCTTTCCCTTTTGAACAACCTGTTTTCCAGATTTGATCCAATCCGATAACCAAAATCCGATCAGATTACCTTTGAACAACTGGCCCCTGAACATCCCTTTCAGACAGCTTCCTCTTACAGCATCCACAGTTAATCCTGTTGGATGTGGTTGGTCCTTCTTGGTGGTATGCTGACATTACCCTGGATACCGTGGCTCTAGATTCATCACAAAGACTTGCTGTCTTGGTCACAGATGCGCCAGCAAGACGTGCACCAACAATTTGTCACCAATAATGTTGTGTGCATTGCAATATTTTGAGCAGTAAAACTGTGCTCCTACCCTGCTAATTGAACACACTCTGCTCTTACTGGTGCAATAATGTGCAATTAATGAAGATTGGCCAACAGGCTGCTCCAATTTAGCCATGAAACCTCCCACACTTAAATGACAGGTGTTTCAGTTTCATTGTCCAACCCCTGTATGTGCCACATTCAGTGTTTTATTTGAACTACCCACAGAGGTTTTTAAACTCCTGTCATTGCTCTTAATGTAACCACTGTAATTTAGAACTAATATCTCCAGCCCCAGCTTTTTTTCAAGTTAAATTAAAGTGCGCTATTTGCATTAATGTCTACCTGCAGGAGCTTAAACTGAATTGTGATGTGAAGTTGTCACTGGGCCAGCATACAAACTGGCTCTCTCCTTATTCTCTGCCAACACCTGCTTTTAAAATGAGCCACGTAATTCTGGCCAGTTTTACTTTTCTAAGATGAAACAAGTCACTTACTCTGTTTATTGGTGCCATCCTACTGCACCATTACATTTCTACTCTGAGATAGGGAACAAGCATTTATGCTTTTTCCTTTTGTATTCTGTTAAATTTATTCACTGCCTTGTAGATGAATGCTAATGTCATCCAACTATCAAGAAAAAAACATATATTATTATTTAGTAAGTAAAAAGTGTTAAACAAACCAGAATATGTTTTAGATTTTAGATTCTTCAAAGTAGCACCACTTGCTTAGTTTTGGCTGGATTTTCTCAGTCAGCTTTATGAGGTAGAGTCACCTGGAATTCAGGCTTTCAGTTAACAGCTGTGCTGAACTGGTCAAGAGTTAATTACTTGAATTTCTTGCCTCTTAAAGTGTTTGAGAGCATCAGTTCTAAAGTTGTGAGGAGGTAGATTTACAGGTATACAGTGAATAGCTCTATTTGAAAAAGGTTCTAATCCATACTATGTCGAGTAAAAAGATCAGAAATATTCCAAGAATTTAAAAGTATCCTCAAGTGCAGTCGCAAAGATCATCAAAAATGTTACGATAAAACTGGCACTCATCAGGACCACCCCAGGAAAGGAAGAGCAAGAGGAAGAGTTCCCTCAGTTGAGGATAAGGATAACAGGATAAGTTCATCAGAGTTACCAGCCTCAGAAACCCCAGATTAACAGCTCCCCAGACACAAGCACCTAAATGCTTCACATATATACAGATTGAGTATTTTTTGGTTTGTTTAACACTTTTACTACAGTTACTACATATTTCCTTTTGTGTTCCTTCATAGTCTGGATAGTCTGTAACATTTAAAACGCTTTTATTGTGGTAATTTCTGCCCCTGCAGCGCCCTCTCAGGCTCACATGTACTATAGGTGTGGATGATGTGTCCGTGCAGTTTGGTACATATGTAACATATCATAGTATGCAGATCAGTCAATCAATAGTACCGCCCACTGCTGACGTCCATTTATCTGCATCTCACTGCTATCTGAGGCACACTGATGCTGCTGCAGCTTAGCCAATCAGCTCTCTTTCTGCCCCGCCCCTAAACCCATACATACATTAGTGTTCCTATAAATAAACATCATGTTTCTGTAATATTTACCTTTTTTTATTTGACTGTTTTTTGTTTTGTATTAAGGGCATGTTCTGTAATCATGTTTTTCCCAGGATAATTCCTCCTCTCAATCAACTGGACCTCCTGCGCAGTCTGAAGGGAAAATCTGGATTCAGGTTGGACTTGCAACTTATTTATTAGACTGGATTCTTTCATTCAAATCATTGATATGAATCAGTTTGCACAGCAGTAGTCAGTGTACTGGAGTCATATACATTCATTTGACGTCAACTTATTCTTTTTTTAGATCACACTGATTTAGATTTGTTTGGAATTTTTGACAGTTTAATGTTTCAATGGTTAAATAATGCAAATTGTCTCACAGCAAAGGTGTCTGTGTCCCTCTCTGCTCCCCTTTTCTGGAACTAAAGAAAGGACTCCCAGCTTGAAACGTCTTTTAGGTTGGTTAAATCCTTCATGTTTTCTTAAATTCATGGAACACAGCTTTCAGCAGCCCAGCATTTACAAAAGTCATTCATTTTTGTCACAACGATTTCACTCCAATCGATTGCAAAGTCTGTAAATTATTACTTAAATGCATATTTACAGTAAACATTTTATTATTGTAAAATGACTTATAGGCTATCGTTAAAACATGTTGACCTCTAGACTATTTGGTAGCACTTCCTGTTTTCAGTATTTACAATGTAAAACATGATGGTGAATTCTACACTGTAAACCCAATAATTTCACTAAACTTTCTCAAAACTTTGGTTGTAACCAATTACCTAAGAAATTTTAATATATAATATATTTAATATATATATATATACAGATATATATATATATATATATATATATATATATATATATATATATATATATATATATATATATAATATATATATATATATATATACAGATATATTTTAAAATAAGTTGTTAATTAAAAAAAAATATTTACTACATTGGTTTTAGTAAGAATTGCATAATTAATTTAACGTGTGCCAACTTAACCAGAACACAAAATATATGAAAGTATGCATGAATAGTATTTTTTTTGTTATGTTGATTGCTTTGCATAATAATTCTGCTTAGAATGTGATAGTCAGATAAATAAAATTTTGTAGTTTTGTAGAAAAGAAAATGATTAAAGAAAATGCTGTGGATGAGTTAACAGCATTGAGAGCACAGCCAATGTAATCTACAAGTAAGGTAGATCTAAGTTAGCTTGGGGAGGAATGACTACACACTAATGGTCTGTGTAAAAAAAAAAAAAAGGTATGCCAATAGATTGTGCCAGAAGCCAATGGAAAAGAAGATTTCAATGGCAACAGACTAAACTCAGTTATTATGAATTGATTCAACTAAAAAAAACCCACTTGAAAGTACATGTGCCCACAAATGTTCACTTAACTTAAAATAGTTGAGTAATGTTTGGAAATATTCAATTTTTATGTAAAACTGGTTTCATTTATTTCATTAAGTTCAGACAAATAGTGGCTTTACAGTGTACATTTTTGTATTTATCCCACCATATTTAACATCTCACATAAATACTGGTGAGCAAGTGATACCAAACAGTTAAATCACAGGCATGTTACACTGAGATTTTCTGCTTTTGACAAGTGAGTACCCTGAAAACATATTTATTGTTTCTGTACTGTAAAATCAGTGTAATTAAGTGCATAATTAATTACAATCAGGTCATTATTTTGAACCAATATTCTTAATTTTCACCAATTCCTTCACATCAGACATATACCCTTCACCCTTTTGACCATTCCTCTTATAATGTTTTGTCTCTCTCAACACCCACCCATCCACATTTGCAGTAGTGAGGTTTCACAAAGTGGAACTTGCTGTGGGTGTTGCCCAAGAAGCCATAGGTACCGTTGCTCACGGATACTAACATCTGCACGTCCGCGTTTTTCTTCAGCACTTGGATCTGTGACTTTTCCCTGTCTATCTATTATTTCTCATTTGTGACTCAGTTTCTGAATATGTTTATTCATATTTCCTTTTGACAGTGTATCAATGTCAATTAATCCTTTTTTTTGAGGAATTTAGAGGAAGATTTCTTCATTTATGTTGTTGTCAATAGTTTCTGCTCCTTGGGTTATGAAGAACTGTGTAGAATATACATTTATAATTTGTAATTTTTGTTCATTTGTTGTCCATTGAGCTGTCCAGTGATGGTATAGTTACTTTGAAAAAGTAATCCGATTACTGATTACTGATTACTCCTTTAAAAAGTAACTTAGTTACTTTATGGATTACTTGATTTTAAAAGTAACTAAGTTACTTTACAAGTTACTTTATTAGTTACTTTCAGCAGCTGCAGACACCACCTCCCGCCGCAGCGCCGCCTTAAAATAAAAACTATAACCAGTTTTGCCAATACTCCCTTTATTGGAAAATGCATTTTTAACAGCAACAATTTATCTCTAGACATTTAAAGTTGAACTATTTCCTGATTTTTTTTTTATAAAAATAAAAGACAATTTCTCTTGAATTAACTTAACATAAATTATTTTTTTTTTTTATAAAAAATTAAATATGGTCTTTCTTGATTTCACTTAACATAAATACTTGTTTTTATAAAAAAGAAAAATAAAGAAAGTCTTTCTTGACCTGAAATATTTAACACTGTAAATCTTAACATTGAACCTGTTGTTCTCTGCAGGGCAGCAAAGAGTGGTTTTATAAAACTAAACCGTGTATATGGTCTAGGCCAGGGATCACATATATGCGGACTGCAGTCCGGGTCCGGACCCAGACGTTGTCCAGTGCGGACCCAAAC